>NC_092709.1:356352980-356652980 GCF_047496885.1 Scyliorhinus torazame | reverse complement strand
TCCTTCACCATCCCTCCAGCCTCTCATGAACGCTTTTATCGTCTTGTGGCGTTGTTGCCTGGCACTGGGAGTAATCCAGAGATGATTACGTTTGAGGTCCATCTCCCCTGTCTCTTCCCTACCTCCTCAAACTCCTTTCCGAAGGACATCTGCCCGTTTCCTTCTCGCGTCAGTGGTTCCAACATAATCCGCAAGGTGTGGCTCACTCTCTTTCCTCCTGCAGAATGTTCGCGAGAGGGAACACCACGCGGGATTCGCCATCCCGCCACACGGAGCATCCCCACAGCGCCGAATCCAGCCCACCATGTTTGTCGAGACCTTGCTTTCCACTGGATGGGGTTCAGAGGTTCGAAGCTGCCCGCTGCCACGAAGGAAATGGCCAAGGAACAACGCCACGCGGGGTTATACAACAGAGAGGGTCATGGACCTGACCCAGAAGGAGAAGACTCCCTGGGCAGCACAAAACCAGCCAATGACCCAGAGGCAGGTGGGGCTGGTGGGATGCCCTGCTGTGGGAAACGCATCATTTTCAGATTTGTAAATCGAGAAAGTCATTTTGCAATGGTTCTGCAAAAAAAAAGCAACTGATTACAGATTTACTGACTCCTCTGCCGCAGCGATTATAAGAGTCTCAGGTCTCCGCACCGTCATCCACACAAACAGTGGAAGCAGCCAAATCTTGCACACTTTTAAATTCCTAATCATGGCATATTCAGACTTTTTAAATATAAGTAAATATAAATAGGACAGCACCGTGGCGCAGTGGTTAGCACTGCTGCCTCACGGCGCTGAGGACCTGGGTTCGACCCCGGCTCTCAGTCACTGTCCGTGTGGAGTTTGCACATTCGTCCTGTGTCTCCGTGGGTCTCGCCCCCACAACCGAAAGATGTGCAGCTAGGTGGATTGGCCGCGCTAAGTTGCCCCGTAATTGGAACAAAATAATTGGCTATTCTAAATTTCAAAATATGAATGTGAATATACACATAAGTAACTACACTTCTGAATGGAATTATAAAGCAAGAAATAAATGGGCATTATTTGATGCATACAATGAAGAACTAGGGACATAACCTGTTCAGACCAGTTTGGAAATGATAGTAACCCCATTTACCAGAACAGATGTAGTGCCGTCACCACCAGTAATTCTGCTGTCACCACCAGTAATACTGCTGTCACCATCAGTAACACTGCTGTCACCACCAGTGATGCTGCTGTCACCACCAGTAACACTGCTGTCACCACCAGTAATACTGCTGTCACCACCAGTGATGCTGCTGTCACCACCAGTAACACTGCTGTCACCATCAGTAACACTGCTGTCACCACCAGTGATGCTGCTGTCACCATCAGTAATGCTACTGTCGCCATCAGTAATGCTGCTGTCACCACCAGTAATGCTACTGTCACCATCAGTAACACTGCTGTCACCATCAGTAACACTGCTGTCACCATCAGTAATGCTGCTGTCACCACCAGTAACACTGCTGTCACCATCAGTAATGCTGCTGTCACCATCAGTAACACTGCTGTCACCACCAGTAATGCTACTGTCACCATCAGTAACACTGCTGTCACCATCAGTAACATGGCTGTCATCACCAGTAATGCTGCTGTCACCACCAGTAATGCTGCTGTCACCACCAGTAATGCCGCTGTCACCACCAGTAATACTGCTGTCACCATCAGTGACACGGCTGTCACCAGCAGTAATACTGCTGTCACCACCAGTAACTCTGCTGTCACCATCAGTAATACTGCTGTCACCACCAGTAACACTGCTGTCACCATCAGTAACACTGCTGTCACCACCAGTGATGCTGCTGTCACCATCAGTAATACTGCTGTCACCACCAGTAACACTGCTGTCACCACCAGTACCTCTGCTGTCACCACCAGTAATACTGCTGTCACCATCAGTGACACGGCTGTCACCACCAGTAATACTGCTGTCACCACCAGTAACTCTGCTGTCACCACCAGTAACTCTGCTGTCACCACCAGTAATACTGCTGTCACCACCAGTAACACTGCTGTCACCATCAGTAACACTGCTGTCACCACCAGTGATGCTGCTGTCACCATCAGTAATGCTACTGTCACCATCAGTAATGCTGCTGTCACCACCAGTAACACTGCTGTCACCATCAGTAATGCTGCTGTCACCATCAGTAACACTGCTGTCACCACCAGTAATGCTACTGTCACCATCAGTAACACTGCTGTCACCATCAGTAACATGGCTGTCATCACCAGTAATGCTGCTGTCACCACCAGTAATGCTGCTGTCACCACCAGTAATGCCGCTGTCACCACCAGTAATACTGCTGTCACCACCAGTAACTCTGCTGTCACCACCAGTAATACTGCTGTCACCATCAGTAACAATGCTGTCACCACCAGTAACACTGTTGTCACCACCAGTAATACTGCTGTCACCATCAGTAATGCTGCTGTCACCACCAGTAATACTGCTGTCACCACCAGTATCACTGCTGTCACCATCAGTAATGCTGCTGTCACCATCAGTAATACTGCTGTCACCATCAGTAATGCTGCTGTCACCACCAGTAATACTGCTGTCACCACCAGTATTACTGCTGTCACCATCAGTAACACTGCTGTCACCATCAGTAATACTGCTGTCACCACCAGTAATGCTGCTGTCACCACCAGTAACGCTGCTGTCATCACCAGTAATGCTGCTGTCACCACCAGTAATGCTGCTGTCACCATCAGTAACACTGCTGTCATCACCAGTAATACTGCTGTCACCACCAGTAACTCTGCTGTCACCACCAGTAATACTGCTGTCACCATCAGTAATAATGCTGTCACCACCAGTAACACTGTTGTCACCACCAGTAATACTGCTGTCACCATCAGTAGTGCTGCTGTCACCACCAGTAATACTGCTGTCACCACCAGTATTACTGCTGTCACCATCAGTAATGCTGCTGTCACCACCAGTAATACTGCTGTCACCATCAGTAATGCTGCTGTCACCACCAGTAATACTGCTGTCACCACCAGTATTACTGCGGTCACCATCAGTAACACTGCTGTCACCATCAGTAATACTGCTGTCACCACCAGTAATGCTGCTGTCACTACCACTAACACTGCTGTCACCACCAGTAATGCTGCTGTCACCATCAGTAACACTGCTGTCACCACCAGTAATGCTGCTGTCACCACCAGTAACACTGCTGTCACCACCAGTAACACTGCTGTCATCACCAGTAATGCTGCTGTCACCACCAGTAATACTGCTGTCACCATCAGTAACACTGCTGTGGCCACCTGTAATGCTACTGGCACCATCAGTAACACTGCTGTCACCACCAGTAATGCTACTGGCACCATCAGTAACACTGCTGTCACCATCAGTAACATGGCTGTCATCACCAGTAATGCTGCTGTCACCACCAGTAATACTGCTGTCACCATCAGTGACACGGCTGTCACCACCAGTAATACTGCTGTCACCACCAGTAACTCTGCTGTCACCACCAGTAATACTGCTGTCACCATCAGTAACACTGCTGTCACCACCAGTAATACTGCTGTCACCACCAGTAATACTGCTGTCACCACCAGTAATACTGCTGTCACCATCAGTATCACTGCTGTCACCACCAGTGATGCTGCTGTCACCATCAGTAACACTGCTGTCACCACCAGTATTACTGCTGTCACCACCAGTAACACTGCTGTCACCACCAGTAATACTGCTGTCACCACCAGTAATACTGCTGTCACCATCAGTAATGCTGCTGTCACCATCAGTAACACTGCTGTCACCACCAGTAATGCTACTGTCACCATCAGTAACACTGCTGTCACCATCAGTAACATGGCTGTCATCACCAGTAATGCTGCTGTCACCACCAGTAACACTGCTGTCACCATCAGTAACACTGCTGTCACCACCAGTAACACTGCTGTCACCACCAGTAATGCTGCTGTCACCACCAGTAATGCTGCTGTCATCATCAGTAACACTGCTGTCATCACCAGTAATACTGCTGTCACCACCAGTAACTCTGCTGTCACCACCAGTAATACAGCTGTCACCACCAGTAATACTGCTGTCACCATCAGTAATAATGCTGTCACCACCAGTAACACTGCTGTCACCACCAGTAATACTGCTGTCACCATCAGTAATGCTGCTGTCACCACCAGTAGTACTGCTGTCACCACCAGTATTACTGCTGTCACCATCAGTAATGCTGCTGTCACCACCAGTAATACTGCTGTCACCATCAGTAATGCTGCTGTCACCACCAGTAACACTGCTGTCACCATCAGTAATACTGCTGTCACCACCAGTAATGCTGCTGTCACTACCACTAACACTGCTGTCACCACCAGTAATGCTGCTGTCACCATCAGTAACACTGCTGTGACCACCAGTAATGCTGCTGTCACCACCAGTAACACTGCTGTCACCACCAGTAACACTGCTGTCACCACCAGTAATACTGCTGTCACCATCAGTAACACTGCTGTCATCACCAGTAATGCTGCTGTCACCACCAGTAATACTGCTGTCACCACCAGTAATACTGCTGTCACCACCAGTAATACTGCTGTCACCATCAGTAACACTGCTGTCATCACCAGTAATGCTGCTGTCACCACCAGTAACATGGCTGTCACCACCAGTAATACTGCTGTCGCCATCAGTAATACTGCTGTCACCACCAGTAATACTGCTGTCACCACCAGTAATGCTGCTGTCAGCACCAGTAATACTGCTGTCACCATCAGTGACATGGCTGTCACCACCAGTAATATTGCTGTCACCATCAGTAATAATGCTGTCACCACCAGTAACACAGCTGTCACCACCAGTAACAGTGCTGTCACCACCAGTAATGCTGCTGTCACCATCAGTAACACTGCTGTCACCACCAGTAATGCTGCTGTCACCACCAGTAATGCTGCTGTCACCATCAGTAACACTGCTGTCACCACCAGTAATACTGCTGTCACCATCAGTAACACTGCTGTCACCATCAGTAATGCTGCTGTCACCATCAGTAACACGGCTGTCACCACCAGTAACACTGCTGTCACCACCAGTAATACTGCTGTCACCATCAGTAACACGGCTGTCACCACCAGTAACAGTGCTGTCACCACCAGTAATGCTACTGTCACCATCAGTAACACTGCTGTCACCATCAGTAACACTGCTGTCACCACGAGTAATACTGCTGTCACCACCAGTAATGCCGCTGCCACCACCAGTAATGCTGCTGTCACCACCAGTAATGCTGCTGTCACCACCAGTAACACTGCTGTCACCACCAGTAATACTGCTGTCACCATCAGTAACACGGCTGTCACCATCAGTAACACTGCTGTCACCATCAGTAATGCTGCTGTCACCATCAGTAACACGGCTGTCACCACCAGTAACACTGCTGTCACCACCAGTAATACTGCTGTCACCATCAGTAACACGGCTGTCACCACCAGTAACAGTGCTGTCACCACCAGTAATGCTACTGTCACCACCAGTAATGCTGCTGTCACCATCAGTAACACTGCTGTCACCACCAGTAATACTGCTGTCACCACCAGTAATGCTGCTGTCACCACCAGTAATACTGCTGTCACCACCAGTAATGCTGCTGTCATCACCAGTAATGCTGCTGTCACCACCAGTAACACTGCTGTCACCACCAGTAATACTGCTGTGACCACCAGTAATGCTGCTGTCACCACCAGTAACACTGCTGTCACCACCAGTAATACTGCTGTCACCACCAGTAACACTGCTGTCACCACCAGTAATACTGCTGTCACCATCAGTAACACTGCTGTCAGCACCAGTAACACTGCTGTCACCACCAGTATTACTGCTGTCACCATCAGTAATGCTGCTGTCACCACCAGTAATACTGCTGTCACCATCAGTAATGCTGCTGTCACCACCAGTAATACTGCTGTCACCACCAGTATTACTGCTGTCACCATCAGTAACACTGCTGTCACCATCAGTAATACTGCTGTCACCACCAGTAATGCTGCTGTCACTACCACTAACACTGCTGTCACCACCAGTAATGCTGCTGTCACCATCAGTAACACTGCTGTCACCACCAGTAATGCTGCTGTCACCACCAGTAACACTGCTGTCACCACCAGTAATACTGCTGTCACCATCAGTAACACTGCTGTCATCACCAGTAATGCTGCTGTCACCACCAGTAACATGGCTGTCACCACCAGTAATACTGCTGTCACCATCAGTAATACTGCTGTCACCATCAGTAATACTGCTGTCACCACCAGTGATGCTGCTGTCACCACCAGTAACACTGCTGTCACCACCAGTAATACTGCTGTCACCACCAGTAACACTGCTGTCACCATCAGTAATGCTGCTGTCACCATCAGTAACACTGCTGTCACCACCAGTAATGCTACTGTCACCATCAGTAACACTGCTGTCACCATCAGTAACATGGCTGTCATCACCAGTAATGCTGCTGTCACCACCAGTAATACTGCTGTCACCATCAGTGACACGGCTGTCACCACCAGTAATACTGCTGTCACCACCAGTAACTCTGCTGTCACCACCAGTAATACTGCTGTCACCATCAGTAACACTGCTGTCACCACCAGTAACTCTGCAGTCACCATCAGTAACACTGCTGTCACCACCAGTAATACTGCTGTCACCACCAGTAATACTGCTGTCACCACCAGTAATACTGCTGTCACCATCAGTATCACTGCTGTCACCACCAGTGATGCTGCTGTCACCATCAGTAACACTGCTGTCACCACCAGTATTACTGCTGTCACCACCAGTAACACTGCTGTCACCACCAGTAATACTGCTGTCACCACCAGTAATACTGCTGTCACCATCAGTAATGCTGCTGTCACCATCAGTAACACTGCTGTCACCACCAGTAATGCTACTGTCACTATCAGTAACACTGCTGTCACCATCAGTAACATGGCTGTCATCACCAGTAATGCTGCTGTCACCACCAGTAACACTGCTGTCACCATCAGTAACACTGCTGTCACCACCAGTAACACTGCTGTCACCACCAGTAATGCTGCTGTCACCACCAGTAATGCTGCTGTCACCATCAGTAACACTGCTGTCATCACCAGTAATACTGCTGTCACCACCAGTAACTCTGCTGTCACCACCAGTAATACTGCTGTCACCACCAGTAATACTGCTGTCACCATCAGTAACACTGCTGTCATCACCAGTAATACTGCTGTCACCACCAGTAATACTGCTGTCACCACCAGTAATACTGCTGTCACCATCAGTAATAATGCTGTCACCACCAGTAACACTGCTGTCACCACCAGTAATACTGCTGTCACCATCAGTAATGCTGCTGTCACCACCAGTAGTACTGCTGTCACCACCAGTATTACTGCTGTCACCATCAGTAATGCTGCTGTCACCACCAGTAATACTGCTGTCACCATCAGTAATGCTGCTGTCACCACCAGTAACACTGCTGTCACCATCAGTAATACTGCTGTCACCACCAGTAATGCTGCTGTCACTACCACTAACACTGCTGTCACCACCAGTAATGCTGCTGTCACCATCAGTAACACTGCTGTGACCACCAGTAATGCTGCTGTCACCACCAGTAACACTGCTGTCACCACCAGTAACACTGCTGTCACCACCAGTAATACTGCTGTCACCATCAGTAACACTGCTGTCATCACCAGTAATGCTGCTGTCACCACCAGTAATACTGCTGTCACCACCAGTAATACTGCTGTCACCACCAGTAATACTGCTGTCACCATCAGTAACACTGCTGTCATCACCAGTAATGCTGCTGTCACCACCAGTAACATGGCTGTCACCACCAGTAATACTGCTGTCACCATCAGTAACACTGCTGTCACCATCAGTAATGCTGCTGTCACCATCAGTAACACGGCTGTCACCACCAGTAACACTGCTGTCACCACCAGTAATACTGCTGTCACCATCAGTAACACGGCTGTCACCACCAGTAACAGTGCTGTCACCACCAGTAATGCTACTGTCACCATCAGTAACACTGCTGTCACCATCAGTAACGCTGCTGTCACCACCAGTAATACTGCTGTCACCACCAGTAATGCTGCTGTCACCACCAGTAATGCCGCTGCCACCACCAGTAATGCTGCTGTCACCACCAGTAATGCTGCTGTCACCACCAGTAACACTGCTGTCACCACCAGTAATACTGCTGTCACCATCAGTAACACGGCTGTCACCATCAGTAACACTGCTGTCACCATCAGTAATGCTGCTGTCACCATCAGTAACACGGCTGTCACCACCAGTAACACTGCTGTCACCACCAGTAATACTGCTGTCACCATCAGTAACACGGCTGTCACCACCAGTAACAGTGCTGTCACCACCAGTAATGCTACTGTCACCACCAGTAATGCTGCTGTCACCATCAGTAACACTGCTGTCACCACCAGTAATACTGCTGTCACCACCAGTAATGCTGCTGTCACCACCAGTAATACTGCTGTCACCACCAGTAATGCTGCTGTCCTCACCAGTAATGCTGCTGTCACCACCAGTAACACTGCTGTCACCACCAGTAATACTGCTGTGACCACCAGTAATGCTGCTGTCACCACCAGTAACACTGCTGTCACCACCAGTAATACTGCTGTCACCACCAGTAACACTGCTGTCACCACCAGTAATACTGCTGTCACCATCAGTAACACTGCTGTCAGCACCAGTAACACTGCTGTCACCACCAGTATTACTGCTGTCACCATCAGTAATGCTGCTGTCACCACCAGTAATACTGCTGTCACCATCAGTAATGCTGCTGTCACCACCAGTAATACTGCTGTCACCACCAGTATTACTGCTGTCACCATCAGTAACACTGCTGTCACCATCAGTAATACTGCTGTCACCACCAGTAATGCTGCTGTCACTACCACTAACACTGCTGTCACCACCAGTAATGCTGCTGTCACCATCAGTAACACTGCTGTCACCACCAGTAATGCTGCTGTCACCACCAGTAACACTGCTGTCACCACCAGTAATACTGCTGTCACCATCAGTAACACTGCTGTCATCACCAGTAATGCTGCTGTCACCACCAGTAACATGGCTGTCACCACCAGTAATACTGCTGTCACCATCAGTAATACTGCTGTCACCATCAGTAATACTGCTGTCACCACCAGTGATGCTGCTGTCACCACCAGTAACACTGCTGTCACCACCAGTAATACTGCTGTCACCACCAGTAATACTGCTGTCACCATCAGTAATGCTGCTGTCACCATCAGTAACACTGCTGTCACCACCAGTAATGCTACTGTCACCATCAGTAACACTGCTGTCACCATCAGTAACATGGCTGTCATCACCAGTAATGCTGCTGTCACCACCAGTAATACTGCTGTCACCATCAGTGACACGGCTGTCACCACCAGTAATACTGCTGTCACCACCAGTAACTCTGCTGTCACCACCAGTAATACTGCTGTCACCATCAGTAACACTGCTGTCACCACCAGTAACTCTGCAGTCACCATCAGTAACACTGCTGTCACCACCAGTAATACTGCTGTCACCACCAGTAATACTGCTGTCACCACCAGTAATACTGCTGTCACCATCAGTATCACTGCTGTCACCACCAGTGATGCTGCTGTCACCATCAGTAACACTGCTGTCACCACCAGTATTACTGCTGTCACCACCAGTAACACTGCTGTCACCACCAGTAATACTGCTGTCACCACCAGTAATACTGCTGTCACCATCAGTAATGCTGCTGTCACCATCAGTAACACTGCTGTCACCACCAGTAATGCTACTGTCACTATCAGTAACACTGCTGTCACCATCAGTAACATGGCTGTCATCACCAGTAATGCTGCTGTCACCACCAGTAACACTGCTGTCACCATCAGTAACACTGCTGTCACCACCAGTAACACTGCTGTCACCACCAGTAATGCTGCTGTCACCACCAGTAATGCTGCTGTCACCATCAGTAACACTGCTGTCATCACCAGTAATACTGCTGTCACCACCAGTAACTCTGCTGTCACCACCAGTAATACTGCTGTCACCACCAGTAATACTGCTGTCACCATCAGTAATAATGCTGTCACCACCAGTAACACTGCTGTCACCACCAGTAATACTGCTGTCACCATCAGTAATGCTGCTGTCACCACCAGTAGTACTGCTGTCACCACCAGTATTACTGCTGTCACCATCAGTAATGCTGCTGTCACCACCAGTAATACTGCTGTCACCATCAGTAATGCTGCTGTCACCACCAGTAACACTGCTGTCACCATCAGTAATACTGCTGTCACCACCAGTAATGCTGCTGTCACTACCACTAACACTGCTGTCACCACCAGTAATGCTGCTGTCACCATCAGTAACACTGCTGTGACCACCAGTAATGCTGCTGTCACCACCAGTAACACTGCTGTCACCACCAGTAACACTGCTGTCACCACCAGTAATACTGCTGTCACCATCAGTAACACTGCTGTCATCACCAGTAATGCTGCTGTCACCACCAGTAATACTGCTGTCACCACCAGTAATACTGCTGTCACCACCAGTAATACTGCTGTCACCATCAGTAACACTGCTGTCATCACCAGCAATGCTGCTGTCACCACCAGTAACATGGTTGTCACCACCAGTAATACTGCTGTCACCATCAGTAATACTGCTGTCACCACCAGTAATACTGCTGTCACCACCAGTAATGCTGCTGTCAGCACCAGTAATACTGCTGTCACCATCAGTGACATGGCTGTCACCACCAGTAATATTGCTGTCACCATCAGTAATAATGCTGTCACCACCAGTAACACAGCTGTCACCACCAGTAACAGTGCTGTCACCACCAGTAATGCTGCTGTCACCATCAGTAACACTGCAGTCACCACCATAAATGCTGCTGTCACCACCAGTAATGCTGCTGTCACCATCAGTAACACTGCTGTCACCACCAGTAATACTGCTGTCACCATCAGTAACACTACTGTCACCATCAGTAATGCTGCTGTCACCATCAGTAACACGGCTGTCACCACCAGTATCACTGCTGTCACCACCAGTAATACTGCTGTCACCATCAGTAACACGGCTGTCACCACCAGTAACAGTGCTGTCACCACCAGTAATGCTACTGTCACCATCAGTAACACTGCTGTCACCATCAGTAACACTGCTGTCACCACCAGTAATACTGCTGTCACCACCAGTAATGCTGCTGTCACCACCAGTAATGCCGCTGCCACCACCAGTAATGCTGCTGTCACCACCAGTAATACTGCTGTCACCACCAGTAATGCTGCTGTCACCATCAGTAACACTGCTGTCAGCACCAGTAATACTGCTGTCACCACCAGTAATGCTGCTGTCACCACCAGTAATACTGCTGTCACCACCAGTAATGCTGCTGTCATCACCAGTAATGCTGCTGTCACCACCAGTAACACTGCTGTCACTACCAGTAATACTGCTGTGACCACCAGTAATGCTGCTGTCACCACCAGTAACACTGCTGTCACCACCAGTAATACTGCTGTCACCACCAGTAACACTGCTGTCACCACCAGTAATACTGCTGTCACCATCAGTAACACTGCTGTCAGCACCAGTAACACTGCTGTCACCACCAGTAATACTGCTGTCACCATCAGTAACACGGCTGTCACCACCAGTAACACTGCTGTCACCACCAGTAACACTGCTGTCACCATCAGTAACACTGCTGTCACCACCAGTAATACTGCTGTCAGCACCAGTAATACTGCTGTCACCATCAGTAACACGGCTGTCACCACCAGTAACACTGCTGTCACCACCAGTAATACTGCTGTCACCATCAGTAACACGGCTGTCACCACCAGTAACAGTGCTGTCACCACCAGTAATGCTACTGTCACCATCAGTAACACTGCTGTCACCATCAGTAACACTGCTGTCACCACCAGTAATACTGCTGTCACCACCAGTAATGCCGCTGTCACCACCAGCAATGCCGCTGCCACCACCAGTAATGCTGCTGTCACCACCAGTAATACTGCTGTCACCACCAGTAACGCTGCTGTCACCATCAGTAACACTGCTGTCACCACCAGTAATACTGCTGTCACCACCAGTAATGCTGCTGTCACCACCAGTAATACTGCTGTCACAACCAGTAATGCTGCTGTCATCACCAGTAATGCTGCTGTCACCACCAGTAACACTGCTGTCACCACCAGTAATACTGCTGTGACCACCAGTAATGCTGCTGTCACCACCAGTAACAGTGCTGTCACCACCAGTAATACTGCTGTCACCACCAGTAACACTGCTGTCACCACCAGTAATACTGCTGTCACCATCAGTAATGCTGCTGTCAGCACCAGTAACACTGCTGTCACCACCAGTAACTCTGCTGTCACCACCAGTAATACTTCTGTCACCACCGGTAATACTGCTGTCACCACCAGTAATAATGCTGTCAGCACCAGTAACACGGCTGTCACCACCAGTAATGCTGCTGTCACCACCAGTAATAATGCTGTCAGCACCAGTAACACTGCTGTCACCACCAGTAACTCTGCTGTCACCACCAGTAATACTTCTGTCACCACCGGTAATACTGCTGTCACCACCAGTAATAATGCTGTCAGCACCAGTAACACGGCTGTCACCACCAGTAATGCTGCTGTCACCACCAGTAATAATGCTGTCAGCACCAGTAACTCTGCTGTCACCACCAGTAACTCTGCTGTCACCACCAGTAATACTTCTGTCACCACCGGTAATACTGCTGTCACCACCAGTAATAATGCTGTCAGCACCAGTAACACGGCTGTCACCACCAGTAATGCTGCTGTCACCACCAGTAATAATGCTGTCAGCACCAGTAACTCTGCTGTCACCACCAGTAATGCTGCTGTCACCACCAGTAATACTGCTGTCACCACCAGTAATGCCGCTGCCACCACCAGTAATGCTGCTGTCACCACCAGTAATACTCCTGTCACCACCAGTAACTCTGCTGTCGCCACCAGTAATAGAATCATAGAATCATACAATTTACAGTGCAGAAGGAGGGCATTCGGCCCATCGAATCTGCACCGGCTCTTGGAAAGCGCACCCTACCCAAGGTCAACACCTCCACCCTATTCCCCGTAACCCATTAACCCCACCCAACACTAAGGGCAATTTTGGACACGAAGGGCAATTTAGCGTGGCCAATCCAACTAACCTGCACATCTTTGGACTGTGGGAGGAAACCGGAGCACCCGGAGGAAACCCACGCAGACACGGGGAGGACGTGCAGACTCCGCACAGACAGTGACCCAGTGGGGAATCAAACCTGGGACCCTGGAGCTGTGAAGCAAGTGTGCTAACCACTGTGCTACCGTGCTGCCGTACTGCTGTCACCACCAGTAACTCTGCAGTCACCACCAGTAATACTGCTGTCACCATCAGTAACACTGCTGTCACCATCAGTAACAATGCTGTGACCACCAGTAATACTGCTGTCATCATCAGTGATGCTGCTGTCATCACCAGTAACACTGCTGTCACCACCAGTAATACTGCTGTCACCATCAGTAATGCTGCTGTCACCACCAGTAATGCTACTGTCACCATCAGTAACACTGCTGTCACCACCATTCATACTGCTGTCACCATCAGTAATCCTGCTGTCACCATCAGTAACACTGCTGTCACCACCAGTAATGCTACTGTCACCATCAGTAATGCTGCTGTCATCACCAGTAATGCTGCTGTCACCACTGGTAATACTGCTGTCACCATCAGTAACACTGCTGTCACCATCAGTAACACTGCTGTCACCACCAGTAATGCTGCTGTCACCATCAGTAATGCTGCTGTCATCACCAGTAATGCTGCTGTCACCACTGGTAATACTGCTGTCACCATCAGTAACACTGCTGTCACCACCAGTAATGCTGCTGTCACCACCAGTAACACTGCTGTCACCACCGGTAATACTGCTGTCACCATCAGTAACACTGCTGTCACCACCGGTAATACTGCTGTCACCATCAGTAACACTGCTGTCATCACCAGTAATGCTGCTGTCACCATCAGTAACACTGCTGTCACCACCAGTAATACTGCTGTCACCACTGGTAATACTGCTGTCACCATCAGTAATACTGCTGTCATCACCAGTAATGCTGCTGTCACCACCAGTAACATGGCTGTCACCATCAGTAACACTGCTGTCACCACCAGTAATGCGGCTGTCACCACCGGTAATACTGCTGTCACCATCAGTAATACTGCTGTCATCACCAGTAATGCTGCTGTCACCACCAGTAACACGGCTGTCACCATCAGTAATACTGCTGTCACCATCAGTAACATGGCTGTCACCACCAGTAATATTGCTGTCACCATCAGTAATACTGCTGTCACCACCAGCAACACGGCTGTCACCACCAGTAACAGTGCTGTCACCACCAGTAATGCTGCTGACACCATCAGTAATACTGCTGTCACCATCAGTAACACTGCTGTCACCACCAGCAACATGGCTGTCACCACCAGTAATGCTGCTGTCACCACCAGTAATGCTGCTGTCACCACCAGTAATGCTGCTGTCACCACCAGTAATGCTGCTGTCACCACCAGTAATGCTGCTGTCACCATCAGTAACACTGTTGTCACCACCAGTAATACTGCTGTCACCACCAGTAATACTGCTGTCACCACCAGTAATGCTGCTGTCACCATCAGTAACACTGCTGTCATCACCAGTAATGCTGCTGTCACCACCAGTAATGCTGCTGTCACCATCAGTAACACTGCTGTCACCACCAGTAATACTGCTGTCACCATCAGTAACACTGCTGTACACATCAGTAATGCTGCTGTCACCATCAATAATGCTGCTGTCACCATCAGTAACACTGCTGTCACCACCAGTAATACTGCTGTCACCACCAGTATCTCTGCTGTCACCACCAGTAATGCTGCTGTCACCATCAGTAACACGGCTGTCACCACCAGTAACACTGCTGTCACCACCAGTAATACTGCTGTCACCATCAGTAACACGGCTGTCACCACCAGTAACAGTGCTGTCACCATCAGTAACACTGCTGTCACCACCAGTAATGCTGCTGTCACCATCAGTAACACTGCTGTCACCACCAGTAATACTGCTGAAACCACCAGTAACAGTGCTGTCACCATCAGTAACACTGCTGTCACCACCAGTAATACTGCTGTCACCACCAGTAATACTGCTGTCACCACCAGTAACGCTGCTGTCACCATCAGTAATGCTGCTGTCACCATCAGTAACAGTGCTGTCACCACCAGTAATGCTGCTGTCACCATCAGTAATGCTGCTGTCACCATCAGTAACACTGCTGTCACCACCAGTAATGCTGCTGTCACCACCAGTAACACTGCTGTCACCACCAGTAATACTGCTGTCACCATCAGTAATGCTGCTGTCACCACCAGTAACACTGCTGTCACCACCAGTAATACTGCTGTCACCACCAGTAATGCTGCTGTCACCATCAGTAACACTGCTGTCATCACCAGTAATGCTGCTGTCACCACCAGTAATACTGCTGTCACCATCAGTAACACTGCTGTCACCATCAGTAACACTGCTGTCACCACCAGTAATGCTGCTGTCACCATCAGTAATGCTGCTGTCATCACCAGTAATGCTGCTGTCACCACTGGTAATACTGCTGTCACCATCAGTAACACTGCTGTCACCACCAGTAATGCTGCTGTCACCATCAGTAACACTGCTGTCACCACCGGTAATACTGCTGTCACCATCAGTAACACTGCTGTCACCACCGGTAATACTGCTGTCACCATCAGTAACACTGCTGTCACCACCAGTAATGCTGCTGTCACCATCAGTAACACTGCTGTCACCACCAGTAATACTGCTGTCACCACTGGTAATACTGCTGTCACCATCAGTAATACTGCTGTCATCACCAGTAATGCTGCTGTCACCACCAGTAACATGGCTGTCACCATCAGTAACACTGCTGTCACCACCAGTAATGCTGCTGTCACCACCGGTAATACTGCTGTCACCATCAGTAATACTGCTGTCATCACCAGTAATGCTGCTGTCACCACCAGTAACACGGCTGTCACCATCAGTAATACTGCTGTCACCATCAGTAACATGGCTGTCACCACCAGTAATATTGCTGTCACCATCAGTAATGCTGCTGTCACCATCAGTAACACTGCTGTCACCACCAGTAATACTGCTGTCACCACCAGTAACTCTGCTGTCACCACCAGTAATGCTGCTGTCACCATCAGTAACACGGCTGTCACCATCAGTAACACTGCTGTCACCACCAGTAATGCTGCTGTCACCACCGGTAATACTGCTGTCACCATCAGTAATACTGCTGTCATCACCAGTAATGCTGCTGTCACCACCAGTAACACGGCTGTCACCATCAGTAATACTGCTGTCACCATCAGTAACATGGCTGTCACCACCAGTAATATTGCTGTCAGCATCAGTAATACTGCTGTCACCACCAGCAACACGGCTGTCACCACCAGTAACAGTGCTGTCACCACCAGTAATGCTGCTGACACCATCAGTAATACTGCTGTCACCATCAGTAACACTGCTGTCACCACCAGCAACATGGCTGTCACCACCAGTAATGCTGCTGTCACCACCAGTAATGCTGCTGTCACCACCAGTAATGCTGCTGTCACCACCAGTAATGCTGCTGTCACCACCAGTAATGCTGCTGTCACCACCAGTAATGCTGCTGTCACCATCAGTAACACTGTTGTCACCACCAGTAATACTGCTGTCACCACCAGTAATACTGCTGTCACCACCAGTAATGCTGCTGTCACCATCAGTAACACTGCTGTCATCACCAGTAATGCTGCTGTCACCACCAGTAATGCTGCTGTCACCATCAGTAACACTGCTGTCACCACCAGTAATACTGCTGTCACCATCAGTAACACTGCTGTACACATCAGTAATGCTGCTGTCACCATCAGTAATGCTGCTGTCACCATCAGTAACACTGCTGTCACCACCAGTAATACTGCTGTCACCACCAGTAACTCTGCTGTCACCACCAGTAATGCTGCTGTCACCATCAGTAACACGGCTGTCACCACCAGTAACACTGCTGTCACCACCAGTAATACTGCTGTCACCATCAGTAACACGGCTGTCACCACCAGTAACAGTGCTGTCACCATCAGTAACACTGCTGTCACCACCAGTAATGCTGCTGTCACCATCAGTAACACTGCTGTCACCACCAGTAATACTGCTGTCACCACCAGTAACAGTGCTGTCACCATCAGTAACACTGCTGTCACCACCAGTAATACTGCTGTCACCACCAGTAATACTGCTGTCACCACCAGTAACGCTGCTGTCACCATCAGTAATGCTGCTGTCACCATCAGTAACACTGCTGTCACCACCAGTAATGCTGCTGTCACCATCAGTAATGCTGCTGTCACCATCAGTAACACTGCTGTCACCACCAGTAATGCTGCTGTCACCACCAGTAACACTGCTGTCACCACCAGTAATACTGCTGTCACCATCAGTAATGCTGCTGTCACCACCAGTAACACTGCTGTCACCACCAGTAATACTGCTGTCACCACCAGTAATGCTGCTGTCACCATCAGTAACACTGCTGTCATCACCAGTAATGCTGCTGTCACCACCAGTAATACTGCTGTCACCATCAGTAACACTGCTGTCACCATCAGTAACACTGCTGTCACCACCAGTAATGCTGCTGTCACCATCAGTAATGCTGCTGTCATCACCAGTAATGCTGCTGTCACCACTGGTAATACTGCTGTCACCATCAGTAACACTGCTGTCACCACCAGTAATGCTGCTGTCACCATCAGTAACACTGCTGTCACCACCGGTAATACTGCTGTCACCATCAGTAACACTGCTGTCACCACCGGTAATACTGCTGTCACCATCAGTAACACTGCTGTCACCACCAGTAATGCTGCTGTCACCATCAGTAACACTGCTGTCACCACCAGTAATACTGCTGTCACCACTGGTAATACTGCTGTCACCATCAGTAATACTGCTGTCATCACCAGTAATGCTGCTGTCACCACCAGTAACATGGCTGTCACCATCAGTAACACTGCTGTCACCACCAGTAATGCTGCTGTCACCACCGGTAATACTGCTGTCACCATCAGTAATACTGCTGTCATCACCAGTAATGCTGCTGTCACCACCAGTAACACGGCTGTCACCATCAGTAATACTGCTGTCACCATCAGTAACATGGCTGTCACCACCAGTAATATTGCTGTCACCATCAGTAATACTGCTGTCACCACCAGCAACACGGCTGTCACCACCAGTAACAGTGCTGTCACCACCAGTAATGCTGCTGACACCATCAGTAATACTGCTGTCACCATCAGTAACACTGCTGTCACCACCAGCAACATGGCTGTCACCACCAGTAATGCTGCTGTCACCACCAGTAATGCTGCTGTCACCACCAGTAATGCTGCTGTCACCACCAGTAATGCTGCTGTCACCATCAGTAACACTGTTGTCACCACCAGTAATACTGCTGTCACCACCAGTAATACTGCTGTCACCACCAGTAATGCTGCTGTCACCATCAGTAACACTGCTGTCATCACCAGTAATGCTGCTGCCACCACCAGTAATGCTGCTGTCACCATCAGTAACACTGCTGTCACCACCAGTAATACTGCTGTCACCATCAGTAACACTGCTGTACACATCAGTAATGCTGCTGTCACCATCAGTAATGCTGCTGTCACCATCAGTAACACTGCTGTCACCACCAGTAATACTGCTGTCACCACCAGTAACTCTGCTGTCACCACCAGTAATACTGCTGTCACCACCAGTAATACTGCTGTCACCATCAGTAACACTGCTGTCATCACCAGTAATGCTGCTGTCACCACCAGTAACATGGCTGTCACCACCAGTAATACTGCTGTCACCATCAGTAACACTGCAGTCACCATCAGTAATGCTGCTGTCACCATCAGTAACACGGCTGTCACCACCAGTAACACTGCTGTCACCACCAGTAATACTGCTGTCACCATCAGTAACACGGCTGTCACCACCAGTAACAGTGCTGTCACCACCAGTAATGCTACTGTCACCATCAGTAACACTGCTGTCACCATCAGTAACGCTGCTGTCACCACCAGTAATACTGCTGTCACCAGCAGTAATGCTGCTGTCACCACCAGTAATGCCGCTGCCACCACCAGTAATGCTGCTGTCACCACCAGTAATGCTGCTGTCACCACCAGTAACACTGCTGTCACCACCAGTAATACTGCTGTCACCATCAGTAACACGGCTGTCACCATCAGTAACACTGCTGTCACCATCAGTAATGCTGCTGTCACCATCAGTAACACGGCTGTCACCACCAGTAACACTGCTGTCACCACCAGTAATACTGCTGTCACCATCAGTAACACGGCTGTCACCACCAGTAACAGTGCTGTCACCACCAGTAATGCTACTGTCACCACCAGTAATGCTGCTGTCACCATCAGTAACACTGCTGTCACCACCAGTAATACTGCTGTCACCACCAGTAATGCTGCTGTCACCACCAGTAATACTGCTGTCACCACCAGTAATGCTGCTGTCCTCACCAGTAATGCTGCTGTCACCACCAGTAACACTGCTGTCACCACCAGTAATACTGCTGTGACCACCAGTAATGCTGCTGTCACCACCAGTAACACTGCTGTCACCACCAGTAATACTGCTGTCACCACCAGTAACACTGCTGTCACCACCAGTAATACTGCTGTCACCATCAGTAACACTGCTGTCAGCACCAGTAACACTGCTGTCACCACCAGTATTACTGCTGTCACCATCAGTAATGCTGCTGTCACCACCAGTAATACTGCTGTCACCATCAGTAATGCTGCTGTCACCACCAGTAATACTGCTGTCACCACCAGTATTACTGCTGTCACCATCAGTAACACTGCTGTCACCATCAGTAATACTGCTGTCACCACCAGTAATGCTGCTGTCACTACCACTAACACTGCTGTCACCACCAGTAATGCTGCTGTCACCACCAGTATTACTGCTGTCACCATCAGTAACACTGCTGTCACCATCAGTAACACTGCTGTCACCACCAGTAATGCTGCTGTCACCACCAGTAACACTGCTGTCACCACCAGTAATACTGCTGTCACCATCAGTAACACTGCTGTCATCACCAGTAATGCTGCTGTCACCACCAGTAACATGGCTGTCACCACCAGTAATACTGCTGTCACCATCAGTAATACTGCTGTCACCATCAGTAATACTGCTGTCACCACCAGTGATGCTGCTGTCACCACCAGTAACCCTGCTGTCACCACCAGTAATACTGCTGTCACCATCAGTAACACTGCTGTCACCACCAGTAACTCTGCAGTCACCATCAGTAACACTGCTGTCACCACCAGTAATACTGCTGTCACCACCAGTAATACTGCTGTCACCACCAGTAATACTGCTGTCACCATCAGTATCACTGCTGTCACCACCAGTGATGCTGCTGTCACCATCAGTAACACTGCTGTCACCACCAGTATTACTGCTGTCACCACCAGTAACACTGCTGTCACCACCAGCAATACTGCTGTCACCACCAGTAATACTGCTGTCACCATCAGTAATGCTGCTGTCACCATCAGTAACACTGCTGTCACCACCAGTAATGCTACTGTCACTATCAGTAACACTGCTGTCACCATCAGTAACATGGCTGTCATCACCAGTAATGCTGCTGTCACCACCAGTAACACTGCTGTCACCATCAGTAACACTGCTGTCACCACCAGTAACACTGCTGTCACCACCAGTAATGCTGCTGTCACCACCAGTAATGCTGCTGTCACCATCAGTAACACTGCTGTCATCACCAGTAATACTGCTGTCACCACCAGTAACTCTGCTGTCACCACCAGTAATACTGCTGTCACCACCAGTAATACTGCTGTCACCATCAGTAATAATGCTGTCACCACCAGTAACACTGCTGTCACCACCAGTAATACTGCTGTCACCATCAGTAATGCTGCTGTCACCACCAGTAGTACTGCTGTCACCACCAGTATTACTGCTGTCACCATCAGTAATGCTGCTGTCACCACCAGTAATACTGCTGTCACCATCAGTAATGCTGCTGTCACCACCAGTAACACTGCTGTCACCATCAGTAATACTGCTGTCACCACCAGTAATGCTGCTGTCACTACCACTAACACTGCTGTCACCACCAGTAATGCTGCTGTCACCATCAGTAACACTGCTGTGACCACCAGTAATGCTGCTGTCACCACCAGTAACACTGCTGTCACCACCAGTAACACTGCTGTCACCACCAGTAATACTGCTGTCACCATCAGTAACACTGCTGTCATCACCAGTAATGCTGCTGTCACCACCAGTAATACTGCTGTCACCACCAGTAATACTGCTGTCACCACCAGTAATACTGCTGTCACCATCAGTAACACTGCTGTCATCACCAGTAATGCTGCTGTCACCACCAGTAACATGGTTGTCACCACCAGTAATACTGCTGTCACCATCAGTAATACTGCTGTCACCACCAGTAATACTGCTGTCACCACCAGTAATGCTGCTGTCAGCACCAGTAATACTGCTGTCACCATCAGTGACATGGCTGTCACCACCAGTAATATTGCTGTCACCATCAGTAATAATGCTGTCACCACCAGTAACACAGCTGTCACCACCAGTAACAGTGCTGTCACCACCAGTAATGCTGCTGTCACCATCAGTAACACTGCTGTCACCACCAGTAATGCTGCTGTCACCACCAGTAATGCTGCTGTCACCATCAGTAACACTGCTGTCACCACCAGTAATACTGCTGTCACCATCAGTAACACTACTGTCACCATCAGTAATGCTGCTGTCACCATCAGTAACACGGCTGTCACCACCAGTAACACTGCTGTCACCACCAGTAATACTGCTGTCACCATCAGTAACACGGCTGTCACCACCAGTAACAGTGCTGTCACCACCAGTAATGCTACTGTCACCATCAGTAACACTGCTGTCACCATCAGTAACACTGCTGTCACCACCAGTAATACTGCTGTCACCACCAGTAATGCTGCTGTCACCACCAGTAATGCCGCTGCCACCACCAGTAATGCCGCTGTCACCACCAGTAATACTGCTGTCACCACCAGTAATGCTGCTGTCACCATCAGTAACACTGCTGTCAGCACCAGTAATACAGCTGTCACCACCAGTAATGCTGCTGTCACCACCAGTAATACTGCTGTCACCACCAGTAATGCTGCTGTCATCACCAGTAATGCTGCTGTCACCACCAGTAACACTGCTGTCACTACCAGTAATACTGCTGTGACCACCAGTAATGCTGCTGTCACCACCAGTAACACTGCTGTCACCACCAGTAATACTGCTGTCACCACCAGTAACACTGCTGTCACCACCAGTAATACTGCTGTCACCATCAGTAACACTGCTGTCAGCACCAGTAACACTGCTGTCACCACCAGTAATACTGCTGTCACCATCAGTAACACGGCTGTCACCACCAGTAACACTGCTGTCACCACCAGTAACACTGCTGTCACCATCAGTAACACTGCTGTCACCACCAGTAATACTGCTGTCAGCACCAGTAATACTGCTGTCACCATCAGTAACACGGCTGTCACCACCAGTAACACTGCTGTCACCACCAGTAATACTGCTGTCACCATCAGTAACACGGCTGTCACCACCAGTAACAGTGCTGTCACCACCAGTAATGCTACTGTCACCATCAGTAACACTGCTGTCACCATCAGTAACACTGCTGTCACCACCAGTAATACTGCTGTCACCACCAGTAATGCTGCTGTCACCACCAGTAATGCCGCTGCCACCACCAGTAATGCTGCTGTCACCACCAGTAATACTGCTGTCACCACCAGTAATGCTGCTGTCACCATCAGTAACACTGCTGTCACCACCAGTAATACTGCTGTCACCACCAGTAATGCTGCTGTCACCACCAGTAATACTGCTGTCACCACCAGTAATGCTGCTGTCATCACCAGTAATGCTGCTGTCACCACCAGTAACACTGCTGTCACCACCAGTAATGCTGCTGTCACCACCAGTAACAGTGCTGTCACCACCAGTAATACTGCTGTCACCACCAGTAACACTGCTGTCACCACCAGTAATACTGCTGTCACCATCAGTAACGCTGCTGTCAGCACCAGTAACACTGCTGTCACCACCAGTAACTCTGCTGTCACCACCAGTAATACTTCTGTCACCACCGGTAATACTGCTGTCACCACCAGTAATAATGCTGTCAGCACCAGTAACACGGCTGTCACCACCAGTAATGCTGCTGTCACCACCAGTAATAATGCTGTCAGCACCAGTAACTCTGCTGTCACCACCAGTAATGCTGCTGTCACCACCAGTAATACTGCTGTCACCACCAGTAATGCCGCTGCCACCACCAGTAATGCTGCTGTCACCACCAGTAATACTCCTGTCACCACCAGTAACTCTGCTGTCGCCACCAGTAATAGAATCATAGAATCATACAATTTACAGTGCAGAAGGAGGGCATTCGGCCCATCGAATCTGCACCGGCTCTTGGAAAGCGCACCCTACCCAAGGTCAACACCTCCACCCTATTCCCCGTAACCCATTAACCCCACCCAACACTAAGGGCAATTTTGGACACGAAGGGCAATTTAGCGTGGCCAATCCACCTAACCTGCACATCTTTGGACTGTGGGAGGAAACCGGAGCACCCGGAGGAAACCCACGCAGACACGGGGAGGACGTGCAGACTCCGCACAGACAGTGACCCAGTGGGGAATCGAACCTGGGACCCTGGAGCTGTGAAGCAAGTGTGCTAACCACTGTGCTACCGTGCTGCCGTACTGCTGTCACCACCAGTAACTCTGCAGTCACCACCAGTAATACTGCTGTCACCATCAGTAACACTGCTGTCACCATCAGTAACAATGCTGTCACCATCAGTAACACTGCTGTCACCATCAGTAATGCTGCTGTCAGCACCAGTAACACGGCAGCCACCATCAGTAACACGGCTGTCACCACCAGTAACTCTGCAGTCACCACCAGTAATACTGCTGTCACCACCAGTAACACTGCAGTCACCACCAGTAACTCTGCAGTCACCATCAGTAACACTGCTGTCACCACCAGTAATACTGCTGTCCCCACCAGTAATACTGTTGTCCCCACCAGTAATACTGCTGTGACCACCAGTAATACTGCTGTCATCATCAGTGATGCTGCTGTCATCACCAGTAACACTGCTGTCACCACCAGTAATACTGCTGTCACCATCAGTAATGCTGCTGTCACCACCAGTAATGCTACTGTCACCATCAGTAACACTGCTGTCACCACCATTCATACTGCTGTCACCATCAGTAATGCTGCTGTCACCATCAGTAACACTGCTGTCACCACCAGGAATGCTACTGTCACCATCAGTAATGCTGCTGTCATCACCAGTAATGCTGCTGTCACCACTGGTAATACTGCTGTCACCATCAGTAACACTGCTGTCACCATCAGTAACACTGCTGTCACCACCAGTAATGCTGCTGTCACCATCAGTAATGCTGCTGTCATCACCAGTAATGCTGCTGTCACCACTGGTAATACTGCTGTCACCATCAGTAACACTGCTGTCACCACCAGTAATGCTGCTGTCACCATCAGTAACACTGCTGTCACCACCGGTAATACTGCTGTCACCATCAGTAACACTGCTGTCACCACCGGTAATACTGCTGTCACCATCAGTAACACTGCTGTCATCACCAGTAATGCTGCTGTCACCATCAGTAACACTGCTGTCACCACCAGTAATACTGCTGTCACCACTGGTAATACTGCTGTCACCATCAGTAATACTGCTGTCATCACCAGTAATGCTGCTGTCACCACCAGTAACATGGCTGTCACCATCAGTAACACTGCTGTCACCACCAGTAATGCTGCTGTCACCACCGGTAATACTGCTGTCACCATCAGTAATACTGCTGTCATCACCAGTAATGCTGCTGTCACCACCAGTAACACGGCTGTCACCATCAGTAATACTGCTGTCACCATCAGTAACATGGCTGTCACCACCAGTAATATTGCTGTCACCATCAGTAATACTGCTGTCACCACCAGCAACACGGCTGTCACCACCAGTAACAGTGCTGTCACCACCAGTAATGCTGCTGACACCATCAGTAATACTGCTGTCACCATCAGTAACACTGCTGTCACCACCAGCAACATGGCTGTCACCACCAGTAATGCTGCTGTCACCACCAGTAATGCTGCTGTCACCACCAGTAATGCTGCTGTCACCACCAGTAATGCTGCTGTCACCACCAGTAATGCTGCTGTCACCACCAGTAATGCTGCTGTCACCATCAGTAACACTGTTGTCACCACCAGTAATACTGCTGTCACCACCAGTAATACTGCTGTCACCACCAGTAATGCTGCTGTCACCATCAGTAACACTGCTGTCATCACCAGTAATGCTGCTGTCACCACCAGTAATGCTGCTGTCACCATCAGTAACACTGCTGTCACCACCAGTAATACTGCTGTCACCATCAGTAACACTGCTGTACACATCAGTAATGCTGCTGTCACCATCAGTAATGCTGCTGTCACCATCAGTAACACTGCTGTCACCACCAGTAATACTGCTGTCACCACCAGTAACTCTGCTGTCACCACCAGTAATGCTGCTGTCACCATCAGTAACACGGCTGTCACCACCAGTAACACGGCTGTCACCACCAGTAACACTGCTGTCACCACCAGTAATACTGCTGTCACCATCAGTAACACGGCTGTCACCACCAGTAACAGTGCTGTCACCATCAGTAACACTGCTGTCACCACCAGTAATGCTGCTGTCACCATCAGTAACACTGCTGTCACCACCAGTAATACTGCTGTCACCACCAGTAACAGTGCTGTCACCATCAGTAACACTGCTGTCACCACCAGTAATACTGCTGTCACCACCAGTAATACTGCTGTCACCACCAGTAACGCTGCTGTCACCATCAGTAATGCTGCTGTCACCATCAGTAACACTGCTGTCACCACCAGTAATGCTGCTGTCACCATCAGTAATGCTGCTGTCACCATCAGTAACACTGCTGTCACCACCAGTAATGCTGCTGTCACCACCAGTAACACTGCTGTCACCACCAGTAATACTGCTGTCACCATCAGTAATGCTGCTGTCACCACCAGTAACACTGCTGTCACCACCAGTAATACTGCTGTCACCACCAGTAATGCTGCTGTCACCATCAGTAACACTGCTGTCATCACCAGTAATGCTGCTGTCACCACCAGTAATACTGCTGTCACCATCAGTAACACTGCTGTCACCATCAGTAACACTGCTGTCACCACCAGTAATGCTGCTGTCACCATCAGTAATGCTGCTGTCATCACCAGTAATGCTGCTGTCACCACTGGTAATACTGCTGTCACCATCAGTAACACTGCTGTCACCACCAGTAATGCTGCTGTCACCATCAGTAACACTGCTGTCACCACCGGTAATACTGCTGTCACCATCAGTAACACTTCTGTCACCACCGGTAATACTGCTGTCACCATCAGTAACACTGCTGTCATCACCAGTAATGCTGCTGTCACCATCAGTAACACTGCTGTCACCACCAGTAATACTGCTGTCACCACTGGTAATACTGCTGTCACCATCAGTAATACTGCTGTCATCACCAGTAATGCTGCTGTCACCACCAGTAACATGGCTGTCACCATCAGTAACACTGCTGTCACCACCAGTAATGCTGCTGTCACCACCGGTAATACTGCTGTCACCATCAGTAATACTGCTGTCATCACCAGTAATGCTGCTGTCACCACCAGTAACACGGCTGTCACCATCAGTAATACTGCTGTCACCATCAGTAACATGGCTGTCACCACCAGTAATATTGCTGTCACCATCAGTAATACTGCTGTCACCACCAGCAACACGGCTGTCACCACCAGTAACAGTGCTGTCACCACCAGTAATGCTGCTGACACCATCAGTAATACTGCTGTCACCATCAGTAACACTGCTGTCACCACCAGCAACATGGCTGTCACCACCAGTAATGCTGCTGTCACCACCAGTAATGCTGCTGTCACCACCAGTAATGCTGCTGTCACCATCAGTAACACTGTTGTCACCACCAGTAATACTGCTGTCACCACCAGTAATACTGCTGTCACCACCAGTAATGCTGCTGTCACCATCAGTAACACTGCTGTCATCACCAGTAATGCTGCTGCCACCACCAGTAATGCTGCTGTCACCATCAGTAACACTGCTGTCACCACCAGTAATACTGCTGTCACCATCAGTAACACTGCTGTACACATCAGTAATGCTGCTGTCACCATCAGTAATGCTGCTGTCACCATCAGTAACACTGCTGTCACCACCAGTAATACTGCTGTCACCACCAGTAACTCTGCTGTCACCACCAGGAATGCTGCTGTCACCATCAGTAACACGGCTGTCACCACCAGTAACACTGCTGTCACCACCAGTAATACTGCTGTCACCATCAGTAACACGGCTGTCACCACCAGTAACAGTGCTGTCACCATCAGTAACACTGCTGTCACCACCAGTAATGCTGCTGTCACCATCAGTAACACTGCTGTCACCACCAGTAATACTGCTGTCACCACCAGTAACAGTGCTGTCACCATCAGTAACACTGCTGTCACCACCAGTAATACTGCTGTCACCACCAGTAATACTGCTGTCACCACCAGTAACGCTGCTGTCACCATCAGTAATGCTGCTGTCACCATCAGTAACACTGCTGTCACCACCAGTAATGCTGCTGTCACCATCAGTAATGCTGCTGTCACCATCAGTAACACTGCTGTCACCACCAGTAATGCTGCTGTCACCACCAGTAACACTGCTGTCACCACCAGTAATACTGCTGTCACCATCAGTAATGCTGCTGTCACCACCAGTAACACTGCTGTCACCACCAGTAACACTGCTGTCACCACCAGTAATATTGCTGTCACCACCAGTAATACTGCTGTCACCACCAGTAATGCTGCTGTCACCATCAGTAACACTGCTGTCATCACCAGTAATGCTGCTGTCACCATCAGTGACACGGCTGTCACCATCAGTAATCCTTCGTAATGTGAAGGTGCCCAGAACTGCTCACAGTAATCCAAGTGGAGTCCAACCAGGGTTTTGCGTATCTGCAGCATCACCCCTGTGTATTTATAGTCCATTCATCTTGAGATAGGGTCTGGTTTAGCACACTGGGCTAAATAGCGCGGGATCAGTTCCCGTAACGGCCGCTCCAAACAGGCGCCAGTATTTGGCGACCATGAGCTTTCCACAGTACCCTTATTGAAGCCTATTTGTGACAATAAATTATAAAGACTAGCATTCTATTCGCCTTTTTCTGCACTTGTTTGTGGCATTTTAAGGACTGTGCACCTGAACCCCCAAATCTCTTTGGACATCCACTGTACCTGGCCTCTTTGCATTTAGAAAGTACCCTGTTCAATCCATTTTTGGTCCAAAATGGATAACCTCACACTGAGACTGAATTCCACCTGCCACAAATCTGCCCATTTGCCGAGTCTGACGCTCACTTCAGCGTGTGTTCCCACAGGGAGGTTCTGGATTATTTCCAATTCTCTGAAGTTGCTACTTTACCTAAAAGTTTCATTGCCGTTCATGACGTCCACCTCGGGCTCCAGAATTTGTTTTCAAATAGCAAGTTAATTGCTAAGCGTTGAGTAAACATTGCATTCTGGGCAATGGGTTAGACTCTGCACTGTGAGGCTCAGCTGCATTCATGGAGCTGCCTCTGCTCTTCGCCCAGCTCCTGTCGCCCGCCGCGCACCCTGTCTGGTTCACAGTTTCCTTCGTCCTGTTTTTCATTGTCAGGTTGCAACGGAGAGGATGGTGGAGGCCCAGTGATTGCCCAGTGGATCTCAATGGCAAAACGGCCATTGTCACTGGTGCTAATACAGGTAAGAGTTTATATCACCTTTGCTCATCGGCTCAATCCTGACTCCTCAGCACTGGCTTTCCGTGTGAAGGGTGTGCTGCATTGACAGAGGTGCTGTCCTGCAGGTCAAATATTAAACCAAAGCCCCAATGCTGGTTCAGACCTTGTCTCTTTCTCTCGTTGCATATCTGTATCGTGTCAGGAATGTCACGCCGATGATATCTGCGAGGGTATCTCAACTTGAATCACCAGATTATGGGGCTGCATAGTGTTTTTGTAATGATGTGCGGAGAATAATAATCCAGTCATCGCGCAGCAATTATTATTTTTTAAAAAATATATTTTATTGAAATTCTTTTCCCTGAGCAACATTTTTCCCGCTTACAAAACAAGCGAAACGATAACAGTAACAAAACAGAAATTTTTAAACTTTTTAACAATAATAATAATAGTAGTAATAATATACAAGTAACAAAACCTCGTACTCTATTGACCTATACTCAACTGCCTCCCCCCCTCCCCCACCCCCCCCCCCCCCCCCTGGGTTGCTGCTGCTGGTCATCCGTCTTCCCTCTAACGTTCCCCTAGGTAGTCGAGAAATGGCTGCCACCGCCTGGTGAACCCTTGAGCCGATCCTCTCAGGGCAAACTTTATCTGCTCCAGTTTAATGAACCCCGCCATATTGTTTACCCAGGCCTCCAGTCCGGGGGGTTTCGCCTCCTTCCACATGAGTAGGATCCTGCGCCGGGCTACGAGGGACGCAAAGGCCACGACATCGGCCTTTTTCGCCTCCTGCACTCCCGGCTCGTCCGCAACTCCAAATAGAGCTAACCCCCAGCCTGGTGTGACCCGGGCCTTCACCACCTGCGAAATCACTCCCGTCACTCCCTTCCAATACCCTTCCAGTGCCGGGCACGCCCAAAACATATGTGCGTGGTTTGCCGGGCTCCCGCCACACCTCCCACATTTGTCCTCCACTCCAAAGAACCTGCTCAATCTTGCTCCCGTTATGTGTGCTCTATGTAGCACCTTAAATTGAATCAGGCTAAGCCTGGCGCATGAGGAAGAGGAATTTACCCTGCTTAGGGCATCAGCCCACATACCCTCCTCTATCTCCTCCCCTAATTCTTCTTCCCACTTTCTTTTTAGTTCGCCCACCGACTCCTCCCCCTCTTCCCTCATCTCTCTATAAATCTCTGACACCTTGCCCTCTCCGACCCACACCCCTGAAAGCACCCTGTCCTGTATCCCCTGTGTCGGGAGCCGCGGAAATTCCCTCACCTGTTGTCTAGTAAATGCCCTCACCTGCATATATCTCAAGAAATTCCCACGGGGTAACTTATACTTTTCCTCCAGTGCTCCCAAGCTCGCAAAAGTCCCATCTATGAATAAATCTCCCACCTTCCTAATTCCCAACTGGTACCAGCTCTGAAATCCTCCATCCATTCTTCCTGGGGCGAACCTATGGTTGTTCCTGATAGGGGACCCCACCAAGGCTCCCCGCACCCCTCTCTGTCGCCTCCACTGTCCCCATATGTTCAGTGTTGCCGCCACCACCGGGTTCGTGGTGTACCTTTTCGGTGAGAACGGTAGCGGCGCCGTCACCAGCGCCTCTAGACTCGTCCCTTTACAGGACCTTCTCTCCAGCCTTTTCCACGCCGTTCCCTCACCCTCCATCATCCATCTACGTATCATTGCCACATTGGCGGCCCAATAATAATCTCCCAAATTCGGTAGTGCCAGTCCTCCTCTGTCCCTACTGCGCTGCAGGAACCCCCTCCTTACTCTCGGAACTTTCCCTGCCCACACAAAGCTCGTAATGCTCCTATCTATTTTATTAAAAAAGGTCCTGGTGATTAAAATAGGGAGACATTGAAATACAAATAAGAACCTCGGGAGGACCATCATCTTAATTGCCTGCACCCTGCCCGCCAGCGATAAAGGCTGCATGTCCCACCTCTTAAAGTCCTCCTCCATTTGTTCTACCAACCGTGTCAGATTAAGTCTGTGCAAGGTTCCCCAGCTCCTAGCGATCTGAATCCCCAAGTATCGGAAGTTTCTTTCCACTTTCCTTAGAGGTAAGCCTTCTATCTCTCTACTCTGGTCCCCTGGATGTATCACATATAATTCACTCTTCCCCATGTTTAACCTATACCCCGAAAATTCCCCGAACCTCCTCAAGATTCGCATAACCTCTATCATCCCCCCCGCTGGGTCCGATACGTATAGCAATAGGTCATCCGCGTATAACGAGACTCGGTGTTCTTCTCCCCCTCTAGTCACCCCTCTCCATTTCCTGGAGTCTCTCAGCGCCATGGCCAGAGGTTCAATTGCCAGCGCAAACAACAATGGAGACAGCAGGCATCCCTGTCTTGTTCCCCTATATAATCGGAAATACTCCGATCTATGTCGACCTGTAACTACGCTTGCCGTTGGTGCCCCATAAAGTAGTCTAACCCAGCGAATAAATCCGTTCCCAAACCCAAACCTCCTTAACACTTCCCATAAATACTCCCACTCCACCCTATCAAATGCCTTCTCTGCGTCCATTGCCGCCACTATCTCTGCCTCCCCCTCCACTGAGGGCATCATTATCACCCCTAATAACCGTCGCATGTTAACATTCAATTGTCTCCCTTTTACGAACCCTGTCTGGTCTTTGTGCACCACCCCTGGGACACAGTCCTCTATCCTCGATGCCAGCACCTTTGCTAGCAGTTTGGCGTCCACGTTCAATAGTGAAATAGGTCTATAGGACCCACACTGCATCGGATCTTTGTCCCTCTTCAAAATTAGCGATATCGTCGCCTCCGACATTGTCGGGGGTAGTGTCCCCCCTTCCCTGGCCTCATTGAACGTCCTCGCCAACAACGGGGCCAACAAGTCCACATATTTTCTGTAGAATTCCACCGGGAACACGTCTGGCCCCGGAGCCTTCCCTGCTTGCATGCTTCCCAGTCCCTTAATAACCTCGTCCACCTCAATCGGCGCCCCCAGGCCTGCCACCGCCTGCTCTTCCACTTTCGGGAACCTCAACTGGTCCAGGAACTGCCGCATCCCCTCCTCTCCCTCTGGGGGCTCAGACCTATACAGTTCTTCATAAAAGGTCTTAAACACCTCATTTATCTTTCCTGCCCTTCGCACGGTGTCTCCCTAAAGGAATCTTTAATTTATAAGGAATCATTGCAGTTTTAAACAATAAAATTGACACTTAAAATACAACAGGCATTTCAAAATAATTATTAAAATTATTATACAATAAAAGTTGAACATATGATCTAGTAATAAATGGTAAAATGATTATCAAAATTGATGTCAAGTCTTTGACATCCTCTGGATTATACACAAAAGCTTGTTGAAAGGGTTAATTTTCTTACAGAGACAAAAGAGGCGTATCGCTTGGAATGATGCCATTCGCATCTTTTAAACTTTTTTTTTGTCACTCAAATGGACTGGGAGTAAAAGTTGGATTGCTGCCAAATTCCCGTTATCAAATTTCTTTGAACAACCTGTTCTTTTGGCTTTTAATCAAAGATTGTTGGTTTTTTTTTTAGTTGCTTAGCCAGTGTTGCTGACCAGAAGCCATACTGGGTGTGTCTTGTTGGTACGTGTTATATGGTTGACCACGAGGTGGAAATGTATTGTAGTGAACATTGTCTCCTTCATTATCATCTCTCGAATCCATCCGTTGTTTTTGATAGCATTTTGCCATCCAGTGTCCTACTCTACCACAGGAAAGACATTGTGGTATTTCCTTACGTGATTTTAATGGAGCAAGGGTACATGTTTGCTCTGGCGCTGGTGGTGAAATTGTAGTTACTGCTGATATTCCTGCAGGTGCTGCAACAGCCGCCGCTGGAGCAGCAGGTAACATGGGCTGGATTTGAGCAATAGGCTGCATTTGAGCAGCTGCAGTGTTAAAAGTTGCCTGATTGTGCAAACCACGATCTATCTGAATGCATCGGTCAATTATGTCTCGGTATGTGCCAGCTGTGGCCCAAGCTGGTAAAACCAAATTCAAGGCAGCAGAAACTCCAGGTTTAACACCGGCTATAAAAGCCGTTTTTAATGGACTTAAAGTGCTTGCATCCCATGTGTCATTTTCCTGGTCGAGTGTCATTCCTGAATATTCCATCCAAGTACGTAAAAATCTTTCCTCAAAATCCTGAATATCTTCATCATTTTTTTGAAAGCAAGCTGTGATCTTAGACCAATTGGTCCTCGGGGGGCGAAATTGTAATAGCCAATTCTTGATTGTTAGCCAACCAGCTTCTAAATTTTGCAAATCGTCTCCAAGGGCAACTTCTACTTCATTTCTAAGGGTTGAACTTATACGAGTACCTAGCATGATAGTCAGAATTTGTACTCCATCAAATGGGTGGAGACTGTAAATGGCTTGTAATCTGTGAATTCCATCCCATGTGGTCTTACCACCCTTTTTAGGGTGTGGAAGACCCTTGGACCATTCGTCAATTTTAGAAGGATCAATTTGTTCATGAACCCATTGGTGGTCAAATATGTTTCTAGTGATAGTTTCACCATCTTCTTCTATTTTTTTGCTTCCAACTCTAACCCGTTTGCGTTTTAAAGGGGCTAGTCGAATTGCTTTAGTATTTTGTATTGTAGGAACACTATCTTCGTCTGATTCATCCGACAGAGAAAATGATTTACGTTTAACAATTGATCTTGGCTGTGCAATTGCCGATTGTGCCACTAGGTGGGTGGCTTGGACTGCTTTCTGAGTTTGTTCAATCTTTTGTACAGAAAGCATGTTTGTCAAAGAATTGCAATGTTCAGTCACGCTGGTTATATTTCTTTCTAAAACACATCTTTCTTTCACTAACTTGCAATTTTCAAGTTCAATTCGCTCAGTTTTTTATTGCAATTGTCGGTATTTTGACTCCACTTCAAAGACTTGATTTTGGAATTCTGTTATTTGAAAAGATAACTGCTGGAGTTCAGAGGTTTTGTTTCGCAAATCTGTTTTAATTTCATCATAATGCTCAAGTTTGGATTTTGCATCTTGCAATTCTTCAACAACTGCAATTAGTTGCTTTTTAGTGGACCTATACTCATCATCGCTTCACTCAGTAGTTAATTGCAACTGTTGGTATTTTGACTCCACTTTAAAAACTTGGATTTGAAATTGCTGGAGTTCAGAGGTTTTGTTTTGCAAATCTGTTCTAATTTCATCATAATGCTCAAGTTTGGATTTTGCATCTTGCAAATCTGTTTCAAGTTTGGATTTTGCATCTTGCAATTCTGTTTTAATTTCATCATAATGCTCAAGTTTGGATTTTGCATCTTGCAAATCTGTTTCAAGTTTGGATTTTGCATCTTGCAATTCTTCAACAACTGCAATTAGTTGCCTTTTAGTAGACCTATACTCATCATCACTTCGCTCAGTATTTAATTGTAACTGTTGGTATTTTGACTCCACTTAAAAAACTTGATTTTGAAATTCTCCGATTTGAACATTTAACTGCTGGAGTTCAGAGGTTTTATTTTGCAAATCTGTTCTAATTTCATCATAATGCTCAAGTTTGGATTTTGCATCTTGCAAATCTTCAAGAACTGCACTTAGTTGGTCTTTAGTGGACTGAAGCTGATGATCACTTTTATTTTTAACAATGATCTCTTGCTGACTGTGTATCTGTCCCGTAATTACCAGGGACCATTTTACACGTTCTGCACCGTGTAATCGTGTGCATTTTCCCCATGCTCTCTTGATATTATTGAAGGACCACAGTCCTCTGGGGATATCATACTTTGATTCAATTTTTTGTGAGGTTTCACATAGGTTAAAATGTCTACGAGTGAAAGATCTACAATCCCCCAACATATCTTCAACAGAAACATCTGGTATTCCAGCACACCCCTTGGATGTAGTGGGGAGTAATTTTCTGTCTGCTGAAGGCTCTGAATCTACACTTTGAATTGGATCAGCCATAACTTTTCTTGATCGCTGACTGCCGTTTTATTTTAGTTACTGCAGTGACTAATCTTCCAGTCACGTCTGATAGTCTGACCGACTGGCACTTGATTTATTTAACACAGTTTATAAAAAAAAAAAATGTTCTTTTCAAGGGTCGAAGTACTGATTGATGCGGCTTTAAGACTTTTAATGGGTGAAAAAGATATTTCTTACCCTAGTCTAGCCATGGGTTCCGGCTGTCTTCTGGGCCTCCTTCGATTATCTCCGAAGCTTCCCGAAGGTTCCCGACCTCCTCCGATTATCTCCGAAGCTTTCCGTCGTCACCTGGGCCTCCGAAGGTCGTCCTCAGTACTCCCCCCTTCTGCCTGACTACGCCAATTAAGGGAATCTTTAATTTATAAGGATCTTAACCTGTCGAACTACGCCAAGTTTGGGGGAAACTTAGTTGATGAATCAAGTCCTGGCGCAATACGACAAGTTGTAAGATTTGTAATATTTGTAGACTGTGTTAAGTTGTTCGATTCCTTATATTATTCGACTGTGTAAAGTTGAAGGAATTTATATCATCTCTGCTATTCGGTTATCAGTAGCACTTTGCGAATACTGGAACTCAGCAGAAGTTTCAGTTAAAACTTCTCAGGTGCCAAAAAGAATTGTTTTATTTGTAGTCGCTTGATTACAATTTGAAAGTCATTTAAAAGGCAATTCGTAGACAATTCGAAGCTTTCAGAGAATTACAGACATTATCTTTCTTTGCTTAGGCAGACAGCTCGAAAGTAACTTTTAAAAGGTCAAAGTCTGGCAATGAAACATGAAGAGAGAGAGAAAGCTAATCTTCAGCTAAACTCAAACTCAAAGTCAAAAGTGGACTAACATCACTGACACAGACTGTTAGACTGACAGAACCCCAAAAGACATCTCTAAAATGGAGACTAGAATCAAAGGCTAAAAACACTAAACTAACAGAAAGACAACACAGCACAACACACCCCCAAAGACAATACACCACAGACAACACACGAAAAACTAAACCGAACCTACAAAGACAATACTCACAAAGACAACAAAACCCAAAATGGCGGGGGAAACTTTTTAGTTATACACTTTCATATCTGTCTTAAGTCATCTAATCACACCCCAATATAATCCTAATTGGTTTGGGTTAGACTCAAACACATTTGATTTGATGGCAAGCCGTCCATCTTCAATGTGCAACATCAGCTTTTCTGACCTAGCTGTTATCTGCATTGTGAACAATGGTGCCTTCATGTTGCTGTGTATTCAGTCCCTGTCCTTGACAATTAGCACAAGCAGTGTCAAATTATCTTGAAAATATGCATTTGCCAGAACAACGGACTTCAGTAAAAGTGAATTATGCTGTATAAATGGGTATTTAAAACTGGGGCTCAACATTTATGCTTAAACAGTTATCTTTTACCTATTCTAGTTGTATTTGAAATACTTGGCTTCTACACTCCCCTTTCATCCCTAATTCCTCCTATCTCCCTCGCTGCTGCCCTCTTTCGCAGTTGGTGCGCCAACAGGCGACTCGCCTTTTCCCCATATTCATACCTCCTCCCCTGTGCCTTCCTCCACAGTACCTCCGCCTTTCTGGTGGTCAGAAGGTCAAACTCGGTCTGGAGTCGTCTCCTCTCCCTGTACAGCTCCTCCTCCGGGGTCTCTGCAAATTCCCTGTCCACCCTTAAAATCTCCCCCAGTAATCTATCCCTTTCCTTGGCCTCTGTTTTCCTTTTGTGGGCCCCAATAGAAATCAGCTCTCCTCTGACCACCGCTTTTAGTGCTTCCCAGACCACTCCCACAGGGACCTCGCCGTCATCATTGACCTCCAGGTATCTCTCGATACGCCCCCGCACTCTTGCACACACTCCCTCATCCGCCATCAGTCCCACATCTAATCGCCAGAGTGTTCTCTGCTCCCTTTCCTCTCCTAATTCCAGATCCGAAACCGCTATGGCTGAGTATTCAGCTTCTTCCACCCTAGAGATCAACGACCTTCCTAGAACAAAAAAATCTATCCGGGAGTACACTTTATGGACGTGGGAGAAGAAGGAATACTCCCTAGCCCTGGGTCTAAGAAATCGCCATGGATCCACTCCCCCCATTTGGTCCATAAACCCCTTAAGTACCTTGGCCGCTGCCGGCCTTCTTCCAGTCCTTGAGCTGGATCTATCTAGCCCCGGGCCCAGCACCGTATTGAAGTCCCCTCCTAAAATAAAATTTCCTGCCTCCAGGTCCGGAATACGCCCCAGCATCCGTCTCATGAACCCCGCATCGTCCCAATTTGGGGCATACACATTAACCAACACGACCTCCATTCCCTCCAGCCTACCACTCACCATTACATATCTACCTCCGCTATCTGCTACGATGTTCTTTGCTTCAAATGCTACCCATTTCCCCACCAAAATGGCCACCCCTCTGTTCTTTGCGTCCAGTCCTGAGTGGAACACCTGTCCCACCCATCCTTTCCTTAGCCTAACTTGGTCCGCCACCTTTAGGTGCGTCTCTTGGAGCATAACCACGTCTGCCCTTAGTCCTTTCAAATGCGCGAGCGCTCGGGCCCTTTTTATCGGCCCATTCAGGCCTCTCACGTTCCACGTGATCAGCCTCACTGGGGGGCTACCTGCCCCCCTCCCGTGTCGACTAGCCATTACCTTCTCTAGGCCAGTCCCATATCCCGCCTCCGCGCTCCCGCTCGCTCCCCCAGCGTCGCATTCCGCCCCCGACCACCTTCTCTTTAGCCATTTCCTTTTGGATTTCCGCAGCAGCAACCCAGTTGTCCCCCCCCCCCCCCCCCCCGCCCGCTAGATCCCTATCTAGCTTGATTGCTCTCCCCGTATCACTTCCGTAAGTCAGCTGACTTCAAGTGACCCCGGCTACTCCTGCTCGCTCCTCGGCCCCCCCGGTGTGAGGGAACTCCCATCCGCCTTGCGCCTGTTTTCCCGCCTTATTCTTTCTGGCGCGGGAACATCCCTTTACCTGTCCCGCCTCTTATGGCGCAGCTCCCTTTCCCCTCCCCCTCTCCTTCCCCATTCTCTGACTATGTCCCGCCTCTCCCCCTCACCGGCGCCCACATTTCCCCAGTGTCCCCCCCTTCCCTGTTTACTTCTCGCTTAACTTTCACCATCCCATTAACAAAAAAAATAATAACAACAATAACAGTTCCCTGCAGCATCAGTCCCTCAGTTCCGGTCCAGTTTCTCTTCATTGATGAAGGACCATGCTTCCTCCGCCGTCTCGAAATAATATTGTCTCTCCTGATGCGTGACCCATAGTCTTGCCGGCTGCAGCATCCCGAACTTCACCTTCCTTTTGTGCAAAACCTTTTTGGCTCGGTTGAAGCTCGCCCTCCTTCTCGCCACCTCCGCACTCCAATCCTGGTATATCCGTACCACCGCATTCTCCCATCTGCTACTCCGCACCTTTTTGGCCCATCTCAGGACCTCTTCTCTGTCCTTAAGGCGGTAGAATCGCACGATTATCGCCCTCGGTGGTTCTCCCGCTTTTGGTCTTCTCGCCGGGATCCGATTTGCCCACTCCACCTCCATGGGGCCCGCAGGGGCCTCAGCACCCATTAGTGAGCTCAGCATCTTACTTGCGTACGCTCCACAGTCCACTCCTTCCACACCCTCCGGGAGACCTAGTATCCGAAGGTTCTTCCTTCGCGCTCCATTTTCAAGGGCCTCAATCCTGTCAGTACACTTTTTATGAAGTGCCTCGTGCGTCTGAGCCTTGACCGCCAGGCCCAGGACCTCGTCCTCAATACCTGACACCTTCTGCTCCACCACGCGAAGTTCCGTCTCCTGGGTCTTTAAAGTCTCCTTAAGCCCCTCAATTGCCTGTAACAACGGGGTCATTACCTCCTTCTTCAGCAGGTCCACGCACCGTCTCACCACCTCGTCCTGCTCAGGCCCCCATGTCACCTGTGGTTTCTCCGCCGCCATTTTGTTTCACTCCCTCTCTCTCTCTCTCTCTGATCTTCTGGCTGCAGATTCTTCGGGCTGCAGCCGCCGCCGCCGGTTTTTCCCTCCGTCTTTCGGGGGGGACTCCCTTCCCTCGCGCCTCGCACCGGGTTTTACGGCCGTCCAAGTCCCGGTTGGGGCTCTTAAAAGAGCCCGAAGTTCCGTCGGAGCTGGAGCCGCCGAAACGTGCGGCTCGCTCATCCCTGCCGCAACCGGAAGTCCGTGGTGCAGCAATTATTAAAGACTATTTATTAAATTAAAGAAAAGACAACTGCACACGGACAGGATTACCATACCCTAGGCAATTACTATATCAATTACTAAACACACACACAGTTTATGTAGAATCCTTGTTGCTAAATATGTCTACAATTCCTGAACTCCTGAAGACTTTCCTTTCCCCCAAACAACATCCAAATTAAATAAATCCATAAGTGAAATCCAGTGTATAGTTACCACACAATACAGGGCTGACAATCAAGTCTGGGAAACTTTTTTTTTGTATAAATGCTTTTCACTGGGTTATTCGAACATAGTATTTACTCGGGGCGGGGCTGGGTGGTGCCCCTGCTGTTGCTTGCTTCTCCCGGTCAGTTTTTGCTGTTGTTGTTGTGCGCTTGCCTCCACTTCGGCCGTTCGGCGTTGCTTCCTCCTGGACTGTCTTACTTTCTGCTGCTGTGTTTGTCATGGTCGTTGTCATTTCCTGTGCCCTCCTTCCAGTTTGTGGGTTCCCTCGTCTTTCTCCCCTCTCTGGTTCCCCTCTATTGTTCTTTGCCCCCTGTCCTTCCTTCTTCCCCCCCCCCCCCTCCCTGCCCCCCTCCGCGCCCCCCCCTTCCCTCCCCCCGCTCCCTCCTGGTAACTCACCTTTCTTTTCTATTGTGTTTAGCTACCCCCTCTTGCACTGCTCCCCCCCCTCCCCTCCCCCGGGGTCTTTCCCTCCTTCCTTCTCTTTTCTCATGTTTTGGCTACTTTCCCCTGGCTCTTGGCTACTTGGTTATTTATCAGCCTGTTCGTTGGCCGCAAACAAGCCCCGGAACAATTGGATGAATGGCTCCCGCGTTCTGTGGAAGTGGTCGTCCGACCCTCGGATGGCGAATTTGATTTTCTCCATTTGGAGAGATTCCGAGAGGTCGGACAGCCAGTCTGCAGCTTTGGGTGGTGCTGCTGACCGCCAGGCGAACAGGATTCGACGGCGGGCGATCAGGGAGGCAAAGGCAAGGGCTTCCGCCCTCCTCCCCAGGAATAGATCTGGCTGGTCTGAAACCCTGAAGACTGCCACTTTCGGGCATGGCTCCACCCTCACCCCCACCACCTCGGACATTGCCTCGAAGAAGGCAGTCCAGTACTCCACAAGCCTGGGGCAAGACCAGAACATGTGGGTGTGGTTGGCCGGGCCTCCTTGGCACCGTTCACATCTGTCCTCCACCTCCGGGAAGAACCTACTCATTCGGGTTCTTGTTAAGTGGGCTCTATGTACCACCTTTAGTTACGTCAGGCTGAGCCTTGTGCACGTGGAGGTGGAGTTGAGCCGATGCAGTGCTTCGCTCCAGAGTCCCCACCCTATTTCGAGCCCCAGGTCTGTAGTGATATGTATCACTGTATTTACACAAGGGGTTAATGTACAACTAAGTAACCACTAGAGGGAGCACCAGAGATGTATATAATGGACAGGCAAGAAGTCAGGGGGCACTCTTCACAGGAACAGCAGCTGGTGAGCAGGACACAGACAGGCACCTCAGATGGAATATACAGTATAAGCGCTGGATAGAGAACGAACTCACACAATAAAGCATCTACTGTAACTGTAAGACTACGAGCTTTGTTCAGACACAAGGAATAATACAAGGTCGTCCTCCCATTTCTTCCTCGTAACGTTCAGTACGGTGTCAGCCCTCTCCACCAGTCATTCGTACATGTCGCTACAATTTCCTTTATCAATAATGTTTGCGTCCAGTAATTCGTCTAGTAGTGTCTGTCGTGGTGGTCGTGGATACATCCTTGTCTCCTTCCATAGGAAGTTTTTAAGCTGCAGGTACCTTTGTTTGTTGCCCCTAGCTAGCTGGAATTTCTCCGTCAGTTCGTCCAGTGTTGTGACCCTGCCGTTGGTGTATTGGTCCCTGTCATGTGAGAGTACCTTTAAGACATAGATGTTTAAGCAATGTACCTTTAAGAAAACAGTGATGTCAGAGAGTGGGTGGAGCTGAGGTCAGGACAGCCATTTTGCAGTTTAGTTTTGCAGTTTAAAAAGCAGTTGGTGTGTGTCTGTGTGTTTCCAGAGAGCTGCAAGTTTGAAAAGAGCTTGGGGGGTGTCTGTGTTTGCATTGAGCTGGATCTCTGCCATGAAAGATTGTCTCTGGATCATTTGGGTCATTTAAACTCATAATAGTAAAACCTTTAACCTGATGTGATTCTGTTTAAAGGTGTTAAGTCTCTTGGAAGTTTGAAGGAACATTTTAAGGAATTATTTACTGTTGCAATATTTTCGGAGTTATCTTTGAAGTAAGGGGCGTTAAGAGATCCAATGTTTATTTAAGATGTTAAGTTGAGTTCATGGAATAAACAGTGTTTTGTGTTTAAAAACCCACGTGTCCATAATTGTAATCCCACACCTAGGGAACAAGCCGTGTGCCGGGAAAAGCAACAATAGCATTAAAGGGAGAGGTTGGTTGAACTCCATGATACATTTTGGGGTTCTGAAAACGCCTCGCCCACAACAGTCCCTGAATGTCAGTGTCCCCCGTCCTGGCTCCACTTTTTAAAGGTGGCGTCGGTGAGTGCTGGTGCGAACCTATGGTTGTTGCTTATGGGGGCTTTGTCGGACATATTGGTCAGTCCGAATTGCTGCCGTAATTGGTTCCAGGTCTGGAGGGTGGCTATCACCACCGGGCTGTTTGAGTGCTTTTTGGGTGGGGATGGGAGTGCCGCCGTGGCGAGGGCCCGGAGCGAGGTCCCCCTGCAGGAGGCCTCCTCCGCACACACCAACTCAGCTTCTGGCTCCTTAATCCATCCCCTTACTTGTTCTGTTATTGCCGCCCAGTGGTAGAATTGTAGGTTTGGGAGGGCTAGCCCACGTCTGCACTTTGTTTTCTGTAGGACCTTCTTTGGGATCCTAGCATTCCCCCCCCACCCCACCCCCCCACCCCCCCACACCCCCACCCCCCCCACCCCCCACCCCCCCCACCCCCCACCCCCACCCCCCCATCCCCCACCCCCCCCAGACTAATTTTAAACATTTATTTTAAAATATCAAATACAATAACTTATTAAATATATAACTGAACCAATCTTGTGCTGTATCTTGATTTTCTGTAGATGAATTTGTCGATTCTGTTAAAGGAAACACAGCTAACAAGATATGTTAATTTCTTTAAATTAATAAAGCAACGTTCAGAATAATGACAGTTTTCTTAAGTTGACAGTTCTTGGCAACTTTTTAGCGATACATTGAGGGTTCTTTAGCTGCTTTGATGGCAGCCGTTCTGTTCTGAGTAAGTTCCCTTTTTCGTTTGGAAATTTTCTGTCCCAAGTAAACATCTTTCTGGGCAATTTGTGCTTTGTGAAAGCTAGCTTTGCGACTGTTAGTACTGAGGTGGTTCAAGACCACCCGTAAGTCTTTGTCACGATCATCTTTATTGATGGAGGTTATCAGAACATCATCTTCATATTGGATAATGGTGGAAGGCCGAACAGGCAGTTGCCTGAGATGATTCTGTAAAGCCATGTGGTAAACAGTTGGGCTATTATGATACTGTTGTTGATTAACTGTAAAAGCAAACCATGGTTGTAGTTGCTTAGCCAGTGTTGCTGACCAGAAGCCATACTGGGTGTGTCTTGTTGGTACGTGTTACATGGTTGACCACAAGGTGGAAATGTATTGTAGTGAACATTGTCTACTTCATTATCATCTCTCGAATCCATCCGTTGTTTTTGATAGCATTTTGCCATCCAGTGTCCTACTCTACCACAGAAAAGACATTGTGGTATTTTCTTACGTGATTTTAATGGAGCAAGGGTACATGTTTGCCCTGGCGCTGGTGGTGAAATTGTAGTTACTGCTGATATTCCTGCAGGTGCTGCAACAGCCGCCGCTGGAGCAGCAGGTAACATGGGCTGGATTTGAACACTATCTTCGTCTGATTGTGTTGGATCACATTTTGATCCAAAAAGACGAGGTGTTGGGTGTCTTAAAAAATATTAAGGTAGATAAGTCCCCAGGGCCGGATGGGATCTACCCCAGAATACTGAAGGAGGCTGGAGAGGAAATTGCTGAGGCCTTGACAGAAATCTTTGGATCCTCGCTGTCTTCAGGGGATGTCCCGGAGGACTGGAGAATAGCCAATGTTGTTCCTCTGTTTAAGAAGGGTAGCAAGGATAATCCCGGGAACTACAGGCCGGTGAGCCTTACTTCAGTGGTAGGGAAATTACTGGAGAGAATTCTTCGAGACAGGATCTACTCCCATTTGGAAGCAAATGGACGTATTAGTGAGAGGCAGCACGGTTTTGTGAAGGGAAGGTCGTGTCTCACTAACTTGATAGAGTTTTTCGAGGAGGTCACTAAGATGATTGATGCAGGTAGGGCAGTAGATGTTGTCTATATGGACTTCAGTAAGGCCTTTGACAAGGTCCCTCATGGTAGACTAGTACAAAAGGTGAAGTCACACGGGATCAGGGGTGAACTGGCAAGGTGGATACAGAACTGGCTAGGCCATAGAAGGCAGAGGGTAGCAATGGAGGGATGCTTTTCTCATTGGAGGGCTGTGACCAGTGGTGTTCCACAGGGATCAGTGCTGGGACCTTTGCTCTTTGTAGTATATATAAATGATTTGGAGGAAAATGTAACTGGTCTGATTAGTAAGTTTGCAGATGACACAAAGGTTGGTGGAATTGCGGATAGCGATGAGGACTGTCTGAGGATACAGCAGGATTTAGATTGTCTGGAGACTTGGGCGGAGAGATGGCAGATGGAGTTTAATCCGGACAAATGTGAGGTAATGCATTTTGGAAGGGCTAATGCAGGTAGGGAATATACAGTGAATGGTAGAACCCTCAAGAGTATTGAAAGTCAAAGAGATCTAAGAGTACAGGTCCACAGGTCATTGAAAGGGGCAACACAGGTGGAGAAGGTAGTCAAGAAGGCATACGGCATGCTTGCCTTCATTGGCCGGGGCATTGAGTATAAGAATTGGCAAGTCATGTTGCAGCTGTATAGAACCTTAGTTAGGCCACACTTGGAGTATAGTGTTCAATTCTGGTCGCCACACTACCAGAAGGATGTGGAGGCTTTAGAGAGGGTGCAGAAGAGATTTACCAGAATGTTGCCTGGTATGGAGGGCATAAGCTATGAGGAGCGATTGAATAAACTCGGTTTGTTCTCACTGGAACGAAGGAGGTTGAGGGGCGACCTGATAGAGGTATACAAAATTATGAGGGGCATAGACAGAGTGGATAGTCAGAGGCTTTTCCCCAGGGTAGAGGGGTCAATTACTAGGGGGCATAGGTTTAAGGTGAGAGGGGCAAAGTTTAGAGTAGATGTACGAGGCAAGTTTTTTACGCAGAGGGTAGTGGGTGCCTGGAACTCACTACCGGAGGAGGTAGTGGAAGCAGGGACGATAGGGACATTTAAGGGGCATCTTGACAAATATATGAATAGGATGGGAATAGAAGGATACGGACCCAGGAAGTGTAGAAGATTGTAGTTTAGTCGGGCAGTATGGTCGGCACGGGCTTGGAGGGCCGAAGGGCCTGTTCCTGTGCTGTACATTTCTTTGTTCTTTGTTCTTTGTTCTTTGTTGATTCATCTGACAAAGTAACCGATTTATTTGTGACATTTGTTCTTGGCTGTGCAATTGCCGATTGTGCCACTAGGTGGGGTGCTTGGGCTGCTTTCTGAGTTTGTGCTGTTTGTTCAAATATCTGCACAGAAATTTTGCAGTGTTCAGCTAAAACACATCTTTCTTCGATTAACTTGCAATTTTCAAGTTCAATTCGCTCAGTTTTTAATTGCAATTGTCGGTATTATGACTCCACTTCAAAGACTTGATTTTGGAATTCTGTTACTTGAAAAGATAACTGCTGGAGTTCAGAGGCTTTGTTTTGCAAATCTGTTCTAATTTCATCATAATGCTCAAGTTTGGATTTTGCATCTCGCAATTCTTCAATAACTGCAATTAGTTGGTCTTTAGTGGACCTATACTCATGATCAAATTTAATTTTTGCAATTGTCTCTTGATGTTTTTGGAGCTGTGCCATTACTGCAAAAGACCATTTCATACGTGTTCCACCGTTTAACCGTGTGGTCTTACCCCATGCCTTCTTGATATTATCAAGGGACCACTGTCCTTTGGGGATATCATATTTTGATTAAATTTTTGTAGCAACTTCAGACAGTCCAAATTGTCTACGAATGAAAGATCTAAAATCCCCCAACATATCTTCAACAGAAACATCTGGTATTCCAGCACCCCCCTTGGATGCAGTGGGAGTAATTTTCTGCCTGCTAAAGGCTCTGAATCTACACTTTGATTTGGATCAGCCATAACTTTTCTTGATCGCTGACTGCCGTTTTATTTTAGTTACTGCAGTGACTAATCTTCCAGTCACGTCTATGATAGTCTGAACGACTGGCACTTGATTTATTTAACACCGTCTATAAAAAATGTTCTTTTCAAGGGTCGAAATACTGATTGATGCGGCTTTAATGGGTGAAAAAGATATTTCTTACCCTAGTCTAGCCGTGTGTTCCGGCTGTCTTCTGGGCCTCCTCCTCCTATCTCCGAAGCTTCCCGAACGTTCCCGACCTCCTCCGATTATCTCCGAAGCTTCCCGAAGGTTCCGGACGTCCTCCGATTATCTTCGAAGCTTTCCGTCATCACCTGGGCCTCCGAAGGCCGTTCAGTACTCCCCCCCCCAGCTGCTGACTATGCCAAAATGAAGGAATCTTAAATTTATGGGATCTTAACCTGTCGAACTACGCCAAGTTTGGGGGAAGCTTAGTTGATGAATCAAGTCCTGGCGCAATATGACAAGTTGTAAGATTTGTAATATTTGTCGACTGTGTTAAGTTGTTCGATTCCTTGTATTATTCGACTGTGTAACGTTGAAGGAATTTATATCATCTCTGCTATTCGGTTATCAGTAGCACTTTGCGAATACTGGAACTCAGCAGAAATTTGCAGTATAAACTCCTCAGGTGCCAAAAAGAATTGTTTTATTTGTAGTCGCTTGATTACAATTTGAAAGTCATTTAAAAGGCAATTCGTAGACAATTCGAAGCTTTCAGAGAATTACAGACATTATCTTTCTTTGCTTAGGCAGACAGCTCGAAAGTAACTTTTAAAAGGTCAAAGTCTGGCAATGAAACATGAAAAGAGAGAGAAAGCTAATCTTCAGCTAAACTCAAACTCAAAGTCAAAAGTGGACTAACATCACTGACACAGACTGGTAGACTGACAGAACCCCCAAAAGACATCAACTAAAATGGAGACTAGAATCAAAGGCTAAAAACACTAAACTAACAGAAAGACAACACAGCACAACACACCCCCAAAGACAATACACCACAGACAACACACGAAAAACTAAACTAAAAATGGCGGGGGAAACTTTTCAGTTATACACTTTCATATCTGTCTTAAGTCATCTAATCACACCCCAATATAATCCTAATTGGATTGGGTTAGACTCAAACACATTTGATTTGATGGCAAGCCGTCCATCTTCAATGTGCAACATCAGCTTTTCTGACCCAGCTGTTATCTGCATTGTGAACAATGCTGCCTTCATGTTGCTGTGTATTCAATCCCTGTCCTTGACAATTAGCACAAGCAGTGTCAAATTATCTTGCAACTGTGCTGTTTTAATGTCACACTGTCTCTGAAAATATGCATTTGCCAGAACAACGGACTTCAGTAAAAGTGAATTATGCTGTATAAATGGGTATTTAAAACTGGGGCTCAACATTTATGCTTAAACAGCTATATTTTACCTATACTAGTTGTATTCAAAATACCTGCCTTCTACACCTAGGTCCAACCCCCCCCACCCCCACCCCCCCCCACCCCCACACCCCCCCCCCGCCCATTCCTGCAAAACCCACCCAAAGGGGCAATTTAACAGGGCCAACTTATGTGTTAAGGTTAAGAAACTGTATGTAATATGTTAGTGTTAGAATGGCCAATTTAACATAGAGAGAAACACAGGGTCTCTCTCTATGCGGACGATTTGCTGCTTTATGTCACGGACCCGGTGGGGGGTATGACTGAAATCATGGAGGTATTAGGAGAATGTGGGCGATTTTCAGGCTATAAGTTAAATATGGGAAAGATCGAGATGTTTGTGATCTAGGCACGGGGGCAGGAAAGGAGACTGAAGGAACTACCTTTTAAAGTGGTTGGGAGGAGTTTTAGGTATCTGGGGATTCAGGTGGCCAAGGATTGGGAGCAGCTTCACAAGTTAGAGAAGGGATTTTTGTAGATGGGACATGCTCCCATTGATGCTGGTGGGGAGGGTTCAGATGGTGAAGATGACGGTCCTTTCGAGACTACTTTTCTTTTTTCAGTGTCTCCCGACTTTTGGCCCAAAGGCTTTTTTCAGAAGTACGAATGTGATGATATCGAGGTTTAGATGGGCGGGTAAAGCCCCGAGCGTAAAGAGGACACTCCTGAAACGGACCCGCGGGGAAGGGGGCTTGGCTCTCCCGAGCTTTATTAACTATTACTGGGCTGCCAACATATCGATGGTCAGCAAGTAGGTAGTGGGGGGAGGGGTTGGTCTGGGAGCGGATGGAGGCAGCATCCTGCAAAGATACGAGTCTGGAGGCTTTACTGCTGGTGCCCCTGCCGTTCTCGCCGGCTCGGCTTTCTAAAAAAAACAATGGCCAAGATATTTAACCAGACGCATAACGTTTTTCAAGTTTTAAGACAATGCAGAACGAGCGATTCATTCTCGGAGAGATAATATATGAAATAGTGCATGGTTATTTTATAAACAAACTTTATTAAAACAAAAGAAAAGAAAACAATATTTAAAATTTTACTTCCATTCTAACACTAACATATTACATACAGTTTCTGAACCTTAAAACATAGGTTTCCATTAAACCATACATAGAACATAGAACATTACAGCGCAGTACAGGCTCTTCTGCCCTCGATGTTGCGCCGACCTGTGAAACCACTCTAAAGCCCATCTACACCATTCCCTTATCGTCCATATGTCTATCCAATGACCATTTGAATGCCCTTAGTGTTGGCGAGTCCACTACTGTTGCAGGCAGGGCATTCCACGCCCTTACTACTCTCTGAGTAAAGAACCTACCTCTGACATCTGTCTTATATCTATCTCCCCTCAATTTAAAGCTATGTCCCCTCGTGCTAGACATCACCATCCGAGGAAAAAGGCTCTCACTGTCCACCCTATCCAATCCTCTGATCATCCTGTATGCCTCAATTAAGTCACCACTTAACCTTCTTCTCTCTAACGAAACAGCCTCAAGTCCCTCAGCCTTTCCTCATAAGGTCTTCCCTCCATACCAGGCAACATTCTGGTAAATCTCCTCTGCACCCTTTCCAATGCTTCCACATCCTTCCTATAATGCGGCGACCAGAATTACACGCAATACTCCAAATGCGGCCGCACCAGAGTGTTGTACAGCTGCAACATGACCTCATGGTTCCGAAACTCAATCCCTCTACCACTAAAAGCTAACACACCGTACGCCTTCTTAACAACCTCTCAACCTGGGTGGCAACTTTCAGGCATCTATGTACATGGACACCGAGATCTCTCTGCTCATACACACTGCCAAGAATCTTCCATTAGCCCAGTACTCTGTCTTCCTGTTATTCCTTCCAAAATGAATCACCTCACACTTTTCTGCATTAAACTCCATTTGCCACCTCTCAGCCCAGCGCTGCAGCTTATCTATGTCCCTCTGTAACTTGTAACATCCTTCCGCACTGTCCACAACTCCACTGACTTTAGTGTCATCTTCAAATTTACTCACCCATCCTTCTACGCCCTCCTCCAGGTCATTTATAAAAATGACAAACAGCAGTGGCCTCAAAAGAGATCCTTGTGGTACACCACTAGTAACTGGACTCCAGTCTGAACATTTCCCATCAACCACCACCCTTTGTCTTCTTCCAGCTAGCCAATTTCTGATCCAAACTGCTAAATCACCCTGAATCCCATGCCTCCGTATTTTCTGCAGTACCCTACCGTGGGGAACCTTATCAAACGCTTTACTGAAATCCATATACACCACATCAACTGCTTTACCCTCATCCACCTGTTTGGTCACCTTCTCAAAGAACTCAATAAGGTTTGTGAGGCACGACCTATCCTTCACAAAACCGTGTTGACTATCTCTAATCAAATGATTCCTTTCCAGATGATTATACATCCTATCTCTTATAAACCTTTCCAAGATTTTGCCCACAACAGAAGTAAGGCTCACTGGTCTATAGTTACCGGGGTTGTCTCTACTCCCCTTCTTGAACAAGGGGACAACATTTGCTATCCTCCAGTCTTCTGGCACTATTCCTGTAGACAAAGATGACTTAAAGATCAAAGCCAAAGGCTCAGCAATCTCCTCCCTAGCTTCCCAGAGAATCCTAGGATAAATTCCATCCGGCCCAGGGGACTTATCTATTTTCACACTTTCCAGAATTGCTAACACCTCCTCCTTATGAACCTCAAGCCCTTCTAGTCTAGTAGCCTGAATATCAGTATTCTCCTCGACAACATTGTCTTTTTCCTGTGTGAATGCTGACGAAAAATATTCATTTAGCACCTCTCCTATCTCCTCGGACTCCAAGCACAACTTCCCACTACTGCCCTTGACTGGCCCTAGTCTTGCCCTAGTCATTCGTTTATTCCTGACATATCTATAGAAAGCTTTCGGGTTATCCTTGATCCTACCTGACAAAGACTTCTCATGACCCCTCCTGGCTCTTCTTAGCTCTTTAGGTCCTTCCTAGCTAACTTGTAACTCTCAAGCACCCTAAATGAACCTTCATGTCTCATCTTTACATAAGCCTCCTCCTTCCTCTTGACAAGTGTTTCGACTGCTTTAGTAAACCACGGTTCCCTTGTTCGACCACTTCCTCCCTGCCTGACAGGTACATACTTATCAAGGACACGCAGTAGCTGTTCCTTGAACAAGCTCCACATTTCCATTGTGCCCATCCCCTGCAGTTTTCCTCCCCATCCGATGCATCCTAAGTCTTGCCTCTTCGCATCATAATTGCCTTTCCCCCAGATATAACTCTTGCCCTGCGGTATATACCTATCCCTTTCTATCACTAAAGTAAATGTAATCGAATTGTGGTCACTATCAGCAAAGTGCTCACCTACCTCCAAATCTAACACCTGTCCTGGTTCATTACCCAGTACCAAATCCAATATGGCCTCGCCTCTCGTTGGCCTATCTACATACTGTGTCAGGAAACCCTCCTGCACACATTGGACAAAAACGGACCCATCTAAAGTACTCGAACTATAGCGTTTCCAGTCAATATTTGGAAAGTTAAAGTCCCCCATAACAACTACCCTGTTGCTTTCGCTCCAGAATCCAGACATTGTGGTTAGAGCACTTCAGAGTTACTGGAGCATGAAGGAAGACATGGGGCGTTATTCTCTCCCCCCCCCCCCTCCCCCCGCCCCACCCACGCCGGGTGGGAGAATCGAGCAGTGCCCAATACTGAGACTGGTACAGCTAGGATTGCCAGGGCTTGGATTGCCAGAGCTTCCGGCCAATCAGATTGCCCAGCAGCTCCCGGGGGCAGGATTCCTTGCTGCTGAGGGGTGGAAGTCTGACCTTTGCCTGTTTCGCCCAATAGCAGCACGTTCTGGCTGTGTGACGAGCTTCATTCAGGTGCGGGGTCGCCTGCCTACAGGGGTATTGGTGCAAGACACCTATGTCAGAATCCTATTTATCGACTACAGCTTACCTTCAACACCATCATTCCTACGAAACTCATCTCCAAACTCCGTGGCCTGGGCCTCGGCTCCTCCCTCTGCGACTGGATCCTGAACTTTCTAACCCACAGGCCACAATCAGTAAGGATAGACAACAACACCTCCTCCACGATCATTCTCAACACCGGTGCCCCACAAGGCTGTGTCCTCAGCCCCCTGCTATACTCCTGATACACCTATGACTGTGTGGCCAAATTCCCCTCCAAATCGATCTTCAAATTTGCTGATGACACCACCGTAGTGGGTCGGATTTCGAACAATGACGAGACAGAGTACAGGAATGAGATAGAGAATCTGGTGAACTGGTGCGACGACAATAATCTCTCCCTCAATGTCAACAAAACGAAGGAGATTGTCATCGACTTCAGGAAGGGTAGTGGAGAACATGTCCCTGTCGACATCAATGGGAACTAAGTGGAAAGGGTCGAGAGCTTCAAGTTTTTAGGTGTCCAGATCACCAACAGCCTGTCCTGGCCCCCCTCTGCCGACACTATAGTTAAGAAAGCCCACCAACGACTCTACTTTCTCAGAAGACTAAGGAAATTTGGCATGTCAGCTACGGCCCTCACCAACTTCTACAGATGCACCATAGAAAGCATTCTTTCTGGTTGTATCACAGCTTGGTATGGAGCCTGCTCTGCCCAAGACCGCAGGAAACTACAAAAGGTTGTGAATGTAGCCCAGTCCATCACGCAAACCAGCCTCCCATCCATTGACTCTATCTACAATTCCCGCTGCCTCGGAAAGGCAGCCAGCATAATTAAGGGCCCCACGCACCCCGGACATGCTCTCTTCCACCTCCTTCCGTCAGGAAAAAGATACCAAATTTGAGGTCACGTACCATCCGACTCAAGAACAGCTTCTTCCCCACTGCCATCAGACTTGTGAATGGACCTACCTCGTATTAAGTTGATCTTTTCTCTACACCTTGCTATAACTGTAACATTATATTCTGCAGTCTCTCCTTCCTTCCCTATGTATGATACGCATTGTCTGTACAGCATGCAAGAAACAATACTTTTCACTGTATACTAAAACATGTGACAATAAAAAATCAAATAAATCAAAGCAAATCATACCCCCTTCCCCAGTGCAATCCAGCCCCAGGAGCAGGAAGAGAAGTGAGTGCAAATCACCCCCTCCCTACAATGCGATAGTTGAGGATGGAAGCAGCAGATTGCACGCTCGCCCAACTGCGTTACGTTAGAACTGAATTTGGTGATTAACTATGTTCAAAGGCTGCAGGCAGACTCGGGAAAAGGTAGTTTACTTTTGCATGTTTACACAGGATGTTGTCAAGAGAGAGTGAGGAGAGGATGGGGTGTTTTGCGTCACTGTCTGTGCGGAGTCTGCACGTCCTCCCCGTGTGTGCGCGGGTTTCCTCCGGGTGCTCCGGTTTCCTCCCACAGTCCAAAGATGTGCAGGTTAGGTGGATTGGCCATGCTAAATTGCCCTTAGGTGGGATTACTGGGTTACGGGGATCAATTGCCCTTAGGTTAGGTGGGGTTACGAGGTGTGGACCTTGGGTGGGGTGCTCTTTCCAAGAGCCGGTGCATACTCGATGGGCCGATTGGCCTCCTTCAGTACTGTAAATTCTATGCTATGTTTTAAAGATTCATCCTTCCCAGAATCATTAACTCATGCTGCACAGAGAGAGGCCATGCGGCATCCTGTCTGTGCTAGCTCTTTTGAAGAGAAATCCAGTTAGTCCCACTCTCCCCGTTGGACGGTCAGCTCTTCACGTTCAAATTTTGCTCTAATTCCCTGAAGGAAAATTGTTGCGAAAAACGCCATCGTGTTGTTGACCCGAGCCTTTTTCTTCACCCCCTGCCCAGGTATCGGGAGGTACATTGCTCAGGACTTAGCCCGGAGAAATGCCCGTGTGATCCTGGCCTGCCGCAGTTTGGAACGAGGAGGGCGAGCAGCGCAAGAGATCCGGCGCAGAACTGGGAACAATAATGTTCACCTCCGCATTGTGGACACCAGCTCAATGGAGTCGGTGCGGAGGTTCACTGAGCAGATTAAGTCTGAGGAGAAACGGCTGGACATCCTTGTAAATAACGCAGCCACCTCAGGTGACGTGAAGTCTGTTACATTTAAACTCCTGGTACCATGTTATATTACTAAGTTGTAATATAAATATTGCTCTTTTGTCTTGCCGAGTTGTATTGAATTCTGATGCGAAATAGTCGAAGTCTTCCAAATGTTGACAAAATGTTTATTGAGTCATATACAATTAACCCGTGAGTTCTTTCACTTTAATACATTGATTATTAAACTGAATAAGTACGTTTAGAATAATTATGATAATACACTACACTCTGGTCTGATCACGCCTTCACTCTAGCTGTACTCCACGCACACTAGCCACGCACTGTTCCCAGTCTGATCCTGGATTCGCTGTCTCACTCCCATTCTGTTCCCATCCTGCTCCTCGAATCCCGGTCGCACTCCCACTCTGTTCCCATTCTGATCCTGGATTCCCGGTCTCACTCCCACTTTGTTCCCAGTATGATCCCGTATTCACGGTCTCACTCACACTCTGTTCTCAGTCTGATCCTGGATTCCCCGTTTCACTCACACTCTGTCACCAGTCTGATCCTAGATTCCCTGTCTCACTCCCACTATGTTCCCAGTCTGATCCAGTATTCCCGGTCTCACTCCCACTCTGTTCCTAGACTTCTCCTGGATTCCCGGTCACACTCCAACTCTGTTCCCAGTCTGATCCTGGATTCCCGGGCTCACTCCCACTCTGTTCCCAGTCTGATCCTGGATTCCCGGTCTCACTCCCACTCTGTTCCCAGTCTGATCCTGGATTCACACTCACTCCCACTCTGTTCCCAGACTGATCCTGGATTCCCGGTCTCACTCCCACTCTGTTCCGAGACAGATCCTGGATTCACACTCACTCCCACTTTGTTCCCAGTCTGATCCAGTATTCCCGGTCTCACTCCTACTCTGTTCCTAGTATGATCCTGGATTCCCGCACTCACTCCCACTTTGTTCCCATTCTGATGCTGGATTCCCGGTCTCACTCCCACTCTGTTCCCAGTCTGATCCTGGATTCCCCGTCTCAGTCCCACTCTGTCACCAGTCTGATCCTAGATTCCCTGTCTCACTCCCACTATGTTCCCAGTCTGATCCTAGATTCCCGGTCTCACTCCCACTCTGTTCCCAGTCTGATCCTGGATTCCCGGTCTCACTCCCACTCTGTTCCCAGTCTGATCCAATATTCCCGGTCTCACTCCCACTCTGTTCCAAGTCTGATCCTGGATTCACACTCACTCCCACTCTGTTCCCAGACTGATCCTGGATTCCCGGTCTCACTCCACTATGTTCCCAGACTGATCCTGGATTCCCGGTCTCACTCCCACTCTGTTCCCAGTCTGATCCTGGATTCCCGGGCTCACTACCACTCTGTTCCCAGTCTGATCCTGGATTTCCGGTCTCACTCCAACTCTGTTCCCAGTCTGATCCTTGACTCCCGGTCTCACTCCCACTCTGTTCCCAGACTGATCCTGGATTCCCGGTCTCACCTCCACTCTGTTCCTTGTCTGATCCTGGATTTCCGGTCTCACTCCCGCTCTGTTCCCAGTCTGATCCTTGACTCCCTGACTCACTCCAACTCGGTTCCCAGTCTGATCCTGGATTCCCATTCTCATTCCCACACTGTACCCAGTCTGATGATGGATTCCCGGTCTCACTCCCACTCTGTTCATAGAATTCATAGAATTTACAGTGCAGAAGGAGGCCATTCGGCCCATCGAGTCTGCACCGGCTCTTGGAAAGAGTGCCCTACCCAAGGTCAACAACTCCACTATAGCCCAATAACCCAGTAACCCCACCCAACACTAAGGGCAATTTTGGACACTAAGGGCAATTTATCAATGCCAATCCACCTAACCCGCACATCTTTGGACTGTGGGAGGAAGCCGGAGCACCCGGAGGAAACCCACGCACACACGGGGAGGATGTGCAGACTCCGCACAGACAGTGACCCAAGCCGGAATCGAACCTGGGACCCTGGAGCTGTGAAGCAATTGTGCTAACCACTGTGCTACCGTGCTGCCCCACTCCCACTCTGTTCCCAGTCTGATCTTGGATTCCCGGTCTCACTCACATTCTGATCCCAGTCTGATTCTGGATTCCAGGTCTCACTCCCACTATGTTCCCAGTCTGATCCTGGATTCCCGGTCTCACTCCCATTCTGTTCCCAGTCTGGTCCTGGATTCCCGGTCTCACTCCCACTCTGTTCCCAGTCTGATCCTGGATTCCCGCATTCACTCCCACTCCGTTCACAGTCTGATCCTGTATTCATGGTCTCACTCCCACTCTATTCCCAGTCTGATCCTGGATTCCCGGTCGCACTCCCACTCCGTTCACAGTCTGATCCTGTATTCCTTGTCTCACTCCCACTATGTTCCCAGACTGATCCTGGATTCCCGGTCTCACTCCCACTATGTTCCCAGACTGATCCTGGATTCCCGGTCTTACTCCCACTCTGTTCCCAGTCTGATCCTGGATTCCCAGTCTCACTCGCACTCTGATCCCAGTCTGATCCTGGATTCCCGGTCTCACTCCGACTCTGTTCCCAGTCTGATCCTGGATTCTCACTCACTCCCACTCTGTTCCCAGACTGATCCTGGATTCCCGGTCTCACTCGCACTCTGATCCCAGTCTGATCCTGGATTCCCGGTCTCACTCCCACTCTGTTCCCAGTCTGATCCTGGATTCTCACTCACTCCCACTCTGTTCCCAGACTGATCCTGGATTCCCGGTCTTACTCCCACTCTGTTCCCAGTCTGATCCTGGATTCCCAGTCTCACTCGCACTCTGTTCCCAGTCTGATCCTGGATTCTCACTCACTCCCACTCTGTTCCCAGACTGATCCTGGATTCCCGGTCTGACTCCCACTCTGTTCCCAGTCTGATCCTGGATTCCCAGTCTCACTCGCACTCTGATCCCAGTCTGATCCTGGATTCCCGGTCTCACTCCCACTCTGTTCCCAGTCTAATGCTGGATTCCCGGTCTCACTCCCACTCGGTTCCCAGTCTGATCCTGGATTCCCGGTCTCACACCCACTCTGTTCCCAGTGTGATCCTGGATTGCCGGTCTCACCTCCACTCTGTTCCCAGTCTGATCCTGGATTTGCTGTCTCACTCCCATTCTGTTCGCAGTCTGATGCTGGATTCCCGGTCTCACTCCCACTCTGTTCCCAGTCTAATTCTGGATTCCCGGTCTCACTCCCACTCGGTTCCCAGTCTGATCCTGGATTCCCGGTCTCACACCCACTCTGTTCCCAGTGTGATCCTGGATTGCCGGTCTCACTCCCACTCTGTTCCCAGTGTGATCCTGGATTGCCGGTCTCACCTCCACTCTGTTCCTTGTCTGATCCTGGATTTCCGGTCTCACTCCCGCTCTGTTCCCAGTCTGATCCTTGACTCCCTGACTCACTCCAACTCGGTTCCCAGTCTGATCCTGGATTCCCATTCTCATTCCCACACTGTACCCAGTCTGATGATGGATTCCCGGTCTCACTCCCACTCTGTTCATAGAATTCATAGAATTTACAGTGCAGAAGGAGGCCATTCGGCCCATCGAGTCTGCACCGGCTCTTGGAAAGAGTGCCCTACCCAAGGTCAACAACTCCACTATAGCCCAATAACCCAGTAACCCCACCCAACACTAAGGGCAATTTTGGACACTAAGGGCAATTTATCATGGCCAATCCACCTAACCCGCACATCTTTGGACTGTGGGAGGAAGCCGGAGCACCCGGAGGAAACCCACGCACACACGGGGAGGATGTGCAGACTCCGCACAGACAGTGACCCAAGCCGGAATCGAACCTGGGACCCTGGAGCTGTGAAGCAATTGTGCTAACCACTGTGCTACCGTGCTGCCCCACTCCCACTCTGTTCCCAGTCTGATCTTGGATTCCCGGTCTCACTCACATTCTGATCCCAGTCTGATTCTGGATTCCAGGTCTCACTCCCACTATGTTCCCAGTCTGATCCTGGATTCCCGGTCTCACTCCCATTCTGTTCCCAGTCTGGTCCTGGATTCCCGGTCTCACTCCCACTCTGTTCCCAGTCTGATCCTGGATTCCCGCACTCACTCCCACTCCGTTCACAGTCTGATCCTGTATTCATGGTCTCACTCCCACTCTATTCCCAGTCTGATCCTGGATTCCCGGTCGCACTCCCACTCCGTTCACAGTCTGATCCTGTATTCCTTGTCTCACTCCCACTATGTTCCGAGACTGATCCTGGATTCCCGGTCTTACTCCCACTCTGTTCCCAGTCTGATCCTGGATTCCCAGTCTCACTCGCACTCTGATCCCAGTCTGATCCTGGATTCCCGGTCTCACTCCGACTCTGTTCCCAGTCTGATCCTGGATTCTCACTCACTCCCACTCTGTTCCCAGACTGATCCTGGATTCCCGGTCTCACTCCCACTCTGTTCCCAGTCTGATCCTGGATTTGCTGTCTCACTCCCATTCTGTTCGCAGTCTGATGCTGGATTCCCGGACTCACTCCCACTCTGTTCCCAGTCTAATGCTGGATTCCCGGTCTCACTCCCACTCGGTTCCCAGTCTGATCCTGGATTCCCGGTCTCACACCCACTCTGTTCCCAGTGTGATCCTGGATTGCCGGTCTCACCTCCACTCTGTTCCCAGTCTGATCCTGGATTTGCTGTCTCACTCCCATTCTGTTCGCAGTCTGATGCTGGATTCCCGGTCTCACTCCCACTCTGTTCCCAGTCTAATTCTGGATTCCCGGTCTCACTCCCACTCGGTTCCCAGTCTGATCCTGGATTCCCGGTCTCACACCCACTCTGTTCCCAGTCTGATCCTTGACTCCCTGACTCACTCCAACTCGGTTCCCAGTCTGATCCTGGATTCCCATTCTCATTCCCACACTGTACCCAGTCTGATGATGGATTCCCGGTCTCACTCCCACTCTGTTCATAGAATTCATAGAATTTACAGTGCAGAAGGAGGCCATTCGGCCCATCGAGTCTGCACCGGCTCTTGGAAAGAGTGCCCGACCCAAGGTCAACAACTCCACTATAGCCCAATAACCCAGTAACCCCACCCAACACTAAGGGCAATTTTGGACACTAAGGGCAATTTATCAATGCCAATCCACCTAACCCGCACATCTTTGGACTGTGGGAGGAAGCCGGAGCACCCGGAGGAAACCCACGCACACACGGGGAGGATGTGCAGACTCCGCACAGACAGTGACCCAAGCCGGAATCGAACCTGGGACCCTGGAGCTGTGAAGCAATTGTGCTAACCACTGTGCTACCGTGCTGCCCCACTCCCACTCTGTTCCCAGTCTGATCTTGGATTCCCGGTCTCACTCACATTCTGATCCCAGTCTGATTCTGGATTCCAGGTCTCACTCCCACTATGTTCCCAGTCTGATCCTGGATTCCCGGTCTCACTCCCATTCTGTTCCCAGTCTGGTCCTGGATTCCCGGTCTCACTCCCACTCTGTTCCCAGTCTGATCCTGGATTCCCGCACTCACTCCCACTCCGTTCACAGTCTGATCCTGTATTCATGGTCTCACTCCCACTCTATTCCCAGTCTGATCCTGGATTCCCGGTCGCACTCCCACTCCGTTCACAGTCTGATCCTGTATTCCTTGTCTCACTCCCACTATGTTCCCAGACTGATCCTGGATTCCCGGTCTTACTCCCACTCTGTTCCCAGTCTGATCCTGGATTCCCAGTCTCACTCGCACTCTGATCCCAGTCTGATCCTGGATTCCCGGTCTCACTCCGACTCTGTTCCCAGTCTGATCCTGGATTCTCACTCACTCCCACTCTGTTCCCAGACTGATCCTGGATTCCCGGTCTCACTCCCACTCTGTTCCCAGTCTGATCCTGGATTTGCTGTCTCACTCCCATTCTGTTCGCAGTCTGATGCTGGATTCCCGGTCTCACTCCCACTCGGTTCCCAGTCTGATCCTGGATTCCCGGTCTCACACCCACTCTGTTCCCAGTGTGATCCTGGATTGCCGGTCTCACCTCCACTCTGTTCCCAGTCTGATCCTGGATTTGCTGTCTCACTCCCATTCTGTTCGCAGTCTGATGCTGGATTCCCGGTCTCACTCCCACTCTGTTCCCAGTCTAATGCTGGATTCCCGGTCTCACTCCCACTCGGTTCCCAGTCTGATCCTGGATTCCCGGTCTCACACCCACTCTGTTCCCAGTGTGATCCTGGATTGCCGGTCTCACTCCCACTCTGTTCCCAGTGTGATCCTGGATTGCCGGTCTCACCTCCACTCTGTTCCTTGTCTGATCCTGGATTTCCGGTCTCACTCCCGCTCTGTTCCCAGTCTGATTCTTGACTCCCTGACTCACTCCAACTCGGTTCCCAGTCTGATCCTGGATTCCCATTCTCATTCCCACACAGTACCCAGTCTGATGATGGATTCCCGGTCTCACTCCCACTCTGTTCATAGAATTCATAGAATTTACAGTGCAGAAGGAGGCCATTCGGCCCATCGAGTCTGCACCGGCTCTTGGAAAGAGTGCCCTACCCAAGGTCAACAACTCCACTATAGCCCAATAACCCAGTAACCCCACCCAACACTAAGGGCAATTTTGGACACTAAGGGCAATTTATCATGGCCAATCCACCTAACCTGCACATCTTTGGACTGTGGGAGGAAGCCGGAGCACCCGGAGGAAACCCACGCACACACGGGGAGGATGTGCAGACTCCGCACAGACAGTGACCCAAGCCGGAATCGAACCTGGGACCCTGGAGCTGTGAAGCAATTGTGCTAACCACTGTGCTACCGTGCTGCCCCACTCCCACTCTGTTCCCAGTCTGATCTTGGATTCCCGGTCTCACTCACATTCTGATCCCAGTCTGATCCTGGATTCCCGGTCTCACTCCCATTCTGTTCCCAGTCTGGTCCTGGATTCCCGGTCTCACTCCCACTCCGTTCACAGTCTGATCCTGTATTCATGGTCTCACTCCCACTCTATTCCCAGTCTGATCCTGGATTCCCGGTCGCACTCCCACTCCGTTCACAGTCTGATCCTGTATTCCTTGTCTCACTCCCACTATGTTCCCAGACTGATCCTGGATTCCCGGTCTTACTCCCACTCTGTTCCCAGTCTGATCCTGGATTCCCGGTCTCACTCCGACTCTGTTCCCAGTCTGATCCTGGATTCTCACTCACTCCCACTCTGTTCCCAGACTGATCCTGGATTCCCGGTCTCACTCCCACTCTGTTCCCAGTCTGATCCTGGATTTGCTGTCTCACTCCCATTCTGTTCGCAGTCTGATGCTGGATTCCCGGTCTCACTCCCACTCTGTTCCCAGTCTAATGCTGGATTCCCGGTCTCACTCCCACTCTGTCACCAGTCTGATCCTGGATTCCTGATCTCACTCCCACTCTATTCCCAGTCTGATCCTGGATTCTCGATCTCACTCCCACTCTGTTCCCAGTCTGATCCTGGATTCCCGCTTTCACTCCCACTCTGTCACCAGTCTGAACCTGGATTCCCGGTCTCACTCCCACTCTGATCCCGGTCTGATACTGGATTCCCGGTCTCACTCCCGCTCTGTTCCCGGTCTGATCCTGGATTCCCGGGCTCACCCCCACTCTGTTCCCAGTCTGATCCTGGATTCCCGGTGTCACTCCCACTCTGACACCAGTCTCATCGTGGAATCTCACTCACTCCCACTCTCTTCCCAGTCTGATCCTGGATTCCCGGTCTCACTCCCACTCTGTTCCCAGTCTGATCCTGGATTCCCGGTCTCACTTCCACTCTGTTCCCAGTCCGATCCTGGATTCCCGGTCTCACTCCCATTCTGTTCCCAGTCTGGTCCTGGATTCCCGGTCTCACTCCCACTCTGTTCCCAGTCTGATCCTGGATTCCCGGTCGCACTCCCACTCCGTTCACAGTCTGATCCTGTATTACTTGACTCACTCCCACTATGTTCCCAGACTGATCCTGGATTCCCGGTCTTACTCCCACTCTGTTCCCAGTCTGATCCTGGATTCCCGGTCTCACTCGCACTTTGATCCCAGTCTGATCCTGGATTCCCGGTCTCACTCCGACTCTGTTCCCTGTCTCATCCTGGATTCTCACTCACTCCCACTCTGTTCCCAGACTGATCCTGGATTCCCGGTCTCACTCCCACTCTGTCACCAGTCTGATCCTGGAATCTCACTCTCTTCCACTTTGTTCCCAGACTGATCCTGGATTCCCGGTCTCACTCCCACTCTGTTCCCAGACTGATCCTGGATTCCCGGTCTCACTCGCACTCTGATACCGATCTGATCCTGGGTTCCCGGTCTCACTCCAACTCTGTTTCCAGTCTGATCCTGGATTCCCGGGCTCACTTCCACTCTGTTCCCAGTCTGATCCTGGATTCCCGGTCTCACTCCCACTCTGTTCCCAGTCTGATCCTGGATTCACGGCCTCACTCCCACTCTGTCACCAGTCTGATCCTGGATTCCTGATCTCACTCCCACTCTATTCCCAGTCTGATCGTGGATTCTCGATCTCACTCCCACTCTGTTCCCAGTCTGATCCTGGATTTCCGGTCTCACTCCCACACTCCTCCCAGTCTGATCCTGGATTCCCGGTCTCACTCCCACTCTGATCCCGGTCTGATACTGGATTCCCGGTCTCACTCCCGCTCTGTTCCCGATCTGATCCTGGATTCCCGGGCTCACCCCCACTCTGTTCCCAGTCTGATCCTGGATTCCCGGTATCACTCCCACTCTGACACCAGTCTGATCCTGGAATCTCACTCACTCCCACTCTCCTCCCAGTCTGATCCTGGATTCCCGGTCTCACTCCCACTCTGTTCCCAGTCTGATCCTGGATTCCCGGTCTCATTCGCACTCTGTTCCCAGTCTGATCCTGGATTCGCTGTCTCACTCCCATTCTGTTCCCATCCTGATCCTGGAATCCCGGTCTCACTCCCACTCTGTTCCCATTCTGGTCCTGGATTCCCGGTCTCACTCCCACTCTGTTCCCAGTCTGATCCCGTATTCCCGGTCTCACTCCTACTCTGTTCCCAGTAAGATCCTGGATTCCCGCACTCACTCCCACTTTGTTCCCAGTGTGATGCTGGATTCCCGGTCTCACTCCCATTCTGTTCCCAGTCTGATCCTGGATTCCCGCTCTCAATCCCACTCTGTTCCCAGTCTGATCCAGTATTCCCGGTCTCACTCCCACTCTGTTCCCAGACTTCTCCTGGATTCCGGTCTCACTACCACTCTGTTCCCAGTCTGATCCTGGATTCACACTCACTCCCACTCTGTTCCCAGACTGATCCTGGATTCCCGGTCTCACTCCCACTCTGTTCCGAGACTGATCCTGGATTCACACTCACTCCCACTCTGTTTCCAGACTGATCCTGGATTCCCGGACTCACTCCCACTCTGTTCCCAGTCTGATCCTGGATTCACGGTCTCACTGACACTCTGTTCCCAGTCTGATCCTGTATTCCCGGTCTCACTCCCACTCTGTTCCCAGTCTAATCCTGGATTCTTGGACTCACTCCCACTCTGTACCCAGTCTGATCCTGGATTCCCAGTCTCACCCCCACTCTGTTCCCAGTCTGATCCTGGATTCCCGGTCTCACTCCCACTCTGTTCCCAGTCTGCCCCTGGATTCCCGCTCTCACTCCCACTCTGTTCCCGGTCTGATCCTGGATTCCCAGTCTCACTCCAACTCTGTTCCCACTCTGATCCCGGATTGCCGGTCTCACTCCCACTCTGTTCCCAGTGTGATCCTGAATTGCCGGTCTCACTTCCACTCTGTTCTCAGTCTGATCCTGGATTTTCGGTCTCACTCCCACTCTGTTCCCAGTCTGATCCTTGACTCCCGGTCTCACTCCCGCTCTGTTCCCAGTCTGATCCTGGATTCCCGGTCTCGCTGGCACTCTGTTCCCAGTCTGATCCTGGATTCCCGGTCTCACTGACACTCTGTTCCCAGTCTGATCCTGGATTCCCAGTCTCACTCCAACTCTGTTCCCAGTGTGATCCTGGATTCCCGGTCTCACTTCCACTCTGTTCCCAGTGTGATCCTGGATTGCTGGTCTCACTCCCACTCTGTTCATATTCTGATCCTGGATTTCTGGTCTCACTCCCACTCTGTTCCCAGACTGATCCTGGATTCCCCGTCTCACTCCCACTCTGTTCCCAGTCTGATCCAGGATTCCCGGTCTCACTGACACTCTGACACCAGTCTGATCCTGGAATCTCACTCACTCCCACTCTCCTCCCAGTCTGATCCTGGATTCCCGGTCTCACTCCCACTCTGTTCCCAGTCTGATCCTGGATTCCCGGTCTCATTCGCACTCTGTTCCCAGTCTGATCCTGGATTCGCTGTCTCACTCCCATTCTGTTCCCATCCTGATCCTGGAATCCCGGTCTCACTCCCACTCTGTTCCCATTCTGGTCCTGGATTCCCGGTCTCACTCCCACTCTGTTCCCAGTCTGATCCCGTATTCCCGGTCTCACTCCTACTCTGTTCCCAGTAAGATCCTGGATTCCCGCACTCACTCCCACTTTGTTCCCAGTGTGATGCTGGATTCCCGGTCTCACTCCCATTCTGTTCCCAGTCTGATCCTGGATTCCCGCTCTCAATCCCACTCTGTTCCCAGTCTGATCCAGTATTCCCGGTCTCACTCCCACTCTGTTCCCAGACTTCTCCTGGATTCCGGTCTCACTACCACTCTGTTCCCAGTCTGATCCTGGATTCACACTCACTCCCACTCTGTTCCCAGACTGATCCTGGATTCCCGGTCTCACTCCCACTCTGTTCCGAGACTGATCCTGGATTCACACTCACTCCCACTCTGTTTCCAGACTGATCCTGGATTCCCGGACTCACTCCCACTCTGTTCCCAGTCTGATCCTGGATTCACGGTCTCACTGACACTCTGTTCCCAGTCTGATCCTGTATTCCGGGTCTCACTCCCACTCTGTTCCCAGTCTAATCCTGGATTCTTGGACTCACTCCCACTCTGTACCCAGTCTGATCCTGGATTCCCAGTCTCACCCCCACTCTGTTCCCAGTCTGATCCTGGATTCCCGGTCTCACTCCCACTCTGTTCCCAGTCTGCCCCTGGATTCCCGCTCTCACTCCCACTCTGTTCCCGGTCTGATCCTGGATTCCCAGTCTCACTCCAACTCTGTTCCCACTCTGATCCCGGATTGCCGGTCTCACTCCCACTCTGTTCCCAGTGTGATCCTGAATTGCCGGTCTCACTTCCACTCTGTTCTCAGTCTGATCCTGGATTTTCGGTCTCACTCCCACTCTGTTCCCAGTCTGATCCTTGACTCCCGGTCTCACTCCCGCTCTGTTCCCAGTCTGATCCTGGATTCCCGGTCTCGCTGGCACTCTGTTCCCAGTCTGATCCTGGATTCCCGGTCTCACTGACACTCTGTTCCCAGTCTGATCCTGGATTCCCAGTCTCACTCCAACTCTGTTCCCAGTGTGATCCTGGATTCCCGGTCTCACTTCCACTCTGTTCCCAGTGTGATCCTGGATTGCTGGTCTCACTCCCACTCTGTTCATATTCTGATCCTGGATTTCTGGTCTCACTCCCACTCTGTTCCCAGACTGATCCTGGATTCCCCGTCTCACTCCCACTCTGTTCCCAGTCTGATCCAGGATTCCCGGTCTCACTGACACTCTGTTCCCAGTCTGATCCTGGATTCCCACTCTCACTCCAACTCTGTTCCCAGTGTGATCCTGGATTGCCGGTCTCACTCCCACTCTGTTCCCAATCTGATCCTGGATTCCCGGTCTCACTCCCACTCTGTTCCTTGTCTGATCCTGGATTTCCGGTCTCACTCCCACTCTGTTCCCAGTCTGATCCTTGACTCCCGGTCTCACTCCAACTCTGTTCCCAGTCTGATCCTGGATTCCCATTCTCATTCTCACCCTGTACCCAGTCTTATGATGGATTCCCGGTCTCACTCCCACTCTGTTCATAGAATTCATAGAATTTACAGTGCAGAAGGAGGCCATTCGGCCCATCGAGTCTGCACCGGCTCTTGCAAAGAGCACCCTACCCACGGTCAACAACTCCACTCTATCCGAATAACCCAGTAACCCCACCCATCACTAAGGGCAATTTTGGACACTAAGGGCAATTGATCATGGCCAATCCACCTCACCTACACATCCTTGGACTGTGAGAGGAAACCGGAGCACTCGGAGGAAACCCACGCACACACGGGGAGGATGTGCAGACTCCGCACAGACAGTGACCCAAGCCGGATTCGAACCTGGGACCCTGGAGCTGTGAAGCAATTGTGCTAACCACTGTGCTACCGTGCTGCCCCACTCCCACGCTGTTCCCAGTCTGATCTTGGATTCCCGGTCTCACTCGCACTCTGATCCCAGTCTGATTCTGGTTTCCAGGTCTCACTCCCACTATGTTCCCAGTCTGATCCTGGATTCCCGGTCTCACTCCCACTCTGTTCCCAGTCTGGTCCTGGATTCCCGGTCTCACTCCCACTCTGTTCCCAGACTGATCCTGGATTCCCGGTCTCACTCGCACTCCGATCCCAGTCTGATCCTAAATTCCCGGTCTCACTCCCACTCTGTTCCCAGTCTGATCCTGGATTCCTGGTCTCACTCCCACTCTGTTCCCAGTCTGATCCTGGATTCCCGGTCTTACTCCCACTCTGTTCCCAGTCTGATCCTGGATTCCCGGTCTCACTCGCACTCTGATCCCAGTCTGATCCTGTATTCCCGGTCTCACTCCCACTCTGTCACCAGTCTGATCCTGGATTCCTGGTCTCACTCCCACTCTGTTCCAGTCTGATCCTGGATTCCCGCACTCACTCCCACTCCGTTCACAGTCTGATCCTGTATTCCTGGACTCACTCCCACTCTGTTCCCAGACTGATCCTGGATTCCTGGTCTTACTCCCACTCTGTTCCCAGTCTGATCCTGGATTCCTGGTCTCACTCGCACTCTGATCCCAGTCTGAACCTGGATTCCCGGTCTCACTCCCACTCTGTTCCCAGTCTCATCCTGGATTCTCACTCACTCCCACTCTGTTCCCAGTCTGATGCTGTATTCCCGGTCTCACTCCCACTCTGTACACAGTCTGATGCTGGATTCCCGGTCTCACTCCCACTCTGTTCCCAGTCTGATCCTGGATTCCCGGTCTCACTCCCACTCTGTCACCAGTCTGATCCTGGATTCCTGATCTCACTCCCACTCTATTCCCAGTCTGATCCTGGATTCCCACTCCCACTCACACTCTGTTCCCAGTCTGATCCTGGATTCCCGGTCTCACTCCCACTCTGTCACCAGTCTGATCCTGGATTCCCGATCTCACTCCCACTCTGATCCCGGTCTGATCCTGGATTCCCAGTCTCACTCCCACTCTGTTCCGAGACTAATCCTGGATTCACACTCACTCCCACTCTGTTTCCAGACTGATCCTGGATTCCCGGTCTCACTCCCACTGTGTTCCCAGTCTGATCCTGGATTCCCGGTCTCACTGACACTCTGTTCCCAGTCTGATCCTGTATTCCCGGTCTCACTCCCACTCTGTTCCCAGTCTAATCCTGGATTCCCGGACTCACTCCCACTCTGTCCCCAGTCTGATCCTGGATTCCCAGTCTCACCCCCACTCTGTTCCCAGTCTGATCCTGGATTCCCGGTGCCACTCCCACTCTGTTCCCAGTCTAATCCTGGATTCCCGGTCTCACTCCCACTCTGTTCCCAGTCTGCCCCTGGATTCCCGCTCTCACTCCCACTCTGTTCCCGGTCTGATCCTGGATTCCCAGTCTCACTCCAACTCTGTTCCCAGTCTGATCCCGGACTTCCGGTCTCACTCTCACTCTGTTCCCAGTGTGATCCTGACTTGCCGGTCTCACTTCCACTCTGTTCCCAGTCTGATCCTGGATTTCCGGTCTCACTCCCACTCTGTTCCCAGTCTGATCCTTGACTCCCGGTCTCACTCCCACTCTGTTCCCAGTCTGATCCTGGATTCCCAGTCTCGCTGGCACTCTGTTCCCAGTCTGATCCTGGATTCCCGATCTCACTGACACTCTGTTCCCAGTCTGATCCTGGATTCCCAGTCTCACTCCAACTCTGTTCCCAGTGTGATCCTGGATTCCCGGTCTCACTTCCACTCTGTTCCCAGTGTGATCCTGGATTGCTGGTCTCACTCCCACTCTGTTCATATTCTGATCCTGGATTTCTGGTCTCACTCCCACTCTGTTCCCAGTCTGATCCTTGACTCCCGGTCTCACTCGAACTCTGTTCCCAGACTGATCCTGGATTCCCCGTCTCACTCCCACTCTGTTCCCAGTCTGATCCAGGATTCCCGGTCTCACTGACACTCTGTTCCCAATCTGATCCTGGATTCCCTGTCTCAGTCTCACCCTGTTCACAGTCTGATCCTGTATTCCCGGTCTCACACCCACTCTGTTCCCAGTCTGATCCTGGATTCCCACTCTCACTCCAACTCTGTTTCCAGTGTGATCCTGGATTGCCGGTCTCACTCCCACTCTGTTCCCAATCTGATCCTGGATTCCCGGTCTCACTCCCACTCTGTTCCTTGTCTGATCCTGGATTTCCGGTCTCACTCCCACTCTGTTCCCAGTCTGATCCTTGACTCACGGTCTCACTCCAACTCTGTTCCCAGTCTGATCCTGGATTCCCATTCTCATTCTCACCCTGTACCCAGTCTTATGATGGATTCCCGGTCTCACTCCCACTCTGTTCATAGAATTCATAGAATTTACAGTGCAGAAGGAGGCCATTCGGCCCATCGAGTCTGCACCGGCTCTTGCAAAGAGCACCCTACCCACGGTCAACAACTCCACTCTATCCGAATAACCCAGTAACCCCACCCATCACTAAGGGCAATTTTGGACACTAAGGGCAATTTATCATGGCCAATCCACCTCACCTGCACATCTTTGGACTGTGGGAGGAAACTGGAGCACCCGGAGGAAACCCACGCACACACGGGGAGGATGTGCAGACTCCGCACAGACAGTGACCCAAGCCGGATTCGAACCTGGGACCCTGGAGCTGTGAAGCAATTGTGCTAACCACTGTGCTACCGTGCTGCCCCACTCCCACGCTGTTCCCAGTCTGATCTTGGATTCCCGGTCTCACTCGCACTCTGATCCCAGTCTGATTCTGGTTTCCAGGTCTCACTCCCACTATGTTCCCAGTCTGATCCTGGATTCCCGGTCTCACTTCCACTCTGTTCCCAGTCTGGTCCTGGATTCCCGGTCTCACTCCCACTCTGTTCCCAGACTGATCCTGGATTCCCGGTCTCACTCGCACTCCGATCCCAGTCTGATCCTGGATTCCCGGTCTCACTCCCACTCTGTTCCCAGTCTGATCCTGGATTCCTGGTCTCACTCCCACTCTGTTCCCAGTCTGATCCTGGATTCCCGGTCTTACTCCCACTCTGTTCCCAGTCTGACCCTGGATTCCCGGTCTCACTCGCACTCTGATCCCAGTCTGATCCTGTATTCCCGGTCTCACTCCCACTCTGTCACCAGTCTGATCCTGGATTCCTGGTCTCACTCCCACTCCGTTCACAGTCTGATCCTGGATTCCTGGACTCACTCCCACTCTGTTCCCAGACTGATCCTGGATTCCTGGTCTTACTCCCACTCTGTTCCCAGTCTGATCCTGGATTCCTGGTCTCACTCGCACTCTGATCCCAGTCTGAACCTGGATTCCCGGTCTCACTCCCACTCTGTTCCCAGTCTCATCCTGGATTCTCACTCACTCCCATTCTGTTCCCAGACTGATCCTGGATTCCCGGTCTCACTCCCACTCTGTTCCCAGTCTGATGCTGTATTCCCGGTCTCACTCCCACTCAGTTCCCAGTCTGATCCTGGATTCCCGGTCTCACTCCCACTCTGTCACCAGTCTGATCCTGGATTCCTGATCTCACTCCCACTCTATTCCCAGTCTGATCCTGGATTCCCGCTCCCACTCACACTCTGTTCCCAGTCTGATCCTGGATTCCCGGTCTCACTCCCACTCTGATCCCGGTCTGATCCTGGATTCCCAGTCTCACTCCCGCTCTGTTCCTGGTCTGATCCTGGATTCTCGGGCTCACCCCCACTCTGTTCCCAGTCTGATCCTGGATTCCCGGTCTCACTCCCACTCTGATCCCGGTCTGATCCTGGATTCCCAGTCTCACTCCCGCTCTGTTCCCGGTCTGATCCTGGATTCTCGGGCTCACCCCCACTCTGTTCCCAGTCTGATCCTGGATTACCGGTCTCACTCCCACTCTGACACCAGTCTGATCCTGGAATCTCACTCACTCCCACTCTGTTCCCAGTCTGATCATGGATTCCCGGTCTCACTCCCACTCTGTTCCCAGTCTGATGCTGGATTCCCGGTCTCACTCCCACTCTGTTCCCAGTCTGATCTTGGATTCCTGATCTCACTCGCACTCTGATCCCAGACTGATCCTGGATTCCCGGTCTCACTCCCACTCTGTTCCCAGTCTGATCCTGGATTCCCGGTCTCACTCCAACTCTGTTCCCAGTCTGTCCCTGGATTCCCAGGCTCACTCCCACACTGTTCCCAGTCTGATCCTGGATTCCCGGTCTCACTCCCACTCTGTTCCCAGTCTAATCCTGGATTCCCAGTCTCACTTCCACTCTGTTCCCAGTCTGATCCTGGATTCCCGGTCTCAGTCCTACTCTGTTCCCAGACTGATCCTTATTTCCCTGTCTCACTCGCACTCTGTTCCCATCGTGATCCTGGGTTCCCAGTCTATCTCCAACTCTGTTCCCAGCCTGATCCTGGATTCCCGGTCTCACTCACACTCTGTTCCCTGTCTGATCCTGGATTCGCTGTCTCACTCCCATTCTGTTCCCATCCTGCTCCTCGAATCCCGGTCTCACTCCCACTCTGTTCCCATTCTGCTCCTGGGTTCCCGGTCTCACTCCCACTCTGTTCCCAGTATGATCCCGTATTCCCGGTCTCACTCACACTCTGTTCTCAGTCTGATCCTGGATTCCCCGTCTCACTCACACTCTGTCACTAGTCTGATCCTAGATTCCCTGTCTCACGCGGACTATGTTCCCAGTCTGATCCAGTATTCCCGGTCTCAGTCCCACTCTGTCCCTAGACTGCTCCTCGATTCCCGGTCACACTCCAACTCTGTTCCCAGTCTGATCCTGGATTCCCGGGCTCACTCCCACTCTGTTCCCAGTCTGATCCTGGATTCCCAGTCTCACTCCCACTCTGTTCCCAGTCTGATCCTGGATTCACACTCACTCCCACTCTGTTCCCAGACTGATCCTGGATTCCCGGTCTCACTCCCACTCTGTTCCGAGACAGATCCTGGATTCACACTCACTCCCACTCTGTTCCCAGTCTGATCCCGTATTCCTGGTCTCACTCCTACTCTGTTCCCAGTATGATCCTGGATTCCCGCAGTCACTCCCACTTTGTTCCCAGTCTGATGCTGGATTCCCGGTCTCACTCCCACTCTGTTCCCAGTCTGATCCTGGATTCCCCGTCTCAGTCCCACTCTGTCACCAGTCTGATCCTAGATTCCCTGTCTCACTCCCACTATGTTCCCAGTCTGATCCTAGATTCCCTGTCTCACTCCCACTATGTTCCCAGTCTGATCCTGGATTCCCGGTCTCACTCCCACTCTGTCACCAGTCTGATCCTGGAATCTCACTCACTCCCACTTTGTTCCCAGACTGATCTTGGATTCCCGGTCTCACTCCCACTCTGTTCCCAGACTGATCCTGGATTCCCGGTCTCACTCGCACTCTGATACCGATCTGATCCTGGGTTCCCGGTCTCACTGCAACTCTGTTTCCAGTCTGATCCTGGATTCCCGGGATCACTTCCACTCTGTTCCCAGTCTGATCCTGGATTCCCGGTCTCACTCCCACTCTGTTCCCAGTCTGATCCTGGATTTGCTGTCTCACTCCCATTCTGTTCCCATCCTGATCCAGGATTCCCGGTCTCACTCCCACTCTGTTCCCAGTCTGATGCTGGATTCCTGGTCTCACTCCCACTCTGTACCCAGTCTGATGCTGGATTCCCGGTCTCACTCCCACTCTGTTCCCAGTCTGATCCTGGATTCCCGGTCTCACTCCCACTCTGTCACCAGTCTGATCCTGGATTCCTGATCTCACTCCCACTCTATTCCCAGTCTGATCCTGGATTCCCGCTCTCACTCACATTCTGTTCCCAGTCTGATCCTGGATTCCCGGTCTCACTCCCACTCTGTCACCAGTCTGATCCTGGATTCCCGATCTCACTCCCACTCTGATCCTGGTCTGATCCTGGATTCCCGGTCTCACTCCCGCTCTGTTCCCGGTCTGATCCTGGATTCTCGGGCTCACCCCCACTCTCTTCCCAGACTGATCCAGGATTACCGGTCTCACTCCCACTCTGACACCAGTCTGATCCTGGAATCTCACTCACTCCCACTCTGTTCCCAGTCTGATCCTGGATTCCCGGTCTCACTCCCACTCTGTTCCCAGTCTGATGCTGGATTTCCGGTCTCACTCCGACTCTGTTCCCAGTCTGATCTTGGATTCCCGTTCTCACTCGCACTCTGATCCCAGACTGATCCGGGATTCCCGGTCCAACTCCCACTCTGCTCCCAGTCTGATCCTGGATTCCTGGTCTCACTCGCACTGTAATCCCGGTCTGATCCTGGATTGCCGGTCTCACTCCCACTCTGTTCCCAGTCTGATCCTGGATTCCCGGTCTCACTCCAACTCTGTTCCCAGTCTGTCCCTGGACTCCCAGGCTCACTCCCACACTGTTCCCAGTCTGATCCTGGATTCCCGGTCTCACTCCCACTCTGTTCCCAGTATAATCCTGGATTCCCAGTCTCACTTCCCCTCTGTTCCCAGTCTGATCCTGGGTTCCCAGTCTCTCTCCAACTCTGTTCCCAGTCTGATCCTGGATTCCCAGTCTCACTCACACTCTGTTCCCAGTCTGATCCTGGATTCGCTGTCTCACTCCCATTCTGTTCCCATCCTGCTCCTCGAATCCCGGTCTCACACCCACTCTGTTCCCATTCTGATCCTGGATTCCCGGTCTCACTCCCACTCTGTTCCCAGTATGATCCCGTATTCCCGGTCTCACTCACACTCTGTTCTCACTCTGATCCTGGATTCCCCGTCTCACTCACACTCTGTTCCTAGACTTCTCCTGGATTCCAGGTCACACTCAAACTGTGTTCCCAGTCTGATCCTGGATTCCAGGTCACACTCAAACTGTGTTCCCAGTCTGATCCTGGATTCCCGGGCTCACTCCCACTCTGTTCCCAGACTGATCCTGGATTCCCGGTCTCATTCCCACTCTGTTCCCAGTCTGATCCTGGATTCCCGGGCTCACTACCACTCTGTTCCCAGTCTGATCCTGCATTCCCGGTCTCACTCCCACTCTGTTCCAAGTCTGATCCTGGATTCACACTCACTCCCACTCTGTTCCCAGACTGATCCTGGATTCCCAGTCTCACTCCCACTCTGTCACCAGTCTGATCCTAGATTCCCTGTCTCACTCCCACTATGTTCCCAGTCTGATCCTGGATTCCCGGTCTCACTCCCACTTTGTTCCCAGACTGATCTTGGATTCCCGGTCTCACTCCCACTCTGTTCCCAGACTGATACTGGATTCCCGGTCTCACTCGCACTCTGATACCGATCTGATCCTGGGTTCCCGGTCTCACTGCAACTCTGTTTCCAGTCTGATCCTGGATTCCCGGGATCACTTCCACTCTGTTCCCAGTCTGATCCTGGATTCCCGGTCTCACTCCCACTCTGTTCCCAGTCTGATCCTGGATTTGCTGTCTCACTCCCATTCTGTTCCCATCCTGATCCAGGATTCCTGGTCTCACTCCCACTCTGTCACCAGTCTGATCCTGGATTCCTGATCTCACTCCCACTCTATTCCCAGTCTGATCCTGGATTCCCGCTCTCACTCACATTCTGTTCCCAGTCTGATCCTGGATTCCCGGTCTCACTCCCACTCTGTCACCAGTCTGATCCTGGATTCCCGATCTCACTCCCACTCTGATCCTGGTCTGATCCTGGATTCCCGGTCTCACTCCCGCTCTGTTCCCGGTCTGATCCTGGATTCTCGGGCTCACCCCCACTCTGTCACCAGTCTGATCCTGGATTCCCGGTCTCACTCCCACTCTGTTCCCTGACTGATCCTGGATTACCGGTCTCACTCCCACTCTGACACCAGTCTGATCCTGGAATCTCACTCACTCCCACTCTGTTCCCAGTCTGATCCTGGATTCCCGGTCTCACTCCCACTCTGTTCCCAGTCTGATGCTGGATTCCCGGTCTCACTCCCACTCTGTTCCCAGACTGATCCGGGATTCCCGGTCCAACACCCACTCTGCTCCCAGTCTGATCCCGGATTCCTGGTCTCACTCGCACTGTAATCCCGGTCTGATCCTGGATTGCCGGTCTCACTCCCACTCTGTTCCCAGTCTGATCCTGGATTCCCGGTCTCACTCCAACTCTGTTCCCAGTCTGTCCCTGGACTCCCAGGCTCACTCCCACACTGTTCCCAGTCTGATTATGGATTCCCGGTCTCACTCCCACTCTGTTCCCAGTCTAATCCTGGATTCCCAGCCTCACTTCCACTCTGTTCCCAGTCTGATCCTGGGTTCCCAGTCTCTCTCCAACTCTGTTCCCAGTCTGATCCTGGATTCCCGGTCTCACTCACACTCTGTTCCCAGTCTGATCCTGGATTCGCTGTCTCACTCCCATTCTGGTCCCATCCTGCTCCTCGAATCCCGGCCTCACTCCCACTCCGTTCCCATTCTGATCCTGGATTCCCGGTCTCACTCCCACTCTGTTTCCAGTATGATCCCGTATTCCCGGTCTCACTCACACTCTGTTCTCACTCTGATCCTGGATTCCCCGTCTCACTCACACTCTGTTCCTAGACTTCTCCTGGATTCCAGGTCACACTCAAACTGTGTTCCCAGTCTGATCCTGGATTCCCGGGCTCACTCCCACTCTGTTCCCAGTCTGATCCTGGATTCCCGGTCTCACTCCCACTCTGTTCCCAGTCTGATCCTGGATTCACACTCACTCCCACTCTGTTCCCAGACTGATCCTGGATTCCCGGTCTCATTCCCACTCTGTTCCCAGTCTGATCCTGGATTCCCGGGCTCACTACCACTCTGTTCCAAGTCTGATCCTGGATTCGCACTCACTCCCACTCTGTTCCCAGACTGATCCTGGATTCCCAGTCTCACTCCCACTCTGTTACCAGTCTGATTCTGGAATCCCAGTCTCACTCCCACTCTGTTCCCAGTCTGATCCTGGATTCCCGGGCTCACTCCCACTCTGTCCCCAGACTGATCCTGGATTCCCGGTCTCACTCGAACTCTGTTCCCAGTCTGATCCTGGATTCCCGGTCTCACTGACACTCTGTTCCCAGTCTGATCCTGGATTCCCGGGCTCACTCCCACTCTGTACCCAGTCTGATGCTGGATTCCCGGTCTCACTCCCACTCTGTTCCCAGTCTGATCCTGGATTCCCGGTCTCACTCCCACTCTGTCACCAGTCTGATCCTGGATTCCTGATCTCACTCCCACTCTATTCCCAGTCTGATCCTGGATTGCCGGTCTCACTCCCACTCTGTTCCCAGTCTGATCCTGGATTCCCGGTCTCACTCCCTCTCTGTCACCAGTCTGATCCTGGATTCCCGATCTCACTCCCACTCTGATCCCGGTCTGATCCTGGATTCCCGGTCTCACTCCCGCTCTGTTCCCGGTCTGATCCTGGATTCTCGGGCTCAGCCCCACTCTGTTCCCAGTCTGATCCTGGATTACCGGTCTTACTCCCACTCTGACACCAGTGTGATCCTGGAATCTCACTCACTCCCACTCTGTTCCCAGTCTGATCCTGGATTCCCGGTCTCACTCCCACTCTGGTCCCAGTCTGATCCTGGATTCCCGGTCTCACTGACACTCTGTTCCCAGTCTGATCCTGGATTCCCGGGCTCACTCCCACTCTGTTCCCAGTCTGATCCTGGATTCCTGGTCTCACTCCCACTCCGTTCCCAGTCTGATCCTGGATTCACACTCACTCCCACTCTGTTCGCAGACTGATCCTGGATTCCCGGTCTCACTCCCACTCTGTTCCGAGACTGATCCTGGATTCACACTCACTCCCACTCTGTTCCCAGTCTGATCCCGGATTCCCGGTCTCACTCCTACTCTGTTCCCAGTCTGATCCTGAATTCCCGCACTGACTCCCACTTTGTTCCCAGTCTGATCCAATATTCCCGGTCTCACTCCCACTCTGTTCCCAGACTGATCCTGGATTCCCGATCTCACTCCAACTCAGTTCCCAGTCTGATCCTGGATTCCCGGGCTCACTCCCACTCTGTTCCCAGTCTGATCCTGGATTCCGGGTCTCACTCCCACTCCGTTCCAAGTCTGAGCCTGTATTCACACTCACTCCCACTCTGTTCCCAGACTGATCCTGGATTCCCGGTCTCACTCCCACTCTGTTCCCAGACTGATCCTGGATTCCCGGTCTCACTCCCACTCAGTTCCCAGTCTGATCCTGGATTCCCGGGCTCACTACCACTCTGTTCACAGTCTGATCCTGGATTCCCGGTCTCACTCCCACTCTGTTCCAAGTCTGATCCTGGATTCACACTCACTCCCACTCTGTTCCCAGACTGATCCTGGATTCCCGTTCTCACTCCTACTCTGTTCCCAGACTGATCCTGGATTCCCTGTCTCACTCGCACTCTGTTCCCATCCTGATCCTGGGTTCCCAGTCTCTCTCCAACTCTGTTCCCAGTCTAATCCTGGATTCCCGGTCCCACTCACACTCTGTTCCCAGTCTGATCCTGGATTCGCTGTCTCACTCCCATTCTGTTCCCATCCTGCTCCTCGAATCCCGGTCTCACTCACACTCTGTTCCCATTCTGATCCTGGATTCCCGGTCTCACTCCCACTCTGTTCCCAGTCTGATCCTGGATTCCCCGTCTCACTCACACTCTGTTCCTAGACTTCTCCTGGATTCCCGTCACACTCAAACTGTGTTCCCAGACTGATCCTGGATTCCCGGGCTCACTCCCACTCTGTTCCCAGTCTGATCCTGGATTCCCGGTCTCACTCCCACTCTGTTCCCAGTCTGATCCTGGATTCACACTCACTCCCACTCTGTCCCCAGAATGATCCTGGATTCCCGGTCTCACTCGAACTCTGTTTCCAGTCTGATCCTGGATTCCCGGTCTCACTGACACTCTGTTCCCAGTCTGATCCTGGATTCCCGGGCTCACTCCCACTCTGTACCCAGTCTGATGCTGGATTCCCGGTCTCACTCCCACTCTGTTCCCAGTCTGATCCTGGATTCCCGGTCTCACTCCCACTCTGTCACCAGTCTGATCCTGGATTCCTGATCTCACTCCCACTCTATTCCCAGTCTGATCCTGGATTCCCGCTCTCACTCACACTCTGTTCCCAGTCTGATCCTGGATTCCCGGTCTCACTCCCACTCTGTCACCAGTCTGATCCTGGATTCCCGATCTCACTCCCACTCTGATCCCGGTCTGATCCTGGATTCCCGGTCTCACTCCCGCTCTGTTCCCGGTCTGATCCTGGATTCTCGGGCTCAGCCCCACTCTGTTCCCAGTCTGATTGTGGATTCCCGATCTCACTCCCACTCTGACCCCGGTCTGATCCTGGATTCCTGGTCTCACTCCCACTCTATTCCCAGTCTGATCCTGGATTCCCGCTCTCACTCACACTCTGTTCCCAGTCTGATCCTGGATTCCCGGTCTCACTCCCACTCTGTCATCAGTCTGATCCTGGATTCCCGATCTCACTCCCACTCTGATCCCGGTCTGATCCTGGATTCCCGGTCTCACTCCCACTCTGTTCCCGGTCTGATCCTGGATTCTCGGGCTCAGCCCCACTCTGTTCCCAGTCTGATCGTGGATTACCGGTCTTACTCCCACTCTGACACCAGTCTGATCCTGGAATCTCACTCACTCCCACTCTGTTCCCAGACTGATCCTGGATTCCCGGTCTCACTCCCACTCTGTCACCAGTCTGATCCTGGATTCCCGGGCTCACTACCACTCTGTTCACAGTCTGATCCTGGATTCCCGGTCTCACTCCCACTCTGTTCCAATTCTGATCCTGGATTCCCGGTCTCACTCCCACTCAGTTTCCAGTCTGATCCTGGATTCCCGGGCTCACTACCACTCTGTTCACAGTCTGATCCTGGATTCCCGGTCTCACTCCCACTCTGTTCCAATTCTGATCCTGGATTCCCGGTCTCACTCCCACTCTGTTCCCAGACTGATCCTGGATTCTCGTTCTCACTCCTACTCTGTTCCCAGACTGATCCTGGATTCCCTGTCTCACTCGCACTCTGTTCCCATCCTGATCCTGGGTTCCCAGTCTCTCTCCATCTCTGTTCCCAGTCTGATCCTGGATTCCCGGTCCCACTCACACTCTGTTCCCAGTCTGATCCTGGATTCGCTGTCTCACTCCCATTCTGTTCCCATCCTGCTCCTCGAATCCCGGTCTCACTCCCACTCTGTTCCCATTCTGATCCTGGATTCCCGGTCTCACTCCCACTCTGTTCCCAGTCTGATCCTGGATTCCCCGTCTCACTCACACTCTGTTCCTAGACTTCTCCTGGATTCCCGGTCACACTCAAACTGTGTCCCCAGTCTGATCCTGGATTCGCTGTCTCACTCCCATTCTGTTCCCATCCTGCTCCTCGAATCCCGGTCTCACTCCCACTCTGTTCCCAGACTGATCCTGGATTCCCGGTCTCACTCCCATTCTGTTCCCAGTCTGATCCTGGTTTCCCGGGCTCACTCCCACTCTGTTCCCAGTCTGATCCTGGATTCCCGGTCTCACTCCCACTCTGTTGCCAGTCTGATCCTGGATTCACACTCACTCCCACTCTGTTCCCAGACTGATCCTGGATTCCCGGTCTCACTCCCACTCTGTTCCCAGACTGATCCTGGATTCACACTCACTCCCACTCTGTTCCCAGACTGATCCTGGATTCCCGGTCTCATTCCCACTCTGTTCCCAGTCTGATCCTGGATTCCCGGGCTCACTACCACTCTGTTCCCAGTCTGATCCTGCATTCCCGGTCTCACTCCCACTCTGTTCCAAGTCTGATCCTGGATTCACACTCACTCCCACTCTGTTCCCAGACTGATCCTGGATTCCCGGGCTCACTCCCACTCTGTCCCCAGAATGATCCTGGATTCCCGGTCTCACTCGAACTCTGTTCCCAGTCTGATCCTGGATTCCCGGTCTCACTGACACTCTGTTCCCAGTCTGATCCTGGATTCCCGGGCTCACTCCCACTCTGTACCCAGTCTGATGCTGGATTCCCGGTCTCACTCCCACTCTGTTCCCAGTCTGATCCTGGATTCCCGGTCTCACTCCCGCTCTGTCACCAGTCTGATCCTGGATTCCTGATCTCACTCCCACTCTATTCCCAGTCTGATCCTGGATTCCCGCTCTCACTCACACTCTGTTCCCAGTCCGATCCTGGATTCCCGGTCTCACTCCCACTCTGTCACCAGTCTGATCCTGGATTCCCGATCTCACTCCCACTCTGATCCCGGTCTGATCCTGGATTCCCGGTCTCACTCCCGCTCTGTTCCCGGTCTGATCCTGGATTCTCGGGCTCAGCCCCACTCTGTTCCCAGTCTGATCCTGGATTACCGGTCTTACTCCCACTCTGACACCAGTCTGATCCTGGAATCTCACTCACTCCCACTCTGTTCCCAGTCTGATCCTGGATTCCCGGTCTCACTCCCACTCTGGTCCCAGTCTGATGTTGGATTCCCGGTCTCACTCCCACTCTGTTCCCAGTCTGATCTTGGATTCCCGGTCTCACTCGCACTCTGATCCCAGACTGATCCGGGATTCTCGGTCCAACTCCCACTCTGCTCGCAGTCTGATCCTGGATTCCTGGTCTCACTCGCACTGTAATCCCGGTCTGATCCTGGATTCCCGGTCTCACTCCCACTCTGTTCCCAGTCTGATCCTGGATTCCCGGTCTCACTGACACTCTGTTCCCAGTCTGATCCTGGATTCCCGGTCTCACTCCCACTCTGTTCCCAGTCTGATCCTGGATTCCTGGTCTCACTCCCACTCTGTTCCCACTCTGATCCTGGATTCACACTCACTCCCACTCTGTTCGCAGACTGATCCTGGATTCCCGGTCTCACTCCCACTCCGTTCCGAGACTGATCCTGGATTCACACTCACTCCCACTCTGTTCCCAGTCTTATCCCGGATTCCCGGTCTCACTCCTACTCTGTTCCCAGTCTGATCCTGAATTCCCGCACTCACTCCCACTTTGTTCCCAGTCTGATCCAATATTCCCGGTCTCACTCCCACTCTGTTCCCAGACTGATCCTGGATTCCCGGTCTCACTCCAATTCAGTTCCCAGTCTGATCCTGGATTCCCAGGCTCACTCCCACTCTGTTCCCAGTCTGAACCTGGATTCCGGGTCTCACTCCCACTCTGTTCCAAGTCTGATCCTGTATTCACACTCACTCCCACTCTGTTCCCAGACTGATCCTGGATTCCCGGTCTCACTCCCACTCTGTTCCCAGACTGATCCTGGATTCCCGGTCTCACACCCACTCAGTTCCCAGTCTGATCCTGGATTCCCGGGCTCACTACCACTCTGTTCCCAGTCTGATCCTGGATTCCCGGTCTCACTCCCACTCTGTTCCCAGACTGATCCTGGATTCCCGGTCTCACTCCCACTCTGTTCCCAGACTGATCCTGGATTCCAGGTCTCACTCCCACTCAGTTCCCAGTCTGATCCTGGATTCCCGGGCTCACTACCACTCTGTTCCAAGTCTGATCCTGGATTCACACTCACTCCCACTCTGTTCCCAGACTGATCCTGGATTCCCGGTCTCACTTCCACTCTGTCCCCAGTCTGGTCCTGGATTCCCAGTCTCACACACACTCTGTTCCCAGTCTGATCCTGCATTCCCAGTCTCACTTCAACTCTGTTCCCAGTGTGATCCTGGATTGCCGGTCTCACTCCCACTCTGTTCCCAGTCTGATCCTGGATTGCCGGTCTCACTCCCACTCTGTTCCCAGTCTGATCCTGGATTTCCGGTCTCACTCCAACTCTGTTCCCAGTCTGATCCTTGACTCCCGGTCTCACTCGCACTCTGTTCCCAGACTGATCCTGGATTCCCGGTCTCACTCCCACTCTGTTCCCAGTGTGATCCTGGATTGCCGGTCTCACTCCCACTCGGTTCCCAGTCTGATCCTGGATTGCCGGTCTCACTCCCACTCGGTTCCCAGTCTGATCCTGGATTCCCAGTCTCACACACACTCTGTTCCCAGTGTGATCCTGGATTGCCGGTCAACTCCGACTCTGTTCCTTGTCTGATCCTGGATTTCCGGTCTCACTCCCGCTCTGTTCCCAGTCTGATCCTGGATTACCGGTCTCACTCCCACTCTGACACCAGTCTGATCCTGGAATCTCACTCACTCCCACTCTGTTCCCAGTCTGATCCTGGATTCCGGGTCTCACTCCCACTCTGTTCCCAGTCTGATGCTGGATTCCCGGTCTCACTCCCACTCTGTTCCCAGTCTGATCTTGGATTCCCGATCTCACTCGCACTCTAATCCCAGACTGATCCTGGGTTCCCGGTCCAATTCCCACTCTGCTCCCAGTCTAATCCTGGATTCCCGGTCTCACTCGCACTGTAATCCCGGTCTGATCCTGGATTCCCGGTCTCACTCCCACTCTGTTCCCAGTCTGATCCTGGATTCCCGGTCTCACTCCAACTCTGTTCCCAGTCTGTCCCTAGATTCCCAGGCTCACTCCAACACTGTTCCCAGTCTGATCCTGGATTCCCGGTCTCCCTCCCACTCTGTTCCCAGTCTAATCCTGGATTCCCAGTCTCACTTCCACTCTATTCCCAGTCTGATCCTGGGTTCCCGGTCTCACTCCTACTCTGTTCCCAGACTGATCCTGGATTCCCTGTCTCACTCGCACTCTGTTCCCATCCTGATCCTGGGTTCCCAGTCTCTCTCCAAATCTGTTCCCAGTCTGATCCTGGATTCCCGGTCTCACTCACACTCTGTTCCCAGTCTGATCCTGGATTCGCTGTCTCACTCCCATTCTGTTCCCATCCTGCTCCTCGAATCCCGGTCTCACTCCCACTCTGTTCCCATTCTGATCCTGGATTCCCGGTCTCACTCCCACTCTGTTCCCAGTATGATCCCGTATTCCCGGTCTCACTCACACTCTGTTCTCAGTCTGATCCTGGATTCCCCGTCTCACTCACACTCTGTCACCAGTCTGATCCTAGATTCCCTGTCTCACGCCGACTATGTTCCCAGTCTGATCCAGTATTCCCGGTCTCACTCCCACTCTGTCCCTAGACTTCTCCTGGATTCCCGGTCACACTCCAGCTCTGTTCCCAGTCTGATCCTGGATTCCCGGGCTCGCTCCCACTCTGTTCCCAGTTTGATCCTGGATTCCCGGTCTCACTCCCACTCTGTTCCCAGTCTGATCCTGGATTCACACTCACACCCACTCTGTTCCCAGACTGATCCTGGATTCCCGGTCTCACTCCCACTCTGTTCCGAGACTGATCCTGGATTCACACTCACTCCCACTCTGTTCCCAGTCTGATCCCGTATTCCCGGTCTCACTCCTACTCTGTTCCCAGTATGATCCTGGATTCCCGCACTCACTCCCACTTTGTTCCCAGTCTGATGCTGGATTCCCGGTCTCACTCCCACTCTGTTCCCAGTCTGATCCTGGATTCCCCGTCTCAGTCCCACTCTGTCACCAGTCTGATCCTAGATTCCCTGTCTCACTCCCACTATGTTCCCAGTCTGATCCTGGATTCCCGGTCTCACTCCCACTCTGTTCCCAGTCTGATCCTGGATTCACACTCACACCCACTCTGTTCCCAGACTGATCCTGGATTCCCGGTCTCACTCCCACTCTGTTCCGAGACTGATCCTGGATTCACACTCACTCCCACTCTGTTCCCAGTCTGATCCCGTATTCCCGGTCTCACTCCTACTCTGTTCCCAGTATGATCCTGGATTCCCGCACTCACTCCCACTTTGTTCCCAGTCTGATGCTGGATTCCCGGTCTCACTCCCACTCTGTTCCCAGTCTGATCCTGGATTCCCCGTCTCAGTCCCACTCTGTCACCAGTCTGATCCTAGATTCCCTGTCTCACTCCCACTATGTTCCCAGTCTGATCCTGGATTCCCGGTCTCACTCCCACTCTGTTCCCAGTCTGATCCTGGATTCCTGGTCTCACTCGCACTCTGATCCCAGTCTGATCCTGGATTCCCGGTCTCACTCCCACTCTGTTCCCAGTCTCATCCTGGATTCTCACTCACTCCCACTCTGTTCCCAGTCTGATCCCGTATTCCCGGTCTCACTCCTACTCTGTTCCCAGTATGATCCTGGATTCCCGCACTCACTCCCACTTTGTTCCCAGTCTGATGCTGGATTCCCGGTCTCACTCCCACTCTGTTCCCAGTCTGATCCTGGATTCCCCGTCTCAGTCCCACTCTGTCACCAGTCTGATCCTAGATTCCCTGTCTCACTCCCACTATGTTCCCAGTCTGATCCTGGATTCCCGGTCTCACTCCCACTCTGTTCCCAGTCTGATCCTGGATTCACACTCACACCCACTCTGTTCCCAGACTGATCCTGGATTCCCGGTCTCACTCCCACTCTGTTCCGAGACTGATCCTGGATTCACACTCACTCCCACTCTGTTCCCAGTCTGATCCCGTATTCCCGGTCTCACTCCTACTCTGTTCCCAGTATGATCCTGGATTCCCGCACTCACTCCCACTTTGTTCCCAGTCTGATGCTGGATTCCCGGTCTCACTCCCACTCTGTTCCCAGTCTGATCCTGGATTCCCCGTCTCAGTCCCACTCTGTCACCAGTCTGATCCTAGATTCCCTGTCTCACTCCCACTATGTTCCCAGTCTGATCCTGGATTCCCGGTCTCACTCCCACTCTGTTCCCAGTCTGATCCTGGATTCCTGGTCTCACTCGCACTCTGATCCCAGTCTGATCCTGGATTCCCGGTCTCACTCCCACTCTGTTCCCAGTCTCATCCTGGATTCTCACTCACTCCCACTCTGTTCTCAGACTGATCCTGGATTCCCGGTCTCACTCCCACTCTGTCACCAGTCTGATCCTGGAATCTCACTCACTCCCACTTTGTTCCCAGACTGATCTTGGATTCCCGGTCTCACTCCCACTCTGTTCCCAGACTGATCCTGGATTCCTGGTCTCACTCGCACTCTGATACCGATCTGATCCTGGGTTCCCGGTCTCACTCCAACTCTGTTCCCAGTCTGGTCCTGGATTCCCGGTCTCACTCCCACTCTGTTCCCAGTCTGATCCTGGATTTGCTGTCTCACTCCCATTCTGTTCCCATCCTGATCCAGGATTCCCGGTCTCACTCCCACTCTGTTCCCAGTCTGATCCTGGATTCCCGATCTCACTCCCACTCTGTTCCCAGTCTGATCCTCGATTCCCGGTCTCACTCCTACTCTGTTCCCAGTCTGATCGTGAATTCCCGTTCTCACTCCCACTTTGTTCCCAGTCTGATCCTGGATTCCCGGTCACACTCCCACTCTGTTCCTAGTCTGACACGGTATTCCCAGTCTCACTCGCACTGTGATCCCAGTCTAATCCTGGATTCCCGCTCTCATTCCCACTCTGTTCCCAGCCTGATACTGGATTCCCTGAATCACTCTCACTCTGTTCCCTGTCTGATCCTGGATTCCCGGTCACACTCACACTCTGTTCCCAGTCTGATCCTGGATTCCCTGTCTCACTCGCACTATGTTCCCATCCTGATCCTGGGTTCCCTGTCTCACTCCCACTTTGTTCCAATTCTGATCCTGGATTCCCGGTCTCACTCACACTCTGTTCCCAGTCTGATCCCGTATTCCATGTCTCACTCCTACTCTGTTACCAGTCTGATCCTGGATTCCCGCACTCACTCCCACTCCGTTCACAGTCTGATCCTGGATTCCTGCTCTCACTCCCACACTGTTCCCAGACTGATCCTGGAATCCCGGTCTCACTCCCACTCTGTTCCCATTCTGATCCTGGATTCCCGGTCTCACTTCCACTCTGTTCCCAGTCTGATCCCGTGTTCCCGGTCTCACTCCTACTCTGTTCCCAGTCTGATCCTGGAAACCTGCTCTCATTCCCACTCTGTTCCCAGCCTGATCCTGGATTCCCGGTCTCACGCCCACTCTGTTCTCAGTCTGATCCTGGATTCCCGGTCTCACTCCCACTGTTCACAGCCCCGGGACAGGAGGAGTTCTGACCCCAGGGAGAGGTCCTGACTGAAATCCAGAGTGAAAATTGTCAGCAGTGTGTTGACAGGGACTGGATCGTTGAGCGTGTATGATTGGTAGATTCATTGATTCTCTAAATGCAGAAGGAGGCCATTTGGCCCATCAAGCCTGCGTCAACCCTCTGAAAGAATACTCTATCCAGTCCCACTCCCCACCCCATCCCCATAACCCCTCAACATAACCTACACACATCTTTGGACACTACGGGGCAATTTAGCGTGCCCAGTCCTCTTATGGGCCACAAGGTAGCTCTGTTGCTTCGCAGTGCTGGGGTCCCAGGTTCGATTCCCGGTTTGGGCCACTGTCTGTGCGGAGTCTGCACGTTCTCCCCGTGTCTGCGTGGGTTTCCTCCGGGTGCTCCGGTTTCCTCCCACAAGTCCCGAAGGAAGTGCTGTGAGGTGAATTGGACATTGTGAATTCTCCCTCTGTGTACCCGAACAGGCGCCGGAGTGTGGCGACTAGGGGCTTTTCACACTAACTTCATTGCTGATGTTATTTAAAAAAATATATTTTTATTTCAATTTATGCACTATGATGAACGGTTACTGTAACACTGCACCCTTGTCATTATGTGCGGTGATGTCCCCTTTAAGACTGGGCTTGGAACCCTGGGGGACTCCGCCTCCGGCTCCGCCCATCTGGGAGCCGTATATAAGGGGCTGCCTTGTGGCCGGCACCTCTGTTAGCACCCGTCTCAGCACCAGGCTAGTTCTTAGCTTATTAAAGCCTTCTTTACCGTTTACTCTCTAAGCGTCGTTATTGAGGGTACCACAATTTAATAAGCTAAACTACATCAGGATGGATGCAGGCCTAAAACCAGAGAAGCTCAACCTGGAAGCACAGACACCGGAGGCAAAGGACATCTTTTAATACTGGCTCCGATGCTTCGAGGCCTACCTGGACTCCTCAGAGACCCCCATCCTGGGGCCACGCAAGCTGTGTCTACTCCACGCCCGGGTGAGTCACAGAATCTCCGCCACGCTCGAAAAGGCGACGACTTATGAAGAGGCAGTCGAGCTACTCCGCAAGCGGTTCGTCAAACCCATCAACGAGGTACACGCCAGGCATCTGCTCTCTACCTGCCGGCAGTGCTCGGGGGAATCGCTAGACGAATTCGTTGAAAATCTCACCGCGCTTGCCAGGGACTGTGACCACCAGGATGTGACAGGGGAAGTCCAAAGATGTGCAGGTTAGGTGGATTGGCCATGAAAAATTGCCCTTAGTGTCCAAAATTGCCCTTAATGTTGGGTGGGGTTACTGGGGATAGGGTGCAGGTGTTGACCTTGGGTAGGGTGCTCTTTCCAAGAGCCGGTGCAGCCTCGATGGGCCGAATGGCCTCCTTCTGCACTGTAAATTCTATGTAAATCTATGTAACGTCCATATGAACCTGCACATCAGAGACGCTTTCGTGTCCAGCATCCGCTCGACCTACATCCGGCAGTGGCTGCTCGAAAACGGGGCAGAAGACCTCTAGGACACGCTAACGCTTGCCTCCTCGCTGGAGGTGGCCCGACATACTTTGGGTACGTATCCCGCGGACTCTGCGAGCCCCCTGTGGACTTCCTCAGACTCAACCATATTACAGGCCTGCACCACGCGGCAACCCGCTCATCATGGGGGCACACCGTGCTATTTCTGCGGGCAGGGCCAGCACCCACGCCCACGCTGCCCAGCCCGCTCTGCGATCTGCAGCGACTGCGGGAAGAAGGGGCAGTTTGCGAGGGTCTGCCTGGCCAGGCCCAGGGGCCCGAAGAACAAAGAACAGCCGGCCCGAAAATCAGGCTCTGAGGCCCGCAGGCCTCGCAATGCGGCTGCGCACCGACCCGTCACGCCCCCTTATGATGCGTCATCAGCCTCGTGCGAATCATGGGAGCGGCCATCTTGTCGGCGGCCATCTTCCCGGTCCGATACGTGCGACCGACGGCGGCGGCCATTTTATGAGTCCGACTCGGCTGAGGACCCGGACTACCCGTGAGTTGGAGTGATCACCCTTGACCAAACTCGGCCAAAACATCTGCAAAATTCGATGATGAATGTCCAAGTCAACGGGCGTGCCACTGCATGCCTCTTCGACTCCGGAAGCACGGAGAGCTTTATCCATCCTGAAAGGGTAAGGCGCTGCTCCCTGCGCATCCATCCCGTGTCCCAAACCAAAGCCCTCACATCCGGGTCCCACTCGGTACAAATCACGGGGTACTGTATCGCGGATCTCTCGATCCAGGGTGTCAAGTACACCCGTTTCAAATTTTATATCCCCCCCCCCTCCCCCCACCTCTGCGCCCCCCTGCTGCTCGGACTGGATTTCCAGTGCAGCCACCGAAACCTGACACTGAAGTTCGTCGGACCCTTGCCCCCCCCTCACGGTGTGCAGCCTTGCGACACTGAAAGTCGCACCCCCCTCGCTATTCGCGAACCTCACTCCAGGAGCCGGCGCTACAGTGCCCAAGATATGGCTTTTATCAAGTCAGAGGTCCGGCGTTTACTGGGAGAGGGGGTCATCGAGGCTAGCAACAGCCCTTGGAGAGCGCAAGTGGTGGTCGTCCGGTCCGGGGATAAGAAACGGATGGTCGTGGATTATAGCCAGACCATGAACCGCTTCATGCAGCTTGATGCGTACCCCCTTCCTCGCATCGCGGAAATGGTAAATCGGATCGCCCAATACCGAGTCTTTTCCACGGTCGACCTCAAATGCGCCTACCACCAGCTCCCCATCCGACCAAAAGACCGCCCCTCTCCTGCCTTCGAAGCAGCCGGCCGGCTCTTCCACTTCCTCAGGGTCCCCTTCGGCATCACAAATGGGGTCTCCATCTTCCAAAGGGCGATGGACCAAATGGTGGACCAGTACGGTTTGCGGGCTACATACCCGTACTTGGACAATGTCACCATCTGCGGCCATGATCAGCAGGACCATGACGCTAACCTCAAAAAGTTCCTCCAGACCGCCCGAGCCCTTAACCTGACCTATAACGAGGGCAAATGCGTTTTCCACACCACCCTGCTGGCCATCCTCGGCTATGTCGTGGAAGACGGGGTCCTAGGTCCTGACCCCGACCGCATGCGCCCCCTTAAGAAACTCCCTCTCCCCCACAGCCTCAAGGCCCTCAAACGGTGCTTGGGACTCTTCTCCTACTACGCCCAGTGTGTCCCCAAATATGCGGACAAAGCCCACCCACTCCTAAAGACCACCACATTTCCCCTCTCGGCTGCAGCTCGATTGGCCTTCAGCCGCATCAAGGCCGATATCATCAAGGCCGCCATGCGCACGGTAGACAAAACTATCCCCTTCCAGGTAGAGAGCGATGCATCAGACATCGCCCTGGCTGCTACCCTCAACCAGGCAGGCAGACCAGTAGCGTTCTTCTCCCGAACCCTCACCGCCTCCGAGGTTCGACACTCTGCAGTCGAGAAGGAGGCACAAGCCATTGTAGAGGCTGTGCGGTGCTGGAGACACTACCTCGCCGGTAGGAGGTTTACCCTCGTCACCGACCAACGGTCGGTCGCCTATATGTTCGATAACACGCAACGGGGCAAAATAAAAAACGATAAAATTTTGAGGTGGAGGATCGAACTCTCCACCTACACGTACGATATCAAGTATCGTCCAGGGGAGCTCAACGAGCCCCCAGATGCCCTGTCCCGTGGCACATGCACCAACGCGCAGGACGACCACCTGCAAGCCATCCACAATGACCTCTGCCACCCGGGGGTTACCCGGCTCGTCCATTTCATCAAGTCCCGCAACCTACCTTACTCAACCAAGGAGGTCAAGGCCATGGTCAGGGCCTGCCAGGTCTGTGCGGAGTGCAAACCGCACTTCTACCGGCCAGACAAGATTCGACTCGTGAAGGCCTCGGGGCCCTTTGAGCGACTGAGCGTGGACTTCAAGGGGCCCCTCCCGTCCACCAATCATAATGCCTATTTCCTCACCATTATCGATGAGTTCTCCCGCTTCCCATTCGCCATTCCCTGCCCCGACATGACCTCAGCCACGGTGATTAAGGCACTGCACAGCATCTTCACCCTGTTCGGTTTCCCTGCTTATATCCACAGCGACCGGGGTACATCGTTCATGAGCGATGAGCTGCATCGGTATCTGCTCAGCAAGGGCATCGCCTCGAGCAGAACGACCAGTTATAACTCGCGGGGAAACGGGCAAGTGGAGAGGGAGAACGCAACAGTTTGGAAGGCTATCCGTCTGGCCCTACGGTCGAGAACTCTCCTCACTACCCGCTGGCAGGAGGTCCTGCCCGATGCCCTACACTCCATTAGGTCGCTCCTCTGCACGGCCACGAATGAGACCCCTCACAACCGATTGTTTCTCTTCCCCAGGAAGTGTACCTCCGGGGTCTCGCTCTGGGACGGCTCTGGGACCTGTTCTTCTCCGGAGGCACGCGAGGAGCCATAAAACGGACCCCCTGGTCGAAAAGGTCCGACTGCTCCACGCCAACCCCAGTTACGCCTACGTGGAGTACTCCGACGGCAGGCAAGATACGGTTTCCCTCCAGGACCTGACACCCGCTGGATCCCCCACTACAGATGCCCCTTCCCGCGCCGCTCCTTTGCAGGACCTGGCACCCCCTACAACACACCCCCTCCCGGCCCCACTCCCCGTTGGTGAGCACCTACCGCGCGCGCCCCCTAGCGCCCCCCCTCTACACACCCCGCCGGCACCGCTACCCCCGGCCCCACCTATTCTCCCTGCGCCCCGTTCCCCTACTCCGACCCGGACCAAGGCTCCGACCGCCGTGCTCCCGGACGTACCCGCAACCAAGACATCCTTGCCCGCCGCACCACCGCCCGAGCTGAGGAGGTCGATGAGGACGAGACGAATGGACTTATGATGGCACTTCACCCCCGCCGGACTCTTTTTTAAACAGGGGGTGAATGTGATGAACGGTTACTGTAACACTGTACCCTTGTCATCATGTAAGGTGATGTCCCCTTTAAGACCGGGCTTGGAACCCTGGGGGACTCCACCTCCGGCTCCGCCCATCTGGGAGCTGTGTATAAGGGGCCGCCTTGTGGGCGACGACTCTGTTAGCACACGTCTCAGCACCAGGCTAGTTCTTAGCTTATTAAAGCCTTCTTTACCGTTTACTCTCTAAGCGTCGTTATTGAGGGTACCACATACACAGTATCACTTTCCATTTAATATTTACAGCATGTGTAGATCCTATATACATATAAGTACATGTATTGTCCCCTGGCTCCTATTCCGCCCTTTTTCACTGCTGTGTTAATGCAAACTTACTTGTCACATTAATAAAGATTATTATTATTGTAACCTGCACGTCTTTGGACTGTGGGAGGAAACCGGAGCACCCGGAGGTAACCCACGCAGACACGGGGAGGACGTGCAGACTCCGCACAGACAGTGACCCAAGTGGGGAATCGAACCTGGAACACGAGTGCTATTCCAGATTTGGATTAATTGTCGCTGATTTTCTTCTCTCCCAGGTTTAAAGCCTTCAGTCAGTTCTGAGGGGTTGGAAATGACCGTTGCCACAAACCACCTGGGCCCATTCCTCCTGACCAACTTGCTGCTGGGTGAGTGCTTCACCCGTCACTGATGCGTGCACAGGTTAACAAGGCCTGAAATATCAAACCATGCACTGAGTTCATTTCTGTATTAGGAGCTGTTCAGAGAGAGTTCCCTCAACTGATGGCTGGGATGGGGAGAGGTGGGAGGGGGTGCATTTATCTTATGAGGAAAGGTTGGACAAGCTGGGCCTGTATCATTGACGTTTCAAGAATGAGAGGTCTTAATGAAACATAGAACTTTCCCCGGGGCATGACCCCTCACTGGGGTCAGGACCATCCCCGGGACTGTGACCCCCTCACTGGGGTCAGGACCATCCCCGGGACTGTGACCCCCTCACTGGGGTCAGGACCTTCCCCGGGGCTGTGACCCCCTCACTGGGGTCAGGACCTTCCCCGGGACTGTGACCCCTCACTGGGGTCAGGACCTTCCCCGGGACTGTGACCCCTCACTGGGGTCAGGATCTCTCCTCCCCGGGACTGTGACCCCTCACTGGGGTCAGGACCTTCCCCGGGACTGTGACCCCCTCACTGAGGTTAGGACCTTCCCCGGGACTGTGACCCCTCACTGGGGTCAGGACCTTCCCCGGGACTGTGACCCCTCACTGGGGTCAGGATCTCTCCTCCCCGGGAATGTGACCCCTCACTGGGGTCAGGACCTTCCCCCGGACTGTGTCCCCTCACTGGGGTCAGGACCTTCCCCGGGACTGTGACCCCCTCACTGAGGTCAGGACCTTCCCCGGGACTGTGACCCCTCACTGGGGTCAGGACCTTCCCCGGGACTGTGACCCCTCACTGGGGTCAGGATCTCTCCTCCCCGGGAATGTGACCCCTCACTGGGGTCAGGACCTTCCCCCGGACTGTGTCCCCTCACTGGGGTCAGAACCTTCCCCGGGACTGTGACCCCCTCACTGGGGTCAGGACCTCTCCTCCCCCGTTACTGCGACCCCTCACTGGGGTCAGGATCTCTCCTCCCCGGGAATGTGACCCCTCACTGGGGTCAGGACCTCTCTTTCCCCGGGACTGTGACCCCTCACTGGGGTCAGGACCTCTCCTCCCCCATTACTGCGACCCCTCACTGGGTCAGGACCTCCAGGGCTGTGACCCCCTCACTGGGGTCAGGAACTCTCCTCCCCCGTTACTGCGACCCCTCACTGGGTCAGGACCTCCGGGGCTGTGACCCCCTCACTGGGTCAGGACCTCTGGGGCTGTGACCCCCTCACTGGGGTCAGGACCTCCCCCTTGGATTCTTCTTCTCTCCAATTGGATTCACTCCACGCAACATCCAGAGAATCCACACAATCTCTCCAGTGCAGAAGGAGGCCATTCGGCCCAACGGATCTGCACCGAGCCTCTGGAAGAACGCTCTAAACAGGCCCCCCGCCCTATCTCCGCAACCCGTTACCCCCACCTAACCCACACATCACTGGAGATGAAGGGGCAATTTCAGCGTGGCCAATCCACCTAACCTGCACGTCTTTGGACTGTGGGAGGAAACCGGAGCACCCGGAGGAAACCCACGCAGACACTGGGAGGACGTGCAGACTCCGCACAGACAGTGACCCAAGCTGGGAATCGAACCCGGGACCCTGATGCTGTGATGCATCAGTGCTAACCACTGCGCTGGTAATGGTGGCAGCAGAGTGGATGTTGAGAGGACGATTCCTTTTGTAGTGAGAGCAGGGCTAATGGACATAGTTTAAAAATAAGGGGTTTCCTTCTGAGACAGATGTTGGAGGGTCATGAGTGAAAGAAAATCATGAATGGGATGTGGGCGTCGCTGGCTGGGGCAGCATTTAATGCCCTGCTCTGAGGGAACTTCAGAGTCAACCACATTGCTGTGGGTCTGGAGTCACATGTAGGCCAGACCGGGTAAGGACGGCAGATTTCCTTCCTTCAAGGACATTAGTGAACCAGATGGGGTTTTACGACAATCGGCAATGGTTTCATGGTCATCATTAAACCTTTAATTGCAGATTTTTATTGAATTCAGATTTCACTATCTGCCGTGGTTGGATTTGAACCCGGGTCCCCAGAGGAGGGGGAAACACAGAGCAAAATTAAAAATAGAAATGATGTGGCGATGCCGGGGTTGGACTGGGGTGAGCGCAGTAAGGAGTCTGACAACACCAGGTTAAAGTCAAAACAGCTTTGTTTCGAATCACTAGCTTTCGGAGGGTAGCTCACCTGAGGAAGGGGCAGTGCTCCCAAAGCTAGTGTTTGAAACAAAGCTGTTGGACTTTAACCTGGTGTTGTCAGACTTCTCACTAAGAATCGAAAGGGGAATAAAAAAAGTGATGGCAGAGAAATCAAGGTTCAAATTCACACAACAGCGCCACAGTGACAAATAGTGGGAACAAGACAAGTGAAGTTAAAAAGACTTAACGCGAGGAGCATTCACAATAAAGTGGCGGAGAATCCCGCCCCCGCCGGGTCGGAGAATCGCTGGGGGCTGGCGTGAATCCCCCCCCGCCGGGTCGGAGAATCCCTGGGGGTTGGCGTGAATCCTGCCCCCGCCGGGTCGGAGAATCTCCGTGGCCCTGGCGTGAATCCCGCCCCCGCCGGGTCGGAGAATCGCTGGGGGCTGGCGTGAATCCCTCCCCCGCCGGGTCGGAGAATCCCTGGGGGCTGGCGTGAATCCCCCCCCGCCGGGTCGGAGAATCTCCGTGGCCCTGGCGTGAATCCCCCCCCGCCGGGTCGGAGAATCGCTGGGGGCTGGCGTGAATCCCCCCCCGCCGGGTCGGAGAATCCCTGGGGGCTGGCGTGAATCCAGCCCCCGCCGGGTCGGAGAATCGCTGGGGGCTGGCGTGAATCCCGCCCTCGCCGGGTCGGAGAATCGCTGGGGGCTGGCGTGAATCCCCCCCCCGCCGGGTCGGAGAATCCCTGGGGGCTGGCGTGAATCCCTCCCCCGCCGGGTCGGAGAATCGCTGGGGGCTGGCGTGAATCCCCCCCCGCCGGGTCGGAGAATCGCTGGGTGCTGGCGTGAATCCCCCCCCCGCCGGGTCGGAGAATCCCTGGGGGTTGGCGTGAATCCCCCCCGCCGGGTCGGAGAATCTCCGGGGGCTGGCGTGAATCCCGCCGGGTCGGAGAATCGCTGGGGGCTGGCGTGAATCCCGCCCCCGCCGGGTCGGAGAATCGCTGGGGGCTGGCGTGAATCCCCCCCCCCCGCCGGGTCGGAGAATCGCTGGGGGCTGGCGTGAATCCCTCCCCCGCCGGGTCGGAGAATCGCTGGGGGCTGGCGTGAATCCCCCCCCGCCGGGTCGGAGAATCCCTGGGGGCTGGCGTGAATCCCGCCGGGTCGGAGAATCCCTGGGGGCTGGCGTGAATCCCTCCCCCGCCGGGTCGGAGAATCGCTGGGGGCTGGCGTGAATCCCGCTCCCGCCGGGTCGGAGAATCGCTGGGGGCTGGCGTGAATCCCCCCCCGCCGGGTCGGAGAATCGCTGGGGGCTGGCGTGAATCCCGCTCCCGCTGGGTCGGAGAATCGCTGGGGGCTGGCGTGAATCCCCCCCCGCCGGGTCGGAGAATCGCTGGGGGCTGGCGTGAATCCCTCCCCCGCCGGGTCGGAGAATCGCTGGGGGCTGGCGTGAATCCCGCCCTCGCCGGGTCGGAGAATCGCTGGGGGCTGGCGTGAATCCCGCTCCCGCCGGGTCGGAGAATCGCTGGGGGCTGGCGTGAATCCCCCCCCGCCGGGTCGGAGAATCGCTGGGGGCTGGCGTGAATCCCTCCCCCGCCGGGTCGGAGAATCGCTGGGGGCTGGCGTGAATCCCGCTCCCGCCGGGTCGGAGAATCGCTGGGGGCTGGCGTGAATCCCGCTCCCGCTGGGTCGGAGAATCGCTGGGGGCTGGCGTGAATCCCTCCCCCGCCGGGTCGGAGAATCCCTGGGGGCTGGCGTGAATCCCTCCCCCGCCGGGTCGGAGAATCTCCCGGGGCTGGCGTGAATCCCGCTCCCGCCGGGTCGGAGAATCGCCGGGGGCTGGCGTGAATCCCCCCCCGCCGGGTCGGAGAATCTCCCGGGGCTGGCGTGAATCCCCCCCCGCCGGGTCGGAGAATCGCTGGGGGCTGGCGTGAATCCCCCCCCGCCGGGTCGGAGAATCGCTGGGGGCTGGCGTGAATCCCTCCCCCGCCGGGTCGGAGAATCGCTGGGGGCTGGCGTGAATCCCGCTCCCGCTGGGTCGGAGAATCGCTGGGGGCTGGCGTGAATCCCCCCCCCGCCGGGTCGGAGAATCGCTGGGGGCTGGCGTGAATCCCGCCCCCGCCGGGTCGGAGAATCCCTGGGGGCTGGCGTGAATCCCCCCCCCGCCGGGTCGTAGAATCGCTGGGGGCTGGCGTGAATCCCTCCCCCGCCGGGTCGGAGAATCGCTGGGGGCTGGCGTGAATCCCGCCCTCGCCGGGTCGGAGAATCGCTGGGGGCTGGCGTGAATCCCCCCCCCGCCGGGTCGGAGAATCGCTGGGGGCTGGCGTGAATCCCTCCCCCGCCGGGTCGGAGAATCGCTGGGGGCTGCCGTGAATCCCGCCCCCGCCGGGTCGGAGAATCCCTGGGGGCTGGCGTGAATCCCTCCCCCGCCGGGTCGGAGAATCTCCCGGGGCTGGCGTGAATCCCGCTCCCGCCGGGTCGGAGAATCCCTGGGGGCTGGCGTGAATCCCCCCCCCGCCGGGTCGGAGAATCTCCCGGGGCTGGCGTGAATCCCGCCCCCGCCGGGTCGGAGAATCCCTGGGGGCTGGCGTGAATCCCTCCCCCGCCGGGTCGGAGAATCGCTGGGGGCTGGCGTGAATCCCGCCCCCGCCGGGTCGGAGAATCCCTGGGGGCTGGCGTGAATCCCTCCCCCGCCGGGTCGGAGAATCTCCCGGGGCTGGCGTGAATCCCGCTCCCGCCGGGTCGGAGAATCGCTGGGGGCTGGCGTGAATCCCCCCCCGCCGGGTCGGAGAATCTCCCGGGGCTGGCGTGAATCCCCCCCCGCCGGGTCGGAGAATCGCTGGGGGGCTGGCGTGAATCCCCCCCCGCCGGGTCGGAGAATCGCTGGGGGCTGGCGTGAATCCCTCCCCCGCCGGGTCGGAGAATCCCTGGGGGCTGGCGTGAATCCCGCTCCCGCCGGGTCGGAGAATCGCTGGGGGCTGGCGTGAATCCCGCTCCCGCCGGGTCGGAGAATCGCTGGGGGCTGACGTGAATCCCTCCCCCGCCGGGTCGGAGAATCCCTGGGGGCTGGCGTGAATCCCTCCCCCGCCGGGTCGGAGAATCGCTGGGGGCTGGCGTGAATCCCGCTCCCGCCGGGTCGGAGAATCGCTGGGGGCTGGCGTGAATCGCGCCCCCGCCGGGTCGGAGAATCGCTGGGGGCTGGCGTGAATCCCCCCCCCGCCGGGTCGGAGAATCGCTGGGGGCTGGCGTGAATCCCCCCCCCGCCGGGTCGGAGAATCGCTGGGGGCTGGCGTGAATCCTGCCCCCGCCGGGTCGGAGAATCCCTGGGGGCTGGCGTGAATCCCGCCCCCGCCGGGTCGGAGAATCCCTGGGGGCTGGCGTGAATCCCGCTCCCGCCGGGTCGGAGAATCCCTGGGGGCTGGCGTGAATCGCGCCCCCGCCGGGTCGGAGAATCGCCGGGGGCTGGCGTGAATCCCGCCCCCGCCGGGTCGGAGAATCGCTGGGGGCTGGCGTGAATCCCCCCCCGCCGGGTCGGAGAATCGCCGGGGGCTGGCGTGAATCCCGCCGGGTCGGAGAATCGCTGGGGGCTGGCGTGAATCCCCCCCCGCCGGGTCGGAGAATCCCTGGGGGCTGGCGTGAATCCCTCCCCCGCCGGGTCGGAGAATCCCTGGGGGCTGGCGTGAATCCCCCCCCGCCGGGTCGGAGAATCCCTGGGGGCTGGCGTGAATCCCTCCCCCGCCGGGTCGGAGAATCCCTGGGGGCTGGCGTGAATCCCCCCCCGCCGGGTCGGAGAATCGCCGGGGGCTGGCGTGAATCCCGCCGGGTCGGAGAATCGCTGGGGGCTGGCGTGAATCCCGCTCCCGCCGGGTCGGAGAATCGCTGGGGGCTGGCGTGAATCCCCCCCCGCCGGGTCGGAGAATCGCCGGGGGCTGGCGTGAATCCCGCCGGGTCGGAGAATCGCTGGGGGCTGGCGTGAATCCCGCTCCCGCCGGGTCGGAGAATCGCTGGGGGCTGGCGTGAATCCCGCTCCCGCCGGGTCGGAGAATCGCCGGGGGCTGGCGTGAATCCCGCCGGGTCGGAGAATCGCTGGGGGCTGGCGTGAATCCCGCTCCCGCCGGGTCGGAGAATCGCCGGGGGCTGGCGTGAATCCCGCCGGGTCGGAGAATCGCTGGGGGCTGGCGTGAATCCCTCCCCCGCCGGGTCGGAGAATCGCCGGGGGCTGGCGTGAATCCCGCCGGGTCGGAGAATCGCTGGGGGCTGGCGTGAATCCCGCTCCCGCCGGGTCGGAGAATCGCCGGGGGCTGGCGTGAATCCCGCCGGGTCGGAGAATCGCTGGGGGCTGGCGTGAATCCCTCCCCCGCCGGGTCGGAGAATCCCTGGGGGCTGGCGTGAATCCCCCCCCCGCCGGGTCGGAGAATCCCTGGGGGTTGGCGTGAATCCCTCCCCCGCCGGGTCGGAGAATCGCTGGGGGCTGGCGTGAATCCCTCCCCCGCCGGGTCGGAGAATCGCTGGGGGCTGGCGTGAATCCCCCCCCGCCGGGTCGGAGAATCCCTGGGGGCTGGCGTGAATCCCCCCCCGCCGGGTCGGAGAATCCCTGGGGGCTGGCGTGAATCCCTCCCCCGCCGGGTCGGAGAATCCCTGGGGGCTGGCGTGAATCCCCCCCCCCGCCGGGTCGGAGAATCCCTGGGGGCTGGCGTGAATCCCTCCCCCGCCGGGTCGGAGAATCGCTGGGGGCTGGCGTGAATCCCTCCCCCGCCGGGTCGGAGAATCCCTGGGGGCTGGCGTGAATCCCGCCGGGTCGGAGAATCGCCGGGGGCTGGCGTGAATCCCGCTCCCGCCGGGTCGGAGAATCGCTGGGGGCTGGCGTGAATCCCTCCCCCGCCGGGTCGGAGAATCGCCGGGGGCTGGCGTGAATCCCTCCCCCGCCGGGTCGGAGAATCGCTGGGGGCTGGCGTGAATCCCTCCCCCGCCGGGTCGGAGAATCGCTGGGGGCTGGCGTGAATCCCTCCCCCGCCGGGTCGGAGAATCCCTGGGGGCTGGCGTGAATCCCCCCCCGCCGGGTCGGAGAATCGCTGGGGGCTGGCGTGAATCCCCCCCCCGCCGGGTCGGAGAATCGCTGGGGGCTGGCGTGAATCCCTCCCCCGCCGGGTCGGAGAATCCCTGGGGGCTGGCGTGAATCCCCCCCCGCCGGGTCGGAGAATCGCCGGGGGCTGGCGTGAATCCCGCCCCCGCAGGGTCGGAGAATCGCTGGGGGCTGGCGTGAATCCCTCCCCCGCCGGGTCGGAGAATCTCCGGGGGCTGGCGTGAATCCCGCTCCCGCCGGGTCAGAGAATCGCTGGGGGCTGGCGTGAATCCCTCCCCCGCCGGGTCGGAGAATCGCTGGGGGCTGGCGTGAATCCCTCCCCCGCCGGGTCGGAGAATCGCTGGGGGGCTGGCGTGAATCCCGCCCCGCCGGGTCGGAGAATCGCTGGGGGCTGGCGTGAATCCCTCCCCCGCCGGGTCGGAGAATCGCTGGGGGCTGGCGTGAATCCCTCCCCCGCCGGGTCGGAGAATCGCTGGGGGTTGGCGTGAATCCCTCCCCCGCCGGGTCGGAGAATCCCTGGGGGCTGGCGTGAATCCCCCCCCCCGCCGGGTCGGAGAATCGCTGGGGGCTGGCGTGAATCCCTCCCCCGCCGGGTCGGAGAATCGCTGGGGGCTGGCGTGAATCCCTCCCCCGCCGGGTCGGAGAATACCTGGGGGCTGGCGTGAATCCCTCCCCCGCCGGGTCGGAGAATCGCTGGGGGCTGACGTGAATCCCGCTCCCGCCGGGTCGGAGAATCCCTGGGGGCTGGCGTGAATCCCGCCCCCGCCGGGTCGGAGAATCGCTGGGGGTTGGCGTGAATCCCTCCCCCGCCGGGTCGGAGAATCGCTGGGGGCTGGCGTGAATCCCTCCCCCGCCGGGTCGGAGAATCGCTGGGGGCTGGCGTGAATCCCTCCCCCGCCGGGTCGGAGAATCGCTGGGGGTTGGCGTGAATCCCTCCCCCGCCGGGTCGGAGAATCCCTGGGGGCTGGCGTGAATCCCCCCCCCCGCCGGGTCGGAGAATCGCTGGGGGCTGGCGTGAATCCCTCCCCCGCCGGGTCGGAGAATCGCTGGGGGCTGGCGTGAATCCCTCCCCCGCCGGGTCGGAGAATACCTGGGGGCTGGCGTGAATCCCTCCCCCGCCGGGTCGGAGAATCGCTGGGGGCTGACGTGAATCCCGCTCCCGCCGGGTCGGAGAATCGCTGGGGGATGGCGTGAATCCCTCCCCCGCCGGGTCGGAGAATACCTGGGGGCTGGCGTGAATCCCTCCCACGCCGGGTCGGAGAATCGCTGGGGGCTGGCGTGAATCCCTCCCCCCGCCGGGTCGGAGAATCGCTGGGGGCTGGCGTGAATCCCTCCCCCGCCGGGTCGGAGAATCGCTGGGGGCTGACGTGAATCCCTCCCCCGCCGGGTCGGAGAATCGCTGGGGGCTGACGTGAATCCCGCTCCCGCCGGGTCGGAGAATCGCTGGGGGATGGCGTGAATCCCGCTCCCGCCGGGTCGGAGAATCGCTGGGGGCTGACGTGAATCCCGCTCCCGCCGGGTCGGAGAATCGCTGGGGGCTGACGTGAATCCCGCTCCCGCCGGGTCGGAGAATCGCTGGGGGCTGACGTGAATCCCGCTCCCGCCGGGTCGGAGAATCGCTGGGGGATGGCGTGAATCCCTCCCACGCCGGGTCGGAGAATCGCTGGGGGCTGGCGTGAATCCCTCCCCCCGCCGGGTCGGAGAATCGCTGGGGGCTGGCGTGAATCCCTCCCCCGCCGGGTCGGAGAATCGCTGGGGGCTGACGTGAATCCCTCCCCCGCCGGGTCGGAGAATCGCTGGGGGCTGACGTGAATCCCGCTCCCGCCGGGTCGGAGAATCGCTGGGGGATGGCGTGAATCCCTCCCCCGCCGGGTCGGAGAATCCCTGGGGGCTGGCGTGAATCCCGCTCCCGCCGGGTCGGAGAATCGCTGGGGGCTGGCGTGAATCCCTCCCCCGCCGGGTCGGAGAATCCCTGGGGGCTGGCGTGAATCCCTCCCCCCGCCGGGTCGGAGAATCGCTGGGGGATGGCGTGAATCCCTCCCACGCCGGGTCGGAGAATCGCCGGGGGCTGGCGTGAATCCCGCCCCCGCCGGGTCGGAGAATCGCCGGGGGCTGGCGTGAATCCCGCCCCCGCCGGGTCGGAGAATCGCTGGGGGCTGGCGTGAATCCCTCCCCCGCCGGGTCGGAGAATCGCTGGGGGCTGGCGTGAATCCCGCCCCCGCCGGGTCGGAGAATCGCTGGGGGCTGGCGTGAATCCCTCCCCCGCCGGGTCGGAGAATCCCTGGGGGCTGGCGTGAATCCCGCCCCCGCCGGGTCGGAGAATCGCCGGGGGCTGGCGTGAATCCCTCCCCCGCCGGGTCGGAGAATCGCTGGGGGGCTGGCGTGAATCCCCCCCCGCCGGGTCGGAGAATCGCTGGGGGCTGGCGTGAATCCCCCCCCGCCAGGTCGGAGAATCGCCGGGGGCTGGCGTGAATCCCGCCCCCGCCGGGTCGGAGAATCGCTGGGGGGCTGGCGTGAATCCCCCCCCGCCGGGTCGGAGAATCGCTGGGGGCTGGCGTGAATCCAGCCCCCGCCGGGTCGGAGAATCGCTGGGGGCTGGCGTGAATCCAGCCCCCGCCGGGTCGGAGAATCGCTGGGGGCTGGCGTGAATCCCGCCCCCGCCGGGTCGGAGAATCGCTGGGGGCTGGCGTGAATCCCTCCCCCGCCGGGTCGGAGAATCGCTGGGGGCTGGCGTGAATCCCGCCCCCGCCGGGTCGGAGAATCCCTGGGGGCTGGCGTGAATCCCTCCCCCGCCGGGTCGGAGAATCCCTGGGGGCTGGCGTGAATCCCTCCCCCGCCGGGTCGGAGAATCCCTGGGGGCTGGCGTGAATCCCTCCCCCGCCGGGTCGGAGAATCCCTGGGGGCTGGCGTGAATCCCGCTCCCGCCGGGTCGGAGAATCCCTGGGGGCTGGCGTGAATCCCGCCCCCGCCGGGTCGGAGAATCCCTGGGGGCTGGCGTGAATCCCGCCCCCGCCGGGTCGGAGAATCGCTGGGGGCTGGCGTGAATCCCGCCCCCGCCGGGTCGGAGAATCCCTGGGGGCTGGCGTGAATCCCTCCCCCGCCGGGTCGGAGAATCGCTGGGGGCTGGCGTGAATCCCTCCCCCGCCGGGTCGGAGAATCCCTGGGGGCTGGCGTGAATCCCTCCCCCGCCGGGTCGGAGAATACCTGGGGGCTGGCGTGAATCCCCCCCCCGCCGGGTCGGAGAATCCCTGGGGGTTGGCGTGAATCCCCCCCCGCCGGGTCGGAGAATCCCTGGGGGCTGGCGTGAATCCCTCCCCCGCCGGGTCGGAGAATCGCTGGGGGCTGGCGTGAATCCTGCCCCCGCCGGGTCGGAGAATCGCTGGGGGCTGGCGTGAATCCTGCCCCCGCCGGGTCGGAGAATCGCTGGGGGCTGGCGTGAATCCCCCCCCGCCGGGTCGGAGAATCGCTGGGGGCTGGCGTGAATCCCTCCCCCGCCGGGTCGGAGAATCGCTGGGGGCTGGCGTGAATCCCTCCCCGCAGGGTCGGAGAATCGCTGGGGGCTGGCGTGAATCCTGCCCCCGCCGGGTCGGAGAATCGCCGGGGGTTGGCGTGAATCCCTCCCCCGCCGGGTCGGAGAATCCCTGGGGGTTGGCGTGAATCCCTCCCCGCCGGGTCGGAGAATCCCTGGGGGCTGGCGTGAATCCCGCCGGGTCGGAGAATCGCTGGGGGCTGGCGTGAATCCTGCCCCCGCCGGGTCGGAGAATCGCTGGGGGCTGGCGTGAATCCAGCCCCCGCCGGGTCGGAGAATCGCTGGGGGCTGGCGTGAATCCAGCCCCCGCCGGGTCGGAGAATCCCTGGGGGCTGGCGTGAATCCCGCTCCCGCCGGGTCGGAGAATCCCTGGGGGCTGGCGTGAATCCCCCTCCCCCGCCGGGTCGGAGAATCGCTGGGGGCTGGCGTGAATCCCTCCCCCGCCGGGTCGGAGAATCGCTGGGGGCTGGCGTGAATCCCTCCCCCCCCGGGTCGGAGAATCGCTGGGGGCTGGCGTGAATCCCTCCCCCGCCGGGTCGGAGAATCGCTGGGGGCTGGCGTGAATCCCTCCCCCGCCGGGTCGGAGAATCGCTGGGGGCTGGCGTGAATCCCTCCCCCCCCGGGTCGGACAATCGCTGGGGGCTGGCGTGAATCCTGCCCCCGCCGGGTCGGAGAATCGCTGGGGGCTGGCGTGAATCCCTCCCCCCCCGGGTCGGACAATCGCTGGGGGCTGGCGTGAATCCCTCCCCCGCCGGGTCGGAGAATCGCTGGGGGCTGGCGTGAATCCCGCCGGGTCGGAGAATCGCTGGGGGCTGGCGTGAATCCCTCCCCCGCCGGGTCGGAGAATCGCTGGGGGATGGCGTGAATCCCTCCCCGCAGGGTCGGAGAATCGCTGGGGGCTGGCGTGAATCCTGCCCCCGCCGGGTCGGAGAATCGCTGGGGGCTGGCGTGAATCCTGCCCCGCCGGATCGGAGAATCGCTGGGGGCTGGCGTGAATCCCCCCCCGCCGGGTCGGAGAATCCCTGGGGGCGGGCGTGAATCCCTCCCCCGCCGGGTCGGAGAATCCCTGGGGGCTGGCGTGAATCCCCCCCCGCCGGGTCGGAGAATCGCTGGGGGCTGGCGTGAATCCCCCCCCGCCGGGTCGGAGAATCGCTGGGGGCTGGCGTGAATCCCCCCCCGCCGGGTCGGAGAATCGCTGGGGGCTGGCGTGAATCCCCCCCCGCCGGATCGGAGAATCGCTGGGGGCTGGCGTGAATCCCCCCCCGCCGGGTCGGAGAATCGCTGGGGGCTGGCGTGAATCCCGCCGGGTCGGAGAATAGCTGGGGGCTGGCGTGAATCCCTCCCCCGCCGGGTCGGAGAATCCCTGGGGGCTGGCGTGAATCCCTCCCCCCGCCGGGTCGGAGAATCGCTGGGGGCTGGCGTGAATCCTGCCCCGCCGGATCGGAGAATCGCTGGGGGCTGGCGTGAATCCCGCCGGGTCGGAGAATCGCTGGGGGCTGGCGTGAATCCCGCCCCCGCCGGGTCGGAGAATCTCCGGGGGCTGGCGTGAATCCCGCCGGGTCGGAGAATCGCTGGGGGCTGGCGTGAATCCCTCCCCCGCCGGGTCGGAGAATCACTGGGGGCTGGCGTGAATCCCTCCCCCCGCCGGGTCGGAGAATCGCTGGGGGCTGGCGTGAATCCTGCCCCGCCGGATCGGAGAATCGCTGGGGGCTGGCGTGAATCCCGCCGGGTCGGAGAATCGCTGGGGGCTGGCGTGAATCCCGCCCCCGCCGGGTCGGAGAATCGCTGGGGGCTGGCGTGAATCCCGCCGGGTCGGAGAATCGCTGGGGGCTGGCGTGAATCCCGCCCCCGCCGGGTCGGAGAATCTCCGGGGGCTGGCGTGAATCCCGCCGGGTCGGAGAATCGCTGGGGGCTGGCGTGAATCCCTCCCCCGCCGGGTCGGAGAATCCCTGGGGGCTGGCGTGAATCCCTCCCCCGCCGGGTCGGAGAATCCCTGGGGGCTGGCGTGAATCCCCCCCCCGCCGGGTCGGAGAATCCCTGGGGGCTGGCGTGAATCCCTCCCCCGCCGGGTCGGAGAATCGCTGGGGGCTGGCGTGAATCCCGCCCCCCCGCCGGGTCGGAGAATCCCTGGGGGCTGGCGTGAATCCCTCCCCCGCCGGGTCGGAGAATCCCTGGGGGCTGGCGTGAATCCCCCCCCCCCCCGCCGGGTCGGAGAATCGCTGGGGGCTGGCGTGAATCCCGCTCCCGCCGGGTCGGAGAATCGCTGGGGGCTGGCGTGAATCCCCCCCCCCCGCCGGGTCGGAGAATCGCTGGGGGGCTGGCGTGAATCCCCCCCCCCCGCCGGGTCGGAGAATCGCTGGGGGCTGGCGTGAATCCCGCTCCCGCCGGGTCGGAGAATCGCTGGGGGCTGGCGTGAATCCCGCTCCCGCCGGGTCGGAGAATCGCTGGGGGCTGGCGTGAATCCCTCCCCCGCCGGGTCGGAGAATCGCTGGGGGCTGGCGTGAATCCCTCCCCCGCCGGGTCGGAGAATCCCCGGGGGCTGGCGTGAATCCCTCCCCCGCCGGGTCGGAGAATCCCTGGGGGCTGGCGTGAATCCCCCCCCGCCGGGTCGGAGAATCGCTGGGGGCTGGCGTGAATCCCCCCCCGCCGGGTCGGAGAATCGCTGGGGGCTGGCGTGAATCCCCCCCCGCCGGGTCGGAGAATCGCTGGGGGCTGGCGTGAATCCCCCCCCCCCGCCGGGTCGGAGAATCCCTGGGGGCTGGCGTGAATCCCTCCCCCCGCCGGGTCGGAGAATCCCTGGGGGCTGGCGTGAATCCCGCCCCCGCCGGGTCGGAGAATCGCTGGGGGCTGGCGTGAATCCCTCCCCCCGCCGGGTCGGAGAATCGCTGGGGGCTGGCGTGAATCCCCCCCCCGCCGGGTCGGAGAATCCCTGGGGGCTGGCGTGAATCCCCCCCCCCGCCGGGTCGGAGAATCCCTGGGGGCTGGCGTGAATCCCCCCCCCCGCCGGGTCGGAGAATCGCCGGGGGCTGGCGTGAATCCCTCCCCCGCCGGGTCGGAGAATCCCTGGGGGCTGGCGTGAATCCCCCCCCCCGCCGGGTCGGAGAATCCCTGGGGGCTGGCGTGAATCCCCCCCCCCGCCGGGTCGGAGAATCCCTGGGGGCTGGCGTGAATCCCGCTCCCGCCGGGTCGGAGAATCCCTGGGGGCTGGCGTGAATCCCTCCCGGCACCGGAGATTCGGCGGGGGCGGGAATCGCGCCGCGCCGGTTGGCGGGCCCCCCCCCCCCCCGATCGATTCTCCGGCCCGGATGGGCCAAAGTCCCGCCGATAAATTGCCTGTCCCGCCGGTGTGGATTAAACGACCCTTTGAATGGCGGGACAAGGCGGGCTCCGGGGTCCTGGGGGGGGGGGGGGGCGCGGGGCGATCTGGCCCCGGGGGGGGGTGCCCCCACGGTGGCCTGGCCCGCGATCGGGCCCCACCGATCCGCGGGCGGGCCTGTGCCGTGGGGGCACTCTTTCCCTTCCGCCTCCGCCATGGCCTCCACCATGGCGGAGGCGGAAGAGACTCCCTCCACTGCGCATGCGCGGGAAACTGTCAGCAGCCGCTGACGCTCCCGCGCATGCGCCGCCCGGGGATGTCATTTCCGCGCCAGCTGGCGGGGCACCAAAGGCCGTTTCCGCCAGCTGGGTTTAAAATGGAAGGAAGAGGGATGAGTATTCTGGTTGCCGATATTGAAATCATTGCAGCCAGTTATCTTCCCAGGACATAGAGTGTTGAAACAACCAGTTGAATTGCTAATGAGGATCTTATGGCTGGAACATTCAAGCAGGACTGTCAGGCTGTGGGATCCCCTCGAGGCAGACACTTTTACTTGTGCCACCCTAAACCTTCACATGGAAGATCTACCTCATGTCTGTTTAATTCTGATTTGCTTCCATCTCCCCCAGATTAACTATCAGCATCACTGAGACCATAAGACCACAGTTCTCCACATGAGAGTTTTAAAAAGGATTCTTAAGATACAGCTCTCGGCTTGGAGCTTTTAATCAGTGTCCAGTCTCATGAGACCATCTACCAGCTCGGCTGAGGACAAAACAGAGACTCCAACTTGAGTCGGGGGGAAGGGGGGGGGGAGGACCCTCTGGGAGAGATTGAAAACGAGCTTCCTTAAGGTCTGACTGAGTTCAAAACGAAACTAACTTGGAAAAGAGTCTCACCGAGAAAAGGAATATGCAAGAACGGGCACCACCAATCAGCATCACATGTCAGTTGAGACTGAGGAATATAAAGTCGCTGGTTGGTTACCAGCCAAGTCCATCAAAATATATCATCACTGAGGTCAGACCAAGAGCATATCTTCCGGAGTTTTCCATTTTAAAAAGTATTAATGGTGCAGTCCGTCTGAAAGGTATAGGCCCGAGTAATTGTCCAGGTGCAAAAAATATAGAAGCCAAAAAGAACAGAGGAAAACAAGGGACAGACAAGGGTTTACAAGAGGATCCTTACAGCATGGCTGCAGGGCGACCAGCGATGGCAATTGAACTTTCAGGGACATTTAGTATTTAGGAAGGACAGACAAAAAGGAAAAGGCAGTGAAGTTGCAGTGCGCGTTAAAGAGGAAAGTAACACGATGGGGATCAAGACGGGGGCCGGGATTCTCCAAAATCCCGGCCAAGTGTTGTCGCCGGGGTAAACACTGGAATGTTTCACACCGGCGTCAACGGGCCCCTTGGCCCAGGGACTCAGTGGGCCACAGGGGGCCAGCACGGCACCGGAGTGCTGCGCTCTGCTCCGGCTTGGTACGCAGCCCTGTATTGCCGGCGCGGGCCTGCGCACGCGCGTGGTGGCCGTTTGCTGAGCCGGCGCCTCGCAACATGGTGGAGCCAGACATCCGGCCGGCGCGAAAGGAGGCAGGCCCCCTCCAGATCGGGGGCGCCCACCAATCAGTAGCCCCCGATCGCGGGCCTGGCCGTCGCGGGCCTCCCCGGAGTCTGATCCCCCCCCCCCCCCACCAGGACGGTCACTGTGGTGGCAGGTCCGAGCTCCGCCAGGTGGTACCAGGTTGGAGCCACGGTGATGGAACCCGGCCGGTGCTGCGTCAACCGCGCGCAATTGGCGGTGATAGTCCGGTCGCTGGAGAATCACTTCCTAGTGTCGGAGCGGCGTGGCGGAGACATTCCAGCCTGACCGCCGATTCACCCACACGGCGCGGGCTCGGAGAATCCCGGCCGGGAATCCTCGTCGGCTGACACTGGAACCGGGAAAGATCGATTGGGTGGAGAATGAGTCATGAAGCCAAAATGGGGTCGGCCTCCGGTATCTCGGCAGCAGCGTCAATCCGTTCCAGTCCGAACGCACAGGAAGCAGCGTTGGCATATCGTTGGCGAGGGGGGGTTGACGGGGGTGAGCAGGGGATGGGCCGTGGGGGCGAGGTGACTCCCCATAGTACCGGGGTATCCAGGCATGGAGCGCCATTGCCACGGCCTGCGAGGGAGCCACCTTGCGGCGCAGATCACTGACCACCCACCAAGGCCCATGGATGTGCAGAGTGACATCGACGTATATGTGCATCCACCACACCACCCTCGCACCACAGCCCCCACATTACGCCACCCAAACCGGGCGCCACCTGCCGACAGCATGCGGCCCAAACAAAGGGCAATGCCCACAGTAGCTCCTGCAGCAGGCTGCCGGACGGCACCCACGGAGTCTACCACTGACAGGGTAGTGCCAGTCAATGGTAATCCTGGCAACAGGTACGGGCACCTGGGCCAGAGAACAGCAGCGTCTCCTTTTCGGCGCTGGTGAATCGGGGCGGCGCTCTCCTCGCTGCCATCTTATTGGCTGGGGTGGTACGTGGGGAGTGGAGCTGGGATGGTGTACGTGGGGAGTGGAGCTGGGATGGTGTACGTGGGGAGTGGAGCTGGGATGGTGTATGTGGGGAGAGGAGCTCGGATGGGGTACGTGGGGAGTGGAGCTGGGATGGGGTACGTGGGGAGTGGAGCTGGGATGGGGTACGTGGGGAGTGGAGCTGGGATGGGGTACGTGGGGAGTGGAGCTGGGATGGTGTACGTGGGGAGTGGAGCTGGGATGGGGTACGTGGGGAGTGGAGCTGGGATGGGGTACGTGGGGAGTGGAGCTGGGATGGTGTACGTGGGGAGTGGAGCTGGGATTGGGTATATGGGGAGTGGAGCTGGGATGGTGTACGTGGGGAGTGGAGCTGGGATGGTATACGTGGGGAGTGGAGCTGGGATGGTGTACGTGGGGAGTGGAGCTGGGATGGGGTACGTGGGGAGTGGAGCTGGGATGGGGTACGTGGGGAGTGGAGCTGGGATGGGGTACGTGGGGAGTGGAGCTGGGATGGGGTACGTGGGGAGTGGAGCTGGGATGGGGTACGTGGGGAGTGGAGCTGGGATGGGGTACGTGGGGAGTGGAGCTGGGATGGGGAGTGGAGCTGGGATGGGGTACGTGGGGAGTGGAGCTGGGATGGGGTACGTGGGGAGTGGAGCTGGGATGGGGAGTGGAGCTGGGATGGTGTACGTGGGGAGTGGAGCTGGGATGGGGTACGTGGGGAGTGAAGCTGGGATGGGGTACGTGGGGAGTGGAGCTGGGATGGGGTACGTGGGGAGTGGAGCTGGGATGGGGTACGTGGGGAGTGGAGCTGGGATGGGGTACGTGGGGAGTGGAGCTGGGATGGGGTACGTGGGGAGTGGAGCTGGGATGGGGAGTGGAGCTGGGATGGTGTACGTGGGGAGTGGAGCTGGGATGGGGTACGTGGGGAGTGGAGCTGGGATGGTGTACGTGGGGAGTGGAGCTGGGATGGGGTACGTGGGGAGTGGAGCTGGGATGGGGTACGAGGGGAGTGGAGCTGGGATAGGGTACGTGGGGAGTGGAGCTGGGATGGGGTACGTGGGGAGTGGAGCTGGGATAGGGTACGTGGGGAGTGGAGCTGGGATGGGGTACGTGGGGAGTGGAGCTGGGATGGGGTACGTGGGGAGTGGAGCTGGGATGGGGTACGTGGGGAGTGGAGCTGGGATGGGGTACGTGGGGAGTGGAGCTGGGATGGGGAGTGGAGCTGGGATGGTGTACGTGGGGAGTGGAGCTGGGATGGGGTACGTGGGGAGTGGAGCTGGGATGGTGTACGTGGGGAGTGGAGCTGGGATGGGGTACGTGGGGAGTGGAGCTGGGATGGGGTACGAGGGGAGTGGAGCTGGGATAGGGTACGTGGGGAGTGGAGCTGGGATGGGGTACGTGGGGAGTGGAGCTGGGATAGGGTACGTGGGGAGTGGAGCTGGGATGGGGTACGTGGGGAGTGGAGCTGGGATGGGGTACGTGGGGAGTGGAGCTGGGATGGGTACGTGGGGAGTGGAGCTGGGATGTGGTACGTGGGGAGTGGAGCTGGGATGGGGTACGTGGGGAGTGGAGCTGGGATGGGGTACGTGGGGAGTGGAGCTGGGATGGGGTACGTGGGGAGTGGAGCTGGGATGGTGTACGTGGGGAGTGGAGCTGGGATAGGGTACGTGGGGAGTGGAGCTGGGATAGGGTACGTGGGGAGTGGGGTGTTTATATGCGGCCGTCAGCCTCTCCCGTGTCAATTTCAACTCTGGTGAATTGGATACGATTTTCCATTGGAATCGATTGTGATCCGCACGGGGATGGTGCCAGCCCATTAACATTGGAATCGATTGTGATCCACACGGGGGCGGTGCCAGCCCATTAACATTGGAATCGATTGTGATCCACACGGGGACGGTGCCAGCCCATTAACATTGGAATCGATTGTGATCCACACGGGGACGGTGCCAGCCCATTAACATTGGAATCGATTGTGATCCACACGGGGACGGTGCCAGCCCATTAACATTGGAATCGATTGTGATCCACACGGGGACGGTGCCAGCCCATTAACATTGGAATCTATTGTGATCCACACGGGGATGGTGCCAGCCCATTAACATTGGAATCGATTTGTGATCCACACGGGGACGGTGCCAGACCATTAACATTGGAATCGATTGTGATCCGCATGGGGATGGTGCCAGCCCATTAACATTGGAATCGATTGTGATCCACACGGGGACGGTGCCAGCCCATTAACATTGGAATCGATTGTGATCCACACGGGGACGGTGCCAGCCCATTAACATTGGAATCTATTGTGATCCACACGGGGATGGTGCCAGCCCATTAACATTGGAATCGATTTGTGATCCACACGGGGACGGTGCCAGACCATTAACATTGGAATCGATTGTGATCCGCATGGGGATGGTGCCAGCCCATTAACATTGGAATCGATTGTGATCCACACGGAGACGGTGCCAGCCCATTAACATTGGAATCGATTGTGATCCACACGGGGACGGTGCCAGCCCATTAACATTGGAATCGATTGTGATCCGCACGGGGATGGTGCCAGCCCATTAACATTGGAATCGATTGTGATCTGCACGGGGATGGTGCCAGCCCATTAACATTGGAATCGATTGTGATCCACACGGGGATGGTGCCAGCCCATTAACATTGGAATCGATTGTGATCCACACGGGGACGGTGCCAGACCATTAACAGTGGAATCTATTGTGATCCACACGGGGGCGGTGCCAGCCCATTAACATTGGAATCGATTGTGATCCACACGGGGACGGTGCCAGCCCATTAACATTGGAATCGATTGTGATCCACACGGGGGCGGTGCCAGCCCATTAACATTGGAATCGATTGTGATCCACACGGGGATGGTGCCAGCCCATTAACATTGGAATCGATTGTGATCCACACGGGGACGGTGCCAGCCCATTAACATTGGAATCGATTGTGATCCGCACGGGGACGGTGCCTGCCCATTAACATTGGAATCGATTGTGATCCACACGGGGATGGTGCCAGCCCATTAACATTGGAATCGATTGTGATCCACACGGGACGGTGCCAGCCCATTAACATTGGAATCGATTGTGATCCACACGGGGACGGTGCCAGCCCATTAACATTGGAATCGATTGTGATCCACACGGGGACGGTGCCAGCCCATTAACATTGGAATCGATTGTGATCCGCACGGGGATGGTGCCAGCCCATTAACATTGGAATCGATTGTGATCTGCACGGGGCGGTGCCAGCCCATTAACATTGGAATCGATTGTGATCCACACGGGGACGGTGCCAGCCCATTAACATTGGAATCGATTGTGATCCACACGGGGACGGTGCCAGCCCATTAACATTGGAATCGATTGTGATCCACACGGGGATGGTGCCAGCCCATTAACATTGGAATCGATTGTGATCCACACGGGGATGGTGCCAGCCCATTAACATTGGAATCGATTGTGATCCACACGGGGACGGTGCCAGCCCATTAACATTGGAATCGATTGTGATCCGCACGGGGATGGTGCCAGCCCATTAACATTGGAATCGATTGTGATCCGCACGGGGACGGTGCCAGCCCATTAACATTGGAATCGATTGTGATCCGCACGGGGACGGTGCCAGCCCATTAACAGTGGAATCGATTGTGATCCGCACGGGGACGGTGCCAGCCCATTAACAGTGGAATCGATTGTGATCCACACGGGGCGGTGCCAGCCCATTAACATTGGAATCGATTGTGATCCACACGGGGCGGTGCCAGCCCATTAACATTGGAATCGATTGTGATCCACACGGGGACGGTGCCAGCCCATTAACATTGGAATCGATTGTGATCCGCACGGGGACGGTGCCAGCCCATTAACAGTGGAATCGATTGTGATCCACACGGGGACGGTGCCAGCCCATTGACATTGGAATCGATTGTGATCCACACGGGGACGGTGCCAGCCCATTAACATTGGAATCGATTGTGATCCACACGGGGCGGTGCCAGCCCATTAACATTGGAATCGATTGTGATCCACACGGGGGCGGTGCCAGCCCATTGACATTGGAATCGATTGTGATCCGCACGGGGACGGTGCCAGCCCATTAACATTGGAATCGATTGTGATCCGCACGGGGACGGTGCCAGCCCATTAACAGTGGAATCGATTGTGATCCGCACGGGGACGGTGCCAGCCCATTAACAGTGGAATCGATTGTGATCCGCACGGGGACGGTGCCAGCCCATTAACAGTGGAATCGATTGTGATCCACACGGGGACGGTGCCAGCCCATTAACATTGGAATCGATTGTGATCCACACGGGGACGGTGCCAGCCCATTTACATTGGAATCGATTGTGATCCGCACGGGGACGGTGCCAGCCCATTTATATTGGAATCGATTGTGATCCGCACGGGGACGGTGCCAGCCCATTAACATTGGAATCGATTGTGATCCGCACGGGGACGGTGCCAGCCCATTAACATTGGAATCGATTGTGATCCACACGGGGACGGTGCCAGCCCATTAACATTGGAATCGATTGTGATCCGCACGGGGACGGTGCCAGCCCATTAACATTGGAATCGATTGTGATCCGCACGGGGACGGTGCCAGCCCATTTACATTGGAATCGATTGTGATCCGCACGGGGACGGTGCCAGCCCATTAACATTGGAATCGATTGTGATCCACACGATGACGGTGCCAGCCCATTAACATTGGAATCGATTGTGATCCGCACGGGGACGGTGCCAGCCCATTAACATTGGAATCGATTGTGATCCACACGATGACGGTGCCAGCCCATTAACATTGGAATCGATTGTGATCCACACGGGACGGTGCCAGCCCATTAACATTGGAATCGATTGTGATCCGCACGGGGACGGTGCCAGCCCATTAACATTGGAATCGATTGTGATCCACACGATGACGGTGCCAGCCCATTAACATTGGAATCGATTGTGATCCGCACGGGGACGGTGCCAGCCCATTAACAGTGGAATCGATTGTGATCCACACGGGGACGGTGCCAGCCCATTAACATTGGAATCGATTGTGATCCACACGGGGACGGTGCCAGCCCATTGACATTGGAATCGATTGTGATCCGCACGGGGACGGTGCCAGCCCATTAACATTGGAATCGATTGTGATCCACACGGGGCGGTGCCAGCCCATTAACATTGGAATCGATTGTGATCCACACGATGACGGTGCCAGCCCATTAACATTGGAATCGATTGTGATCCACACGATGACGGTGCCAGCCCATTAACATTGGAATCGATTGTGATCCACACGGGGACGGTGCCAGCCCATTAACATTGGAATCGATTGTGATCCGCACGGGGATGGTGCCAGCCCATTAACATTGGAATCTATTGTGATCCGCACGGGGACGGTGCCAGCCCATTGACATTGGAATCGATTGTGATCCGCACGGGGACGGTGCCAGCCCATTAACATTGGAATCGATTGTGATCCGCACGGGGATGGTGCCAGCCCATTAACATTGGAATCGATTGTGATCCACACGGGGACGGTGCCAGCCCATTAACATTGGAATCGATTGTGATCCACACGGGGATGGTGCCAGCCCATTAACATTGGAATCGATTGTGATCCACACGGGGCGGTGCCAGCCCATTAACATTGGAATCGATTGTGATCCACACGGGGACGGTGCCAGCCCATTAACATTGGAATCGATTGTGATCCGCACGGGGACGGTGCCAGCCCATTAACATTGGAATCGATTGTGATCCGCACGGGGATGGTGCCAGCTCATTAACATTGGAATCGATTGTGATCCGCACGGGGACGGTGCCAGCCCATTAACATTGGAATCGATTGTGATCCGCACGGGGACGGTGCCAGCCCATTAACATTGGAATCGATTGTGATCCACACGGGGATGGTGCCAGCCCATTAACATTGGAATCGATTGTGATCCACACGGGGATGGTGCCAGCCCATTAACATTGGAATCGATTGCGATCCGCACGGGGACGGTGCCAGCCCATTAACATTGGAATCGATTGTGATCCGCACGGGGACGGTGCCAGCCCATTAACATTGGAATCGATTGTGATCCGCACGGGGATGGTGCCAGCCCATTAACAGTGGAATCGATTGTGATCCACACGGGGACGGTACCAGCCCATTAACAGTGGAATCGATTGTGATCCGCACGGGGACGGTGCCAGCACATTAACATTGGAATCGATTGTGATCCACACGGGGACGGTGCCAGCCCATTAACTTTGGAATCGATTGTGATCCACACGGGGACGGTGCCAGCCCATTAACATTGGAATCGATTGTGATCCACACGGGGACGGTACCAGCCCATTAACATTGGAATCGATTGTGATCCACACGGGGACGGTGCCAGCCCATTAACATTGGAATCGATTGTGATCCACACGGGGACGGTACCAGCCCATTAACATTGGAATCGATTGTGATCCACACGGGGACGGTGCCAGCCCATTAACATTGGAATCGATTGTGATCCACACGGGGCGGTGCCAGCCCATTAACATTGGAATCGATTGTGATCCACACGGGGACGGTGCCAGCCCATTAACATTGGAATCGATTGTGATCCACACGGGACGGTGCCAGCCCATTAACATTGGAATCGATTGTGATCCGCACGGGGACGGTGGCAGCCCATTAACATTGGAATCGATTGTGATCCACACGGGGACGGTACCAGCCCATTAACATTGGAATCGATTGTGATCCACACGGGGACGGTGCCAGCCCATTAACATTGGAATCGATTGTGATCCACCCGGGGACGGTACCAGCCCATTAACATTGGAATCGATTGTGATCCACACGGGGCGGTGCCAGCCCATTAACATTGGAATCGATTGTGATCCACACGGGGCGGTGCCAGCCCATTAACATTGGAATCGATTGTGATCCACACGGGGCGGTGCCAGCCCATTAACATTGGAATCGATTGTGATCCGCACGGGGACGGTGGCAGCCCATTAACATTGGAATCGATTGTGATCCACACGGGGACGGTGCCAGCCCATTAACATTGTAATCGATTGTGATCCACACGGGGGCGGTGCCAGCCCATTAACATTGGAATCGATTGTGATCCACACGGGGACGGTACCAGCCCATTAACATTGGAATCGATTGTGATCCACACGGGGCGGTGCCAGCCCATTAACATTGGAATCCATTGTGATCCGCACGGGGACGGTGCCAGCCCATTAACATTGGAATCGATTGTGATCCACACGGGGACGGTGCCAGCCCATTAACATTGGAATCGATTGTGATCCGCACGGGGACGGTGCCAGCCCATTAACATTGGAATCGATTGTGATCCGCACGGGGACGGTGCCAGCCCATTAACATTGGAATCGATTGTGATCCACACGGGGACGGTGCCAGCCCATTAACATTGGAATCGATTGTGATCCGCACGGGGACGGTGCCAGCCCATTAACATTGGAATCGATTGTGATCCACACGGGGACGGTACCAGCCCATTAACAGTGGAATCGATTGTGATCCGCACGGGGACGGTGCCAGCCCATTAACATTGGAATCGATTGTGATCCACACGGGGACGGTGCCAGCCCATTAACTTTGGAATCGATTGTGATCCGCACGGGGACGGTGCCAGCCCATTAACATTGGAATCGATTGTGATCCGCACGGGGGCGGTGCCAGCCCATTAACATTGGAATCCATTGTGATCCGCACGGGGACGGTGCCAGCCCATTAACATTGGAATCGATTGTGATCCACACGGGGACGGTGCCAGCCCATTAACATTGGAATCGATTGTGATCCACACGGGGACGGTACCAGCCCATTAACATTGGAATCGATTGTGATCCACACGGGGCGGTGCCAGCCCATTAACATTGGAATCGATTGTGATCCACACGGGGCGGTGCCAGCCCATTAACATTGGAATCGATTGTGATCCACACGGGGCGGTGCCAGCCCATTAACATTGGAATCGATTGTGATCCGCACGGGGACGGTGGCAGCCCATTAACATTGGAATCGATTGTGATCCGCACGGGGACGGTGCCAGCCCATTAACATTGGAATCGATTGTGATCCGCACGGGGACGGTGCCAGCCCATTAACATTGGAATCGATTGTGATCCACACGGGGACGGTGCCAGCCCATTAACTTTGGAATCGATTGTGATCCGCACGGGGACGGTGCCAGCCCATTAACATTGGAATCGATTGTGATCCGCACGGGGGCGGTGCCAGCCCATTAACATTGGAATCCATTGTGATCCGCACGGGGACGGTGCCAGCCCATTAACATTGGAATCGATTGTGATCCGCACGGGGACGGTGCCAGCCCATTAACATTGGAATCGATTGTGATCCGCACGGGGACGGTGCCAGCCCATTAACATTGGAATCGATTGTGATCCGCACGGGGACGGTGCCAGCCCATTAACATTGGAATCGATTGTGATCCGCACGGGGACGGTGCCAGCCCATTAACATTGGAATCGATTGTGATCCGCACGGGGACGGTGCCAGCCCATTAACATTGGAATCGATTGTGATCCACACGGGGACGGTGCCAGCCCATTAACATTGGAATCGATTGTGATCCACACGGGGACGGTACCAGCCCATTAACATTGGAATCGATTGTGATCCACACGGGGCGGTGCCAGCCCATTAACATTGGAATCGATTGTGATCCACACGGGGCGGTGCCAGCCCATTAACATTGGAATCGATTGTGATCCACACGGGGCGGTGCCAGCCCATTAACATTGGAATCGATTGTGATCCGCACGGGGACGGTGGCAGCCCATTAACATTGGAATCGATTGTGATCCACACGGGGACGGTGCCAGCCCATTAACATTGTAATCGATTGTGATCCACACGGGGGCGGTGCCAGCCCATTAACATTGGAATCGATTGTGATCCACACGGGGACGGTACCAGCCCATTAACATTGGAATCGATTGTGATCCACACGGGGCGGTGCCAGCCCATTAACATTGGAATCCATTGTGATCCGCACGGGGACGGTGCCAGCCCATTGACATTGGAATCGATTGTGATCCACACGGGGCGGTGCCAGCCCATTAACAGTGGAATCGATTGTGATCCACACGGGGACGGTGCCAGCCCATTAACATTGGAATCGATTGTGATCCGCACGGGGCGGTGCCAGCCCAATAACATTGGAATCGATTGTGATCCGCACGGGGACGGTGCCAGCCCATTAACATTGGAATCGATTGTGATCCACACGGGGACGGTGCCAGCCCATTAACATTGGAATCGATTGTGATCCACACGGGGACGGTGCCAGCCCATTAACATTGGAATCGATTGTGATCCGCACGGGGACGGTGCCAGCCCATTAACATTGGAATCTATTGTGATCCGCACGGGGACGGTGCCAGACCATTAACATTGGAATCGATTGTGATCCGCACGGGGACGGTGCCAGCCCATTAACATTGGAATCGATTGTGATCCGCACGGGGCGGTGCCAGCCCATTAACATGAGAATCGATTGTGATCCACACGGGGACGGTGCCAGCCCATTAACATTGGAATCGATTGTGATCCGCACGGGGACGGTGCCAGCCCATTAACATTGGAATCGATTGTGATCCGCACGGGGACGGTGCCAGCCCATTAACATTGGAATCGATTGTGATCCACACGGGGACGGTGCCAGCCCATTAACATTGGAATCGATTGTGATCCGCACGGGACGGTGCCAGCCCATTAACATTGGAATCGATTGTGATCCGCACGGGGACGGTGCCAGCCCATTAACAGTGGAATCGATTGTGATCCGCACGGGGACGGTGCCAGCCCATTAACATTGGAATCGATTGTGATCCGCACGGGGACGGTGCCAGCCCATTAACAGTGGAATCGATTGTGATCCGCACGGGGGCGGTGCCAGCCCATTAACATTGGAATCGATTGTGATCCGCACGGGGACGGTGCCAGCCCATTAACAGTGGAATCGATTGTGATCCGCACGGGGACGGTGCCAGCCCATTAACATTGGAATCGATTGTGATCCACACGGGGACGGTGCCAGCCCATTAACATTGGAATCGATTGTGATCCACACGGGGACGGTGCCAGCCCATTAACATTGGAATCGATTGTGATCCACACGGGGACGGTGCCAGCCCATTAACATTGGAATCGATTGTGATCCGCACGGGGACGGTGCCAGCCCATTAACATTGGAATCGATTGTGATCCACACGGGGACGGTGCCAGCCCATTAACATTGGAATCGATTGTGATCCACACGGGGACGGTGCCAGCCCATTAACATTGGAATCGATTGTGATCCACACGGGGACGGTGCCAGACCATTAACATTGGAATCGATTGTGATCCGCACGGGGACGGTGCCAGCCCATTAACAGTGGAATCGATTGTGATCCACACGGGGACGGTGCCAGCCCATTAACATTGGAATCGATTGTGATCCACACGGGGACGGTGCCAGCCCATTAACATTGGAATCGATTGTGATCCACACGGGGACGGTGCCAGCCCATTAACATTGGAATCGATTGTGATCCACACGGGGACGGTGCCAGACCATTAACATTGGAATCGATTGTGATCCGCACGGGACGGTGCCAGCCCATTAACATTGGAATCGATTGTGATCCACACGGGGCGGTGCCAGCCCATTGACATTGGAATCGATTGTGATCCACACGGGGACGGTGCCAGCCCATTAACATTGGAATCGATTGTGATCCGCACGGGGACGGTGCCAGCCCATTAACATTGGAATCGATTGTGATCCGCACGGGGACGGTGCCAGCCCATTAACAGTGGAATCGATTGTGATCCGCACGGGGACGGTGCCAGCCCATTAACAGTGGAATCGATTGTGATCCACACGGGGACGGTGCCAGCCCATTAACATTGGAATCGATTGTGATCCGCACGGGGACGGTGCCAGCCCATTAACATTGGAATCGATTGTGATCCACACGGGGACGGTGCCAGCCCATTAACATTGGAATCGATTGTGATCCGCACGGGGCGGTGCCAGCCCATTAACATTGGAATCGATTGTGATCCGCACGGGGACGGTGCCAGCCCATTAACATTGGAATCGATTGTGATCCACACGGGGACGGTGCCAGCCCATTAACATTGGAATCGATTGTGATCCACACGGGGATGGTGCCAGCCCATTAACATTGGAATCCATTGTGATCCGCACGGGGACGGTGCCAGCCCATTAACATTGGAATCGATTGTGATCCACACGGGGACGGTGCCAGCCCATTAACATTGGAATCGATTGTGATCCACACGGGGACGGTACCAGCCCATTAACATTGGAATCGATTGTGATCCACACGGGGCGGTGCCAGCCCATTAACATTGGAATCGATTGTGATCCCCACGGGGCGGTGCCAGCCCATTAACATTGGAATCGATTGTGATCCGCACGGGGACGGTGCCAGCCCATTAACATTGGAATCGATTGTGATCCACACGGGGCGGTGCCAGCCCATTAACATTGGAATCGATTGTGATCCGCACGGGGACGGTGGCAGCCCATTAACATTGGAATCGATTGTGATCCGCACGGGGATGGTGCCAGCCCATTAACATTGGAATCGATTGTGATCCACACGGGGACGGTGCCAGCCCATTAACATTGTAATTGATTGTGATCCACACGGGGGCGGTGCCAGCCCATTAACATTGGAATCGATTGTGATCCACACGGGGACGGTACCAGCCCATTAACATTGGAATCGATTGTGATCCACACGGGGCGGTGCCAGCCCATTAACATTGGAATCGATTGTGATCCACACGGGGATGGTGCCAGCCCATTAACATTGGAATCGATTGTGATCCACACGGGGACGGTGCCAGCCCATTAACATTGGAATCGATTGTGATCCGCACGGGGACGGTGCCAGCCCATTAACTTTGGAATCGATTGTGATCCGCACGGGGACGGTGCCAGCCCATTAACAGTGGAATCGATTGTGATCCGCACGGGGACGGTGCCAGCCCATTAACATTGGAATCGATTGTGATCCGCACGGGGACGGTGCCAGCCCATTAACATTGGAATCGATTGTGATCCACACGGGGTGGTGCCAGCCCATTAAGATTGGAATCGATTGTGATCCACACGGTGATGGTGCCAGCCCATTAACATTGGAATCGATTGTGATCCACACGGGGCGGTGCCAGCCCATTAACATTGGAATCGATTGTGATCCACACGGGGACGGTACCAGCCCATTAACAGTGGAATCGATTGTGATCCACACGGGGACGGTGCCAGCCCATTAACATTGGAATCGATTGTGATCCACACGGGGACGGTGCCAGCCCATTAACATTGGAATCGATTGTGATCCACACGGGGATGGTGCCAGCCCATTAACATTGGAATCGATTGTGATCCGCACGGGGACGGTGCCAGCCCATTAACATTGGAATCGATTGTGATCCGCACGGGGACGGTGCCAGCCCATTAACATTGGAATCGATTGTGATCCACACGGGGGCGGTGCCAGCCCATTAACATTGGAATCGATTGTGATCCACACGGGGCGGTGCCAGCCCATTAACATTGGAATCGATTGTGATCCACACGGGGACGGTGCCAGCCCATTAACATTGGAATCGATTGTGATCCGCACGGGGACGGTGCCAGCCCATTAACATTGGAATCGATTGTGATCCACACGGGGACGGTGCCAGCCCATTAACATTGGAATCGATTGTGATCCGCACGGGGACGGTGCCAGCCCATTAACATTGGAATCGATTGTGATCCGCACGGGGACGGTGCCAGCCCATTAACATTGGAATCGATTGTGATCCACACGGGACGGTGCCAGCCCATTAACATTGGAATCGATTGTGATCCACACGGGGACGGTGCCAGCCCATTAACATTGGAATCGATTGTGATCCGCACGGGGACGGTGCCAGCCCATTAACATTGGAATCGATTGTGATCCACACGGGGACGGTGCCAGCCCATTAACATTGGAATCGATTGTGATCCGCACGGGGACGGTGCCTGCCCATTAACATTGGAATCCATTGTGATCCACACGGGGCGGTGCCAGCCCATTAACATTGGAATCGATTGTGATCCACACGGGGCGGTGCCAGCCCATTAACATTGGAATCGATTGTGATCCACACGGGACGGTGCCAGCCCATTAACATTGGAATCGATTGTGATCCACACGGGGACGGTGCCAGCCCATTAACATTGGAATCGATTGTGATCCACACGGGGACGGTGCCAGCCCATTAACATTGGAATCGATTGTGATCCACACGGGGATGGTGCCAGCCCATTAACATTGGAATCGATTGTGATCCGCACGGGGACGGTGCCAGCCCATTAACATTGGAATCGATTGTGATCCACACGGGGGCGGTGCCAGCCCATTAACATTGGAATCGATTGTGATCCACACGGGGACGGTGCCAGCCCATTAACATTGGAATCGATTGTGATCCACACGGGGACGGTGCCAGCCCATTAACATTGGAATCGATTGTGATCCGCACGGGGACGGTGCCAGCCCATTAACATTGGAATCGATTGTGATCCGCACGGGGACGGTGCCAGCCCATTAACATTGGAATCGATTGTGATCCACACGGGGGCGGTGCCAGCCCATTAACATTGGAATCGATTGTGATCCACACGGGGCGGTGCCAGCCCATTAACATTGGAATCGATTGTGATCCACACGGGGACGGTGCCAGCCCATTAACATTGGAATCGATTGTGATCCACACGGGGACGGTGCCAGCCCATTAACATTGGAATCGATTGTGATCCACACGGGACGGTGCCAGCCCATTAACATTGGAATCGATTGTGATCCGCACCGTGACGGTGCCAGCCCATTAACATTGGAATCGATTGTGATCCACACGGGGCGGTGCCAGCCCATTAACATTGGAATCGATTGTGATCCGCACGGGGACGGTGCCAGCCCATTAACATTGGAATCGATTGTGATCCACACGGGACGGTGCCAGCCCATTAACAGTGGAATCGATTGTGATCCACACGGGGACGGTGCCAGCCCATTAACATTGGAATCGATTGTGATCCACACGGGGCGGTGCCAGCCCATTAACATTGGAATCGATTGTGATCCGCACGGGGACGGTGCCAGCCCATTAACAGTGGAATCGATTGTGATCTGCACGGGGACGGTGCCAGCCCATTAACATTGGAATCGATTGTGATCTGCACGGGGACGGTGCCAGCCCATTAACATTGGAATCGATTGTGATCTGCACGGGGACGGTGCCAGCCCATTAACATTGGAATCGATTGTGATCCGCACGGGGACGGTGCCAGCCCATTAACATTGGAATCGATTGTGATCCACACGGGGACGGTGCCAGCCCATTAACATTGGAATCGATTGTGATCTGCACGGGGACGGTGCCAGCCCATTAACATTGGAATCGATTGTGATCCACACGGGGACGGTACCAGCCCATTAACAGTGGAATCGATTGTGATCTGCACGGGGACGGTGCCAGCCCATTAACATTGGAATCGATTGTGATCCACACGGGGACGGTACCAGCCCATTAACATTGGAATCGATTGTGATCCACACGGGGACGGTGCCAGCCCATTAACAGTGGAATCGATTGTGATCTGCACGGGGACGGTGCCAGCCCATTAACATTGGAATCGATTGTGATCCACACGGGGACGGTGCCAGCCCATTAACATTGGAATCGATTGTGATCCACACGGGACGGTGCCAGCCCATTAACATTGGAATCGATTGTGATCCACACGGGGATGGTGCCAGCCCATTAACATTGTAATCGATTGTGATCCACACGGGGACGGTGCCAGCCCATTAACATTGGAATCGATTGTGATCCACACGGGGACGGTGCCAGCCCATTAACATTGGAATCGATTGTGATCCGCACGGGGACGGTGCCAGCCCATTAACATTGGAATCGATTGTGATCCGCACGGGGGCGGTGCCAGCCCATTAACATTGGAATCGATTGTGATCCGCACGGGGACGGTGCCAGCCCATTAACATTGGAATCGATTGTGATCCACACGGGGACGGTGCCAGCCCATTAACATTGGAATCGATTGTGATCCGCACGGGGCGGTGCCAGCCCATTAACATTGGAATCGATTGTGATCCACACGGGGCGGTGCCAGCCCATTAACATTGGAATCGATTGTGATCCACACGGGGACGGTGCCAGCCCATTTACATTGGAATCGATTGTGATCCACACGGGGACGGTGCCAGCCCATTAACATTGGAATCGATTGTGATCCGCACGGGGCGGTGCCAGCCCATTAACATTGGAATCGATTGTGATCCGCACGGGGACGGTGCCAGCCCATTAACATTGGAATCGATTGTGATCCACACGGGGACGGTGCCAGCCCATTAACATTGGAATCGATTGTGATCCGCACGGGGACGGTGCCAGCCCATTAACATTGGAATCGATTGTGATCCACACGGGGACGGTGCCAGCCCATTAACATTGGAATCGATTGTGATCCACACGGGGCGGTGCCAGCCCATTAACATTGGAATCGATTGTGATCCGCACGGGACGGTGCCAGCCCATTAACATTGGAATCGATTGTGATCCACACGGGGACGGTGCCAGCCCATTTACATTGGAATCGATTGTGATCCACACGGGGACGGTGCCAGCCCATTAACATTGGAATCGATTGTGATCCGCACGGGGCGGTGCCAGCCCATTAACATTGGAATCGATTGTGATCCGCACGGGGATGGTGCCAGCCCATTAACATTGGAATCGATTGTGATCCACACGGGGCGGTGCCAGCCCATTAACATTGGAATCGATTGTGATCCGCACGGGGACGGTGCCAGCCCATTAACATTGGAATCGATTGTGATCCACACGGGGCGGTGCCAGCCCATTAACATTGGAATCGATTGTGATCCACACGGGGCGGTGCCAGCCCATTAACATTGGAATCGATTGTGATCCACACGGGGACGGTGCCAGCCCATTGACATTGGAATCGATTGTGATCCACACGGGGCGGTGCCAGCCCATTAACATTGGAATCGATTGTGATCCACACGGGGATGGTGCCAGCCCATTAACATTGGAATCGATTGTGATCCGCACGGGGCGGTGCCAGCCCATTAACATTGGAATCGATTGTGATCCACACGGGGACGGTGCCAGCCCATTAACATTGGAATCGATTGTGATCCACACGGGGCGGTGCCAGCCCATTAACATTGGAATCGATTGTGATCCGCACGGGGCGGTGCCAGCCCATTAACATTGGAATCGATTGTGATCCACACGGGGACGGTGCCAGCCCATTAACATTGGAATCGATTGTGATCCACACGGGGACGGTGCCAGCCCATTAACATTGGAATCGATTGTGATCCACACGGGACGGTGCCAGCCCATTAACATTGGAATCGATTGTGATCCACACGGGGACGGTGCCAGCCCATTAACATTGGAATCGATTGTGATCCACACGGGGACGGTGCCAGCCCATTAACATTGGAATCGATTGTGATCCACACGGGGACGGTGCCAGCCCATTAACATTGGAATCGATTGTGATCCACACGGGGACGGTGCCAGCCCATTAACATTGGAATCGATTGTGATCCACACGGGGACGGTGCCAGCCCATTAATATTGGAATCGATTGTGATCCACACGGGGACGGTGCCAGCCCATTAACATTGGAATCGATTGTGATCCACACGGGGACGGTGCCAGCCCATTAACAGTGGAATCGATTGTGATCCACACGGGGACGGTGCCAGCCCATTGACATTGGAATCGATTGTGATCCACACGGGGCGGTGCCAGCCCATTAACATTGGAATCGATTGTGATCCACACGGGGATGGTGCCAGCCCATTATCATTGGAATCGATTGTGATCCGCACGGGGACGGTGCCAGCCCATTAACATTGGAATCGATTGTGATCCACACGGGGACGGTGCCAGCCCATTAACATTGGAATCGATTGTGATCCGCACGGGGACGGTGCCAGCCCATTAACATTGGAATCGATTGTGATCCACACGGGGACGGTGCCAGCCCATTAACATTGGAATCGATTGTGATCCACACGGGGACGGTGCCAGCCCATTAACAGTGGAATCGATTGTGATCCACACGGGGGCGGTGCCAGCCCATTAACATTGGAATCGATTGTGATCCGCACGGGACGGTGCCAGCCCATTAACATTGGAATCGATTGTGATCCGCACGGGGCGGTGCCAGCCCATTAACATTGGAATCGATTGTGATCCGCACGGGGCGGTGCCAGCCCATTAACAGTGGAATCGATTGTGATCCGCACGGGGACGGTGCCAGCCCATTAACATTGGAATCGATTGTGATCCGCACGGGGACGGTGCCAGCCCATTAACATTGGAATCGATTGTGATCCACACGGGGACGGTACCAGCCCATTAACATTGGAATCGATTGTGATCCACACGGGGCGGTGCCAGCCCATTAACATTGGAATCGATTGTGATCCGCACGGGGACGGTGCCAGCCCATTAACATTGGAATCGATTGTGATCCACACGGGGCGGTGCCAGCCCATTAACATTGGAATCGATTGTGATCCACACGGGGACGGTGCCAGCCCATTAACATTGGAATCGATTGTGATCCACACGGGGACGGTGCCAGCCCATTAACATTGGAATCGATTGTGATCCACACGGGGCGGTGCCAGCCCATTAACATTGGAATCGATTGTGATCCACACGGGGACGGTACCAGCCCATTAACAGTGGAATCGATTGTGATCCACATGGGGACGGTGCCAGCCCATTAACATTGGAATCGATTGTGATCCACACGGGGACGGTGCCAGCCCATTAACATTGGAATCGATTGTGATCCACACGGGGACGGTGCCAGCCCATTAACATTGGAATCGATTGTGATCCGCACGGGGACGGTGCCAGCCCATTAACATTGGAATCGATTGTGATCCGCACGGGGACGGTGCCAGCCCATTAACATTGGAATCGATTGTGATCCACACGGGACGGTGCCAGCCCATTAACATTGGAATCGATTGTGATCCGCACGGGGACGGTGCCAGCCCATTAACATTGGAATCGATTGTGATCCACACGGGGCGGTGCCAGCCCATTAACAGTGGAATCGATTGTGATCCACACGGGGACGGTGCCAGCCCATTAACATTGGAATCGATTGTGATCCACACGGTGATGGTGCCAGCCCATTAACATTGGAATCGATTGTGATCCGCACGGGGACGGTGCCAGCCCATTAACATTGGAATCGATTGTGATCCACACGGGGACGGTGCCAGCCCATTAACATTGGAATCGATTGTGATCCACACGTGACGGTGCCAGCCCATTAACATTGGAATCGATTGTGATCCACACGGGACGGTGCCAGCCCATTAACATTGGAATCGATTGTGATCCACACGGGACGGTGCCAGCCCATTAACATTGGAATCGATTGTGATCCACACGGGGACGGTACCAGCCCATTAACATTGGAATCGATTGTGATCCACACGGGGACGGTGCCAGCCCATTAACATTGGAATCGATTGTGATCCACACGGGGCGGTGCCAGCCCATTAACATTGGAATCGATTGTGATCCGCACGGGGACGGTACCAGCCCATTAACATTGGAATCGATTGTGATCCGCACGGGGACGGTGCCAGCCCATTAACATTGGAATCGATTGTGATCCACACGGGGACGGTGCCAGCCCATTAACATTGGAATCGATTGTGATCCACACGGGGCGGTGCCAGCCCATTAACATTGGAATCGATTGTGATCCGCACGGGGACGGTGCCAGCCCATTAACATTGGAATCGATTGTGATCCGCACGGGGACGGTGCCAGCCCATTAACATTGGAATCGATTGTGATCCACACGGGGCGGTGCCAGCCCATTAACAGTGGAATCGATTGTGATCCGCACGGGGACGGTGCCAGCCCATTAACATTGGAATCGATTGTGATCCACACGGTGATGGTGCCAGCCCATTAACATTGGAATCGATTGTGATCCGCACGGGGACGGTGCCAGCCCATTAACATTGGAATCGATTGTGATCCACACGGGGACGGTGCCAGCCCATTAACATTGGAATCGATTGTGATCGACACGGGGACGGTGCCAGCCCATTAACAGGTGATGAACTGCTCTGGGAGCGGCGCCAGTTTTGCTGTTGCAGAACTCCACCGATTCTGTCCCCAATCAACACTTCTAGCTGCATTCTCCGGGTTTCGGGCTATGCCCGGGGCATTTGCCTAGCCTTACGATCAAAAGGTCGGCGCCGCTTACGCACCGATGCTCAGTCCAGCGGGGGGCGAGCAGCAATGCCGCGTAAAACCCCCGGCTTTACCCGCAGATACGGACAGAGAATTGCCGGGTCTGTGGTCGCGCACGTGCAAGGCGGCGCTAGCCACGCGCGGACCCGGCCTGCCAGATAGTGCCCTCCTGTAACCCCCCTCGTCACCCCCAGACCACCCCCATCAGTCCCCCCAGCCCCTGCCAACCCCCCCCCCCCTCGCCTGCCAGCAGGACGGCTCCCCCACCGTCTGGGCCGCAGCCGCCACGGGGCATCGCCAAAAAACTTTGATCAAAATTGTCCCACTCTGTCGGGGAGTGGGCCGATCGTGGGCGGAGCATCGAGGGAGGGCCTCAGGTGACATCCTGATATCGTCCCAATGGTTTGGGGCCTACTCGGCAATGATGCTGTTTTTGAGGGGCGGAGCATCGGAAAACAGGTGCCGCCCCCGATTTCGGCATCAAAAAGGATTCTCTGCCCAATCGCCGAATGCGATCTTGGCGTCGCCAATCGGAGAATCCAGCCCTCAGTCTCAGACATGGAGAATCCCGTCAATTGGCTCCGACAATGTGGAATGTGTATGGTCAGAGCTGAGAAAAACCAGGGGGAAATAAATGTTCAAGAAGGTTGTAAATAGACGCCCAAACTGTAGTGATGATGTTGGGAACGGCATTAAACAGGAAATTCGAGACGCATGCGAGAAAGGGACATCTGTAATTATGGGCCATTGTTGAAAAGAAATTCCAATTAATGGGCAATTTAGCGTGACCAACCCACTCATCCTGCACATCTTTAGGTTGTGGAGGTGAGACCCAAGCAGACATGGGGAGACATTCAGGATTCGATGAGAAGGAAAAGAGAGGCTTTTAACAAATAGAATCATAGATTTACAGTGCAGAAGGAGGCCATTCGGCCCATCGAGTCTACAATGAACATAGAACATAGAACATAGAAGCGCAGTACAGGCCCTTCGGCCCTCGATGTTGCGCCGACCTGTGAAACCACTCCAACGCCCATCTACACTATTCCCTTATCATCCATATGTTTATCCAATGACCATTTGAATGCCCTTAGTGTTGGCGAGTCCACTACTGTTGCAGGCAGGGCATTCCACGCCCTTACTACTCTCGGAGTAAAGAACCTACCTCTGACATCTGTCTTATATCTATCTCCCCTCAATTTAAAGCTATGTCCCCTCGTGCTAGACATCACCATCCGAGGCTCTCACTGTCCACCCTATCCAATCCTCTGATCATCTTGTATGCCTCAATTAAGTCACCTCTTAACCTTCTCTCTAACGAAAACAGCCTCAAATCCCTCAGCCGTTCCTCATAAGATCTTCCCTCCACACCAGGCAACATTCTGGTAAATCTCCTCTGCACCCTTTCCAATGCTTCCACATCCTTCCTATAATCCAAAATGAATCACCTTACACTTTTCTGCATTAAACTCCATTTGCCACCTCTCAGCCCAGCTCTGCAGCTTATCTATGTCCCTCTGTAACCTGCAACATCCTTCCGCACTGTCCAGAACTCCACCGACTTTAGTGTCATCTGCAAATTTACTCACCCATCCTTCTACGCCCTCCTCCAGGTCATTTATAAAAATGACAAACAGCACTGGCCCCAAAACAGGTCCTTGTGGTACACCACTAGTAACTGGACTCCAGTCTGAACATTTCCCATCAACCACCACCCTTTGTCTTCTTCCAGCTAGCCAATTTCTGATCCAAACTGCTAAATCACCCTGAATCCCATGCCTCCGTATTTTCTGCAGTAGCCTACCGTGGGGAACCTTATCAAACACTTTACTGAAATCCATATACACCACATCAACTGCTTTACCCTCATCCACCTGTTTGGTCAGCTTCTCAAAGAACTCAATCAGGTTTGTGAGGCACAACCTACCCTTCACCAAACCGTGTTGACTATCTCTAATCAAATTATTCCTTTCCGGATGATTATACATCCTATCTCTTATAAACCTTTCCAAGACTTTGCCGACAACAGAAGTAAGGCTCACTGGTCTATAGTTACCGGGGTTGTCTCTACTCCCCTTCTTGAACAAGGGGACAACATTTGCTATCCTCCATTCTTCTGGCACTATTCCTGTAGACAAAGATGACTTAAAGATCAAAGCCAAAGGCTCAGCAATCTCCTCCCTAGCTTCCCAGAGAATCCTAGGATAAACCCCATCCGACCCAGGGCACTTATCTATTTTCACACTTTCCAGAATTGCTAACACCTCCTCCTTATGAAACTCAAGCCCTTCTAGTCTAGTAGTCTGAATCTCAGTATTCTCCTCGACAACATTGTCTTTTTCCTGTGTGAATACTGACGAAAAATATTCATTTAGCACCTCTCCTATCTCCTCGGACTCTACGCACAACTTCCCACTACTGTCCTTGACTGGCCCTACTCTTACCCTAGTCATTCTTTTATTCCTGACATATCTATAGAAAGCTTTAGGGTTATCCTTGATCCTACCTGCCAAAGACTCCTCATGTCCCCTCCTGGCTCTTCTTAGCTCACTCTTTAGGTCCTTCCTAGCTAACTTGTAACTCTCGAGCGCCCTAACTGAACCTTCATGTCTCATCTTTACATAAGCCTCCTTCTTCCTCTTGACAAGTGTTTCGACTGCTTTAGTAAACCACGGTTCCCTTGCTCGACCACTTCCTCCCTGCCTGACAGGTACACACTTATCAAGACGCACAGTAGCTCTTCCTTGAACAAGCTCCACATTTCCATTGTGCCCATCCCCTGCAGTTTTCCTCTCCATCCGCTGCATCTTAAGTCTTGCCTCATTGCATCATAATTGCCTTTCCCCCAGATATAACTCTTGCCCTGCGGTATATACCTATCCCTTTCCATCACTAATGTAAACGTAATCGAATTGTAGTCACTATGACACAAGTGTTCACCTACCTCCAAATCTAACACCTGTCCTGGTTCATTACCCAAAACCAAATCCAATATGGCCTCGCTCTCGTTGGCCTTTCTACATACTGTGTCAGGAAACCCTCCTGCACACATTGGACAAAAACGGACCCATCTAAAGTGCTCGAACTATAGCGTTTCCAGTCAATATTTGGAAAGTTAAAGTCCTCCATAACAACTACCCTGTTGCTTTCGCTCCTATCCAGAATCATCTTTGCAATCCTTTCCTCTACATCTCTGGAACTTTTCGGAGGCCTATAGAAAACCCCTAACAGGGTGACCTCTCCTTTCCTGTTTCTGACCTCAGCCCATACTACCTCAGTAGACGAGTCCTCATCAAACGTCCTTTCTGCCACCGTAATACTGTCCTTGACTAACAATGCCATCCCTTCCCCTCTTTTACTACCTTCTCTGAGCTTACTGAAATATCTAAACCCCGGCACCTGCAACAACCATTCCTGGCCTCCGACCTCGAAGCAGCATCGGATGCCAGGAAGATCGCGCTATTTCTCTCCACCGCGAGGGACCACGCCATCCACATCTACATCTCCCTCACGTTCACTGACGGCGAAGACAAAACGAAATTCCAAACAGTCCTGCTGAAGTTTGACAGCCACTGCAACATTGAGGTGAATGAGAGCTTTGAACGGTACGTTTTACAGCAGAGGCTTCAGGGTAAGGATGAACCTATTCAGTCTTTCTTCACCCATCTCCGCATCCTAGCGCAGTCATGTAACTCTGACTCGACGACTGAGTCCATGATCCGGGATCAGATTGTTTTCGGGGTCCAGTCCGACTCCCTTCGGCAGCAGCTCCTGAAAGTCAAACAGTTGAGCCTCTCTGTCGCTATCGAGACTTGCGTTGTCCATGAGCATGCTGAGAATCGTTACTCCCACATCATGCCGGCAGAAACTGCGAAGCTGGCCTCCCACGAACGGGTGCAGGCCATTGCACAAATGCAGGGCCTGAGCATCGAGGGAGTGGACGTTTTGCGCGCTTTTCCCGGGTCCCTGCACATGCACGCCACGACCGAGTGGACGACGGGCCCGACAACCCGACTGCGCAGGTGCGTACGTGGACCGACCGCACGGCGCATGCGCGATGGCGCACGGAATGCGCTGATGTCGGCATCATGACGTGTCCGAATTGTGGCTCTGCCCATTTAAAGCGGCAATGTCCGGCAAAGGACGCCGGTGTCTACACAGTCCTTTGCAGATCTGCTCCACCGCTCAGCAGCCAGCGATCCCAGCTGAGGCGCAGAAGTGTCCGCTCAATACAACAAGGCATGCCAGATTCCGATCCCGACAGCCCAACGGACCCTGATGCTGACTGCCTCAAGTCCCCATACCGGGTGGGCATCATAACTACACATGCGCTGCCGTCCACCACACCTACGCAACGCCTCTCGATCCTCAGTGTGAATCCCGACGACGAGTTGTCTGCTGTCCTCACAGTGAACAAGGCTCGCATCCGGTTCAAACTGGACACCGGCGCATTGGTGAACCTCATCTCGAAATCCGACCTCGACACCATCCGCGCCAGACCAAGCATTCTGCCACCAGCCTGCCAGCTCCTTGACTACAATGGCAATGCCATAGCTGCCAGTGGCTCGTGTCAACTGGGGGTATCCAATAAGGCGATCAAGGCGATGCTGCGGTTTGAAATCGTCGGGCCTGACAGAGCGTCTCTGCTCGGTGCTCGTGCCTGCAAACTCCTGAACCTTGTTCAACGTGTCCACACCATGTCATCATCACCGGAGACGGCCTCGCCCGATGGAAACTTGCAAGCTGACATAGATGACATCATCACGCAGTACCACAGCGTGTTCGATGGAATGGGCACGCTCCCATACCGATACAAAATCCTGCTCAAGCCGAACGCCACCCCACGTAATTCATGCACGTCGCCGGGTGCCAGCGCCCCTCAAGGATCGTCTGAAGAAGAAATTACAGGACCTCCAAAACCAGGGCATCAAAGGTTACAGAGCCCACAGACTGGGTCAGCCCCATGGTCTGCGTCAAGAAGCCGTCAAGGGAGCTTCGCATTTGATTGACCCTGTGGAGCTAAACCGAAACATCACAGAGGGAGCATTACCCGATACCAAAACAAGAAGAGTTGACCAGTGAGATGGCTCATGCCAAATTCTTCACTAAGCTCGACGCCTCCAAGGGTTTTTGGCAAATACGACTGGACGCGTCCAGTCGCAAGTTGTGCACGTTCAACACCCCGTTTGGTCATTATTGCTGCAACCGGATGCCTTTTGACATCATATCTGCCTCCAAAGTATTTCATCGCATCATGGAGCAGATGATGGAGGGCATCGAGGGGATGCGAGTGCACGTTGACGATGTCATTATCTGGTCCCCAACGCCGCAGGAAAACATCGCTCACCTCAAAAATGTAATCCAAAGAATCCATGAACATGGTCTTCAGCTCAACAGGGCCAAGCGCTCATTTGGTCAATCGGAGATCAAATTCCTAGGTGACCACATCTCGCAGCAGGGCGTGCGGCCAGACGCCGACAAGGTCTCGGCCATCAACGCCATGAAGACCCCGGAGGACAAAAAGACGGTCCTCCGCTTTCTCGCAATGGTCAACTTCCTCGGGAAATTCATTCCCAATATGGCATCCCACACCACGGCCCTCCACCACCTCGTCCAAAAGTCGACGGAATTCCAGTGGCTTCCCACGCGTGAAGAGGAATGGCCGCGAACTGAAAGCAAAACTCACAACAGCCCCGGTCCGAGCGTTCTTCAATCCAACAAAGGAAACCAAGATGTCAACTGATGCAAGCCAGGACGCATTGGGGCGTTGCTCCTCCAGCGGGATGACTCCGCGTCCAGGGCTCCAGTGGCGTATGTCTCCAGGGTCATGACGCCCACTGAGCAATGGTACGCTCAGATTGAGAAGGAGTGACAGGGATAATCAAGTTCCACGACTATGTTTACGGCCTGCCGAAATTCACGGTAGAGACGGACCACAGGCCTCTAGTCCACATAATCCAGAAGTATTTAAATGACATGACACCTCGGTTACAGCGTATTCTTCCAAAGCTACGCTGCTACGACTTCGAACTGGTCTACACGCCAGGTAAAGAGCTGATCGTTGCAGATGCCCTGTCCAGGTCCATTACCACGCCGCATGAACAAAGTGACTTCATCTGCCACATAGAAGCCCAAGTGCAGTTGTGTGCCGCAAACCTTCCGGCCTCCGACGAACGGGTGGTCCAAATTCATGAGGAAACGGCCAAGGATCCTTTACTGCAGCGCGTGATGCAGCACCTTACCCATGGCTGGCAGAAGGGACAATATCCCCAGTTCTATAACGTAAAAGACGACCTGACGGTGGTGGAGGGAATCCTTTTGAAACTCGACAGGATCGTAATTCCTCAGAGTATGTGGGCTATGGTGCTGGGCCAACTCCATGAGGGTCATCTTGGGGTTGAGAAATGCCGACGCAGAGCTTGGGAGGCGGTCTATTGGCCGGGCATCAACCAGGACATTGCCGACACAGTCCTCAACTGCCCTACCTGTCAGAAGTTCAGCCAGCTCAACCCAAAGGAACGTTGCAGCAGCACAAGATCGTGACCTCTCCGTGGTCCAAAGTAAGTGTAGACCTTTTCCACGCCAAGGGGTGTGACTACGCACTCCTGGTTGACTACTTCTCCAGTTACCCAGAAGTAGTGAAACTGTCCGACCTCACATCGAAGACGGTAATCAAAGCCTGCAAAGAATCGTTCGCCAGGCATGAGATCCGCTCACGGTAATGAGCGGCAACGGTCCTTGTTTTTACAGCCAAGAATGGTCTGATTTTGCACAGACCTACAACTTCCGTCACGTAACCCCCAGTCCCCACTACCCGCAGTCAAACGGGAAGGCCGAGAAAGGGGTCCACATTGTAAAGCGGCTGCTGTGCAAAGCTGCAGATTCAGGCTCCGATTTTAACCTGGCGATGCTGGCATACAGGGCGACCCCACTGCCCACTGGGTTGACTCCAGCCAGATGCTCATGAATCACACTCTGAGGACCACAGTTCCAGCCATCCACGTTCCCGACCTTGACCACCTCACGGTCCTACAGAAAATGCAGCAGTCACGGGCCCAACAGGAAGCCACGTACGATGCCCATGCCACGGATCTGCCCGAGCTGGCCCCAACTGACCATGTTCGTGTCCAGTTGCCTGAGGGCGGCTGGTCAGCCACAGCTGTTGTGCTCAAACAAGTGGCCCCAAGATCATTCCTTGTCCGCATGGCTGATGGCTCCCTGCTACGGTGCAACAGACGGGCACTGCGAAGAGTTCCACGCCCGCTACCTGACCGGTGTGCCCCGCCGCCTACGATGCCTCCTCCGGACGTACCCGACCACGAGGCCACCGATCTACCAGCAATCCTGCCGGTCCACGCACCCACCACGATGCCAGCGATCCCGCCTCTCCAAGCACAGGTGGCTCCTAATCCGCCTCTGCGGCGATCAACAAGAATTCGTCGCCCACCACAAAGACTAAATCTATAGACTGAGCTTTTGTACATTTATGTGACTTCACCAATTGGACCTCTGTAAATATTGTTTTGTTTGCCCTGTATCTGCACTATTGCAACCTTCCTATGTATATATGTTTGTTTAGACATCTTTCTGTACATAGTCAGGCACATATATATATATTTATATATTTATAAGCATCCACACCTTAGTATTTATTTTTTTTTAAAAAGGGAGAGATGTCATAATATCCACGCATGTATATAACAAAGTGCAGACAGGCAGTGATTGGCACACAGGATGACCAATAAGCACACAGCATAGTGCAGCCAATCACCAGACAGGACACCACCACTATAAAGCCAGAGGGCACTCGGTTTCCCGCTCTCTCTGGACCCAACCACTGAGACAGTCAGTGTCCACGAGCTAGCACAGTACAAACACCATGCGGTAGCTAGTAAGTCTGGTCAGGCTACACCAAGGTCTCCAGTCAGTTCAGTATAGTGTCGACCCACAGTTAAATATGTATGTTAGTTCTATCGTTCAATAAAACCGTGTTGGATCTTCTGCAGTGTTAGAGGTCCGTTTCTCGCATCGCTGCATCAACTGCAGTCCACACCGAACCTACCTGCCTAACACATCAGGCACCTCCTGGCCACGTGACGGCAACTCCCGGGGGAGACTCTGGACGATTTCTTGTGGGCTCTACAGATCCTCAGTAGGAACTGTGACTGCCAGGCAGTTTCGGCAGTCCAACACACCGAACTACTAATCAGAGACGCTTATGTCACGGGCGTTAAGTCAACATATGTTCGTCAGCGGCTACTGGAAAAGGGTATGCTCGATCTTGCAGAGACTGTGCAGCTTGCCAATTCCCTGGAAGTGGCCTCCCGTAATCTGTAGGCCTACAACTCCGACCGCACGGCACCTGCGTGGGCATCGTGGGCCCCACCAGCTGAGACTCGAGTACACCGCAAACCTGCGCCGCGCGGCAGCCAGCCAACTCCGGAGGGCCCAAATGATATTTTTGCGGCCAGAGCAAACATCCCAGGCAGTGCCGCCCGGCGCGGAGTGCGACCTGCAATGGGTGTGGGAAGAAGGGCCACTTTGTTTCCGTTTGCCAGGCCCGGTCAGTCGCCGCTGTTTCCAGGCCCGACATTGCTACACCCCCCACCTGTGATCGAGGGGCGCCGCCATCTTCTCCACCACAAGCCACGTGCGGCCCGTGGGCGCTGCGATCTTTGACGCCGCCCACCGTGTGTGCCCCGTGGGCGCCGTCATCTTCGGCGCCATTTTGGACCGTGCCTCAGGACCCCTGCTCGTCGGGCCGTTCGTCGCCCGCTGCTACCTCCGCCACCGCTGATCAGCCCAGCAACTCCCAACATCTTCCACAGCTCGCCTCCACCACCCTGGGTCAGTCTCGGCCCCGCAACCTCGCGACCGCTACGACAACGGTAAAAATCAACGGGCACGAGACGACCTGCCTCTTTGACTCCGGGAGCACAGAGAGTTTCATCCACCCCACTACGGTAAGGCGCTGCTCCCTCCCGGTACACCCCGGCACCCAGAAAATCTCCCTGGCCTCCGGATCCCATTCCGTGGAAATCCGGGGGTACTGTGTCGCGACCCTCACCGTCCAGGGTGTAGAGTTCAGCAACGTCAGGCTCTCCATCCTCCCCCATCTCTGCGCTGCCCTGTTACTAGGTCTTGATTTTCAGTGCCACCTCCAAAGCCTTACTTTGAAATTCGGCGGACCCCTGCCCCCCCCCCTCACCGTCTGCGGCCTCACGACCCTTGAGGTCGATCCACCTTCACTGTTTGCAAACCTCACCCCGGACTGCAAACCCGTCGCCACTAGAAGCAGACGATACAGCGCCCAGGACAGGACCTTCATCAGGTCCGAGGTCCAACGGTATCTGCGGGAGGGGATCATCGAGGCCAGAAACAGTCCCTGGAGAGGTCAAGTGGTGGTAGTGAAGACTGGGGAGAAGCACAGGATGGTCATTGACTACAACCAGAACATCAACCGGCACGACGTGTTCCCTCCCACATTGATGCACTATCAATTACGACGAGACGAGAGTAGAGAGTAATCGAGGCTTTATTAAGCCTCCTGTGTAGCCTCCTGCAGCTGCTGTCAAAATGGCTGCAGCTCGGTGAGCACATACATTTATACTCCGCCTACTGGGCGGAGCCAGCAGGCAGGGATCTGCCCCGTACCTGTAGTACAGGAGCCTTACCGTATTACATCTCATATGTGATATATACAACAGTGGTGACTACCACATTCACCCCCTGTTAAAAGAGTCCAGCGGGGGTGGGGGGTGGGGGGGGGGGGGGGGTGGGGGGGGGGGGGGGTTGGAAAACTATTTACATGCATTTTAAGGTTAACATTTTGGGGAAAGATCACAAATTCAGCCGATCGGATGCCTTGATCCTCCGTGGTGAGCGCCGCAGTCCTGGTGGTGATTTTGGCGCCGGCTCGGTCGTGGAGCCGCACGTGTTTGCGGAGGAGAACGGGTCCTGGAGCCACCAGCCATGTTGGGAGCGAAACCCCGGAGGTGGACTTCCTGGGGAAGGCAAGGAAACGTTCATGGGGGGTGTCATTAATCGCAGTGCTAGGTAGCGATTGGATGGAGTGGAGGGTGTCGGGGAGGACCTCCTGCCAGCGGGAGACCGGGAGATTTTTAGACCGTAGGGGCAGCAGGACCGTCCCGTTCTCCCTCTCCACCTGCCCGTTTCCCCGGGGGTTGTAGCTGGTCATCCTGCTCGAGGCAATGCCCCTGTTGAGCAGGAACTGACGCAGCTCATCGCTCATAAAGGAGGATCCCCTGTCACTGTGGATGTAGGCGGGGAAACCGAACAGGGCGAAGATGGTGTTGAGGGCTTTGAAGACGGTGGGAGATGTCATATCGGGGCATGGGGCGGCAAAGGGGAATCTGGCGTATTCGCGACCAAGTGAAGGAAGTACGTGTTTCGGTCGGTGGAGGGGAGGGGCCCTTTGAAATCCACGCTGAGGCATTCAAAGGGGCGGGAGGCCTTCACTAGATGCACGCGGTCTGGCCGGTAGAAGTGCTGTTTGCACTCCGCGCAGACCTGGCAGTCTCTGGTGACCACCCTGACCTCCGCAATGGAGTAGGGCAGGTTGCGGGCCTTTATGAAGTGAAGGAACCGGGTGACCCCTGGGTGACAGAGAGCATTGTGTAGGATCCGGGGTCGGACTACTTGTGCGCTGGCACATGTACCTCGGGATAGGGCATCGGGGGGCTCGTCGAGCTTACCGGGGTGATACAAAATCTCGTAATTGTAGGTGGAGAGCTCGATCCTCCACCTCAAGATTTTATCATTTTTAATCTTGCCCCGCTGCGTGTTATTGAACATGAAGGCTACCGACCGTTGGTCAGTGAGGAGAGTGAATCTCCTGCCGGCCAGGTAATTTCTCCAATGCCGCACAGCTTCAACGATAGCTTGGGCCTCCTTCTCGAGGGAGGAGTGCCGAATTTCGGAGGCATGGAGGGTGCGTGAAAAGAATGCCACGGGCCTGCCTGCCTGATTGAGGGTGGCGGCCAGAGCGACGTCTGATGCATCGCTCGCGACTTGAAAGGGGAGCGACTCGTCGACTGCGTGCATCACGGTCTTAGCGATGTCGGCCTTGATACGGTTGAAGGCCTGGTGAGCCTCGGCGGTCAGGGGGTAAACGGTGGAGTGAATGAGTGGGCGTGCCGTGTCCGCATAGTTCGGGACCCATTGGGCATAGTAGGAGAAGAACCCCAGGCATCGTTTGAGGGCCTTGAGGTTGTGGGGGAGGGGGAGTTCCATGAGGGGAAGCATGCGGTCGGGGTCGGGCCCTTGAAATCCATTTTGCACCACATAGCCGAGGATGGCTAAGCGGTTGGTGCTGAACACGCACGTCTCCTTGTTGTACATTGGGTTGAGGAGTTTGGAGGTGTGGAGGAATCTGGAAAGGTTAGCATCGTGGTCCTGCTGGTCGTGGCCGCAGATGGTGACATTATCCAGGTATGGGAAGATGGCCCGCAGTCCGTACCGGTCAACCATTCGGTCCATCTCCCGCTGGAAGACCGAGACCCCATTAGTGACGCCGAAGGGGACCCTAAGGAAGTGGTAAAGGCTGCCGTCCACTTCAAACGCGGTGTACGGGTGGTCCACCTTGCGAATAGGGAGCTGGTGGTAGGCAGATTTCAGGTCCACTGTCGAGCGGACCTGGAAATGTGCAATCTGGCTGGTTTAGCTCACTGGGCTAAATCGCTGGCTTTTAAAGCAGACCAAAGCAGGCCAGCAGCACGGTTCAATTCCCGTACCAGCCTCCCCGAACAGGCGCCGGAATGTGGCGACTAGGGGCTTTTCACAGTAACTTCATTGAAGCCTACTTGTGATAATAAGTGATTTTCATTTCATCTGATTGACCATATCAGATATGCGTGGGAGGGCGTACGCGTTGAGCTGCGTGTACCGATTGATGGTCTGACTGTAGTCAACGACCATCCTGTTTTTCTCCCTAGTTTTCACAACTACCACTTGGGCTCTCCAGGGGCTGTGGCTGGCCTCGTTGATGCCTTCCCGCAGCAGCCGCTGGACCTCGGACCTGATGAAGGTCCTGTCCTGGGCGCTGTACCATCTGCTCCTGGTGGCGACGGGTTTGCATTCCGGGGTGAGGTTTGCAAACAGAGAAGGCGGGTCGACCTTAAGGGTCGTGAGACCGCTGACAGGAAGGGGTGGTCGGGGCCCGTCGAATTTTAGGGTTCGCCTTTGGAGGTTGCACTGGAAGTCCAGGCCGAGTAGCAAGGCAGCGCAGAGATTGGGGAGGACGTAGAGCCGGAAGTCTCTGAACTCTACGTCCTGGACGGTGAGGGTGGCGGTGTAGTACCCCCGGATCTCCATGGAGTGGGATCCGGAGGCCAGGGAGATTCTCTGGTTAATGGGGTGTACCGCAAGGGAGCAGTGCCTAACCGTATCAGGATGGATGAAGCTCTCTGTGCTCCCAGAGTCAAGAAGGCATGATGTCCTGTGCCCATCGACCTTTACCATCGTCGACGCGGTTGCGAGGTTCTGCGGCCAGGACTGGTCGATCGTGATGGAGGCGAGCTGTAGCTGGTGTTGGAAGGCCCCTGGCTGGTCGGCAGGCGAAGAGCGGCCCGATGAGATGTCCGACGAGCAGGGTCCTGAGGCGGGGAAGATGGCGGCGCCCACGGGCCGCACGTGGTCTGAGGCATGTGGGTTGCGGGGGCGAAAATGGCAGCGCTCACGGGTCGCACCTGGGGGGGTGCAGGAACAATGGAGCTGGTTACAGCGGCGATCGACCGGGCCTGGCACACCACAGCGGAATGTCCTTTCTTCCCGCAGGCCTTGCAGGTTGCGCGCCGCGCCGGGAAGCGCTGCCGGGGGTGCTTTGTCTGTCCGCAGAAGTAGCACTCGGGTCCCCCGGGGTTGGCTGGGGGCAGTCGCTGGTGGGGTCCACGATATCGAAGAGGGGGGCGCCGTGCGGTCGGGGGCGCACGCTTGTACATTACGGGAGGCGACCGTTAGTGAGGTCGCGGGTTACTTGGTCACCGCGAGGTCGAGGGTAGCCCCTTCTGAGAGGCGCTGGCGGATGTACGCCGACCCAATGCCCGTAACGAAAGCGTCCCTGATTAGGAGTTCGGAATGTTCAACGGTCGAAACGGCCTGGCAATCGCAGTCCCTCGCCAGGGCGTAGGGCACGCCGGAAATCTTCCACAGACTCACCGGGGAGTTGATGCCGCGTGGACAGGAGGTGCCTGGCATAGATCGTGTTGGTCTGCTGGGTGTAGTTCTCTTTCAGTAGCGCCATGGCCTCAGCGGAGGTCGGCGCGTCCCGGATGAGGGTAAAGATATTGGAGTTCAGCCGCGTACACAGGATCTGGAGCTTCTGTGCCTCTGAGGGTGGTTCTGTCGTAGATCCGATGTTGGCCTCAAAGCAAGCTAGCCAATGTGCGATGGCCGACGTGGCGTGGTCTGCTTGAGGGTGCAGCTGCAGGCGATCAGGCTTGATGCGGAGGTCCATCGTTGTAAAATCTCTGCGTAATAAATTGATGCACCATCAATTACGACGAGCCGAGAGTAGAGGGTAAACGAGGCTTTATTAAGCAGAGATGTGTAGCCTCCTGCAGCTGCTGCCGAAATGGCTGCAGCTCAGTGAGCACGCACATTTATACTCCGCCTACTGGGCGGAGCCAGCAGGCAGGGATCTACCCCCGTACCTGTGGTACAGGAGCCTTACCGTATTACTTCTCGTATGTGATATATACAACAGTGGTCACTACCACACACACGCATATCCAACATGGTCAATCAGATTGCGCAGTATCGAGTCTTCTCCACAGTAGACTTGAAGTTCACCTACCACCAGCTCCCCATCCACCCGGAGGACCGCCAATACACTGCATTCGAAGCAGATGGCCGCCTCTATCACTTCGTTAGAGTTCCCTTCGGCATCACTAATGGGGTCTCGGTCTTCCAACGTGAGATGGACCGAATGGTTGACCAGTACAGACTGCAGGCCACCTTCCCGTACCTAAGTAACGTCACCATCTGCGGCCACGATCAGCAGGACCACGACGCAAACCTCCACAAATTCCTCCATACCGCAAAACTCCTTAACCTCACCTACAATAAGTAGAAATGCCTGTTCCGCACCAACCGCTGAGCCATCCTTGGCTACGTAGTGGAAAATGCAGGCCCACCCCGACTGCATGTCCCTCCTGGAACTCCCTCTCCCCCACTGCCCCAAGGCCCAGAAACGATGCCTGGGGTTTTTCTCGTATTACACCCAGTGTGTCCCTAATTATGCGGCAAGGCCCGGCCACTTATCAAGTCCACAGTTTTTCCCCTGATGGCTGAGGCCCGCCAGGCCTTCAAGCACATCAAGGCGGACATCGCCAAGGCCACGAGGCACGCAGTCGACGAGACCCTCCCCTTTCAGATGGAGAGCGATGCATCGGACGTAGCTCTGGCTGCCACCTCAACCAGGCAGGCAGGCCCGTGGCTTTCTTTTCCCGCACCCTCCATGCCTCCGAAATTCGGCACTCCTCTGTCGAAAAGGAAGCCCAAGCCAGAGTAGAAGCTGTGCAACATTGGAGGCATTACCTGGCCGACAGGCGATTCACTCTCCTCACTGGCCAACGGTCGGTTGCCTTCATGTTCAACAACACACAGCGGGGCAAGATCAAAAATGACAAGATCCTGAGGTGGAAGATCGCGCTCTCCACCTATAACTATGAGATCTTGTATCGCCCGGGGAAGCTCAATGAGCCCCCTGACGCCCTATCCCGCGGTACATGTGCCAGCGCACAAGTGGACCGACTCCGGGCTCTCCACAATGTCTCTGCCACCCGGGGGTCACCCAGTTCTTCCATTTTGGCAAGGCCCGCAACCTGCCCTACTCCATTGAGGTGGTCAGGACCGTAACCAGGGACTGCCAAGTCTGCGCAGAGTGCAAGCTGCACTTCTACCGGCCAGATAGAGTGCACCTGGTGAAGGCCTCCCGCCCCTTTGAACGCCTCAGCATGGACTTCAAAGGGCTCCTCCCCTCCACCGACCGCAACGTGTACTTCGTCAACGTAATTGATGAGTAGTCCCGGTTCCTCTTCGCCATCCCGTGCCCCGACATGACTTCTGCCACGGTCATTAAAGCCCTGCACAGCATTTTCATTCTGTTCGGCTTCCCCACCTACATCCACAGCGATCAGGGTTCCTCCTTCATGAGTGATGAGCTGTGTCAGTTCCTGCTCAGCAAGGGGATCGCCTCGAGCAGGACGACCAGCTACAACCCCTGGGGAAACGGGCAGGTGGAGAGGGAGAACGGGACGGTCTGGAAGGACGTCCTGCTGGCCCTGCGGGCTAAAAATCTCCCAGTCTCCCGCTGGCAGGAGGTCCTCCCTGACGCGCTCCACTCTATCCGATCGCTCCTCTGCACCACGACCAACGAGACCCCTCACGAGCGTGTGTTTGCCTTCCTAGGAAGTCCACCTCCGGGGTCTCGCTCCCACATGGCTGACAGTTCCTGGACCCGTCCTCCTCCGGAAGCATGTGCGGACCCATAAATCGGACCCCTTGGTTGAGAAAGTCCACCACCTCCATGCAAACCCGTAGTGCGTCTACGTGGCACAGCCCGACGGGCGACAGGACACAGTCTCCCTCCGGGACCTGGCACCCGCTGGTTCCCCATCCACAACCCCCGACCTGATACTGCTCCTTCCCCCCCGGTTGCCTCATTCACCCCTGCGCCGCCCACCCTCCCACCAGCGAACCTCACCGCAGCCCACCCCAGCGGGATCCGTCCCCTCACGGGATCCACTAAGGGCTGACGAAGAAGAGGACAACACACTCCCGGAGTCGCAGGTGACCACGTCGGCGCGCACACCACCACCAGGACCCGAGGCGATTGCAGCGGAGGGTCAGAGCCCTCGACAGACTCAATCTTCACCCCCGCTGGACTCTTTTTTAAACAGGGGGTGAATGTGGTAAACACCACTAGTAACACATTGCATGTATTATGGTACTGATACTGTATCACAAGTACAATGGTAAATCCCAGCCTGCTGGTCCTCCCAGCAGGCGGTGTATAAAAGTGTCTGCTCTCCTGCGCTGCTCCCATTCTGGTTCCTGCAGGAGGCACAGCACCTTCTGCAATAAAGCCTCGACTGTTTCACCATTCTCGTCTCGTGGTAATTGACGGTACATCGCACTGTTTAGCCAGCGAGTGCAGAGAATGTGAAACTTGCTACCACAGCCGGTCAAATAGCAGAGATATTTTTCCGGGAAGTTAGACAAGTATGTGAAGGAGTGAGGAACAGAAACACATGTTGATGGGTGAGCTTTGGGTACACTGGAAGGAGGCTGATGTGGCGCATACACAGCAGCTGCCCGAAGGGTCGAATGGCCTGGTTGTGGGCTGTACAGTCTTTGGCCTGAATTTCACATTCGGAGGTCAGCCGTGCGCTCGACCTGACCAAATGTGGATAAGTGTGAAATGAAGAGGGGCGTGCTCCGTGACGTTATCGCGCCGGGGCGCAATATCGCGTTCAGTGGGCGTGTGAGTCAGATATCCTCCCCACTGACAATAAAAGGGCCAACTAATGCCATGAACGAGCCAATTTACCCGATGATACGTTGGCCGAGCAATTTTTCGCTCTTCGCGTGCACGAAGTGAGTGAGTGACCAACACCTTTCAATCAAATCTTCAGTCAAAGGCGTGGTAAAAGATCCCGGGACACAAACGCTTTCAGGCCGTTGCAAGCTTGCTGTTGTGCCAGTGTCGAAGATGAGGTCCTTGAAATTCAGTTTTGCACGCTTACTGAAACCAAACGAAAACCTGCTGCGACTTCCCTGGAAGGTTTGTTTGGGGATTACACCTTTATTTACAAGGCACAGATCCTTGTGTAGCTCATCCAATGGGGATAATACAGTCAGCAGTGTTGCTGCCCTCAGCTCAATTAACTGACGATACAGACAAGTTGAATACTCACTGCAAGTTTGATTTATCTTTCTATTGGTAACTTTATTTAACTAACTTTAAGACTTCACAGCCTGAACTAAATTGCTACCTGCTAGAGAGAACATGGCCAGGCTTGCTCTGGAGAGTGTGCCCTGTGATCTTCCAATCTCGGGTCCTGTCTTGTGAATGTTGACCCCAGGGGCATTGCCACTGAAATCTCAAAGCCTCTGCTTTTTATACAGCTTAAGTTAAACAATCCTGTAGTTTCGAGGCATCACCCGGCCTTGAGAGAGATTGGTCCTCGATGTTCCATCATTTGCAAGTAGTCATTCTGACTGTCCTTACTGCAGAGAGGCAGTTTCCCACACAGACCAATCTGTTGGCCCTTTTTTTTTATCACCAAGCGTCACGGCACAATGTTGAGCATCCTTCCCATCAACAGGTGGGACCTCCGCTGAGGAGGAAGCAAGCGACAAGAGGGAGAGGGGACCAGGTGAGTGCGAGCAGTGCCTCGGGGAGAGATATATTGGAGGAGAGGCACAGACTCATTTGATTCGGGGCCACCAGGGAGGTCAAGGCAATTGAGTCTGCCGAAGATGCCATTACCCAGCGGAGTATCCAGGCAGTTCTCCAATTAAGTCCAAATGTTCGAGGTTCAGCGCCACAGGTCCAGTGACAGTAATATGACAAAGAATTGGGCCGTTCGCAGGGCTGGAGGAATTGACTGAAAAGCACCTGCTCCCGAGGGGGACTGGATTCCGGTACATGGAACATAGAACATAGAACAATACAGCGCAGTACAGGCCCTTCGGCCCACGATGTTGCACCGAAACAAAAGCCATCTAACCTACACTATGCCATTATCATCCATATGTTTATCCAATAAACTTTTAAATGCCCTCAATGTTGGCGAGTTCACTACTGTAGCAGGTATGGCATTCCACGGCCTCACCACTCTTTGCGTAAAGAACCTACCTCTGACCTCTGTCCTATATCTATTACCCCTCAGTTTAAAGTTATGTCCCCTCGTGCCAGCCATATCCATCCGCGGGAGAAGGCTCTCACTGTCCACCCTATCCAACCCCCTGATCATTTTGTATGCCTCTATTAAGTCTCCTCTTAACCATCCTCTCTCCAACGAAAACAACCTGAACTCCATCAGCCTTTCCTCATAAGATTTTCCCTCCATACCAGGCAACATCCTGGTAAATCTCCTCTGCACCCGCTCCAAAGCCTCCACGTCATTCCTATAAGCGGTGACCAGAACTGTACGCAATACTCCAAATGCGGCCGTACCAGAGTTCTGTACAGCTGCAACATGACCTCCCGACTCCGGAACTCAATCCCTCTACCAATAAAGGCCAACACTCCATAGGCCTTCTTCACAACCCTATCAACCTGGGTGGCAACTTTCAGGGATCTATGTACATGGACACCTAGATCCCTCTGCTCATCCACACTTTCAAGAACTTTGCCATTAGCCAAATATTCCGCATTCCTGTTATTCCTTCCAAAGTGAATCACCTCACACTTCTCTACATTAAACTCCATTTGCCATCTCTCAGCCCAGCTCTGCAGCTTACCTATATCCCTCTGTAACCTGCTACATCCTTCCACACTATCGACAACACCACCGACTTTAGTATCGTCTGCAAATTTACTCACCCACCCTTCTGCGCCTTCCTCTAGGTCATTGATAAAAATGACAAATAGCAACGGCCCCAGAACAGATCCTTGTGGTACTCCACTTGTGACTGAACTCCATTCTGAACATTTCCCATCAACCACCACCCTCTGTCTACTTTCAGCTAGCCAATTTCTGATCCACATCTCTAAATCACCCTCAATCCCCAGCCTCCGTATTTTTTGCAATAGCCTACCGTGGGGAACCTTATCAAACGCTTTGCTGAAATCCATATACACCACATCAACTGCTCTACCCTCGTCTACCTGTTCAGTCACCTTCTCAAAGAACTCAATAAGGTTTGTGAGGCATGACCTACCCTTCACAAAGCCATGCTGACTATCCCTGATCATATTATTCCTATCTAGATGATTATAAATCTTGTCTTTTATAATCCCCTCCAAGACTTTACCCACTACAGACGTGAGGCTCACCGGTCTATAGTTGCCGGGGTTGTCTCTGCTCCCCTTTTTGAACAAAGGGACCACATTTGTTGTCCTCCAGTCCTCTGGCACTATTCCTGTAGCCAATGATGACATAAAAATCAAAGCCAAAGGTCCAGCAATCTCTTCCCTGGCCTCCCAGAGAATCCTAGGATAAATCCCATCAGGTCCCGGGGACTTATCTATTTTCAGCCTGTCCAGAATTGCCAACACCTCTTCCCTACGTACCTCAATGCCATCTATTCTATTAGCCTGGGGCTCAGCATTCTCCTCCACAACATTATCTTTTTCCTGAGTGAATACTGACGAAAAATATTCATTTAGTATCTCGCCTATCTCTTCAGACTCCACACACAATTTCCCATCCCTGTCCTTGACTGGTCCTACTCTTTCCCTAGTCATTCGCTTATTCCTGACATACCTATAGAAAGCTTTTGGGTTTTCCTTGATCCTTCCTGCCAAATACTTCTCATGTCCCCTCCTTGCTCGTCTTAGCTCTCTCTTTAGATCCTTCCTCGCTACCTTGTAACTATCCATCGCCCCAACCGAAACTTCACACCTCATCTTCACATAGGCCTCCTTCTTCCTCTTAACAAGAGATTCCACTTCCTTGGTAAACCACGGTTCCCTCGCTCGACGCCTTCCTCCCTGTCTGACCGGTACATACTTATCAAGAACACGCAGTAGCTGATCCTTGAACAAGCCCCACTTATCCAGTGTGCCCAACACTTGCAGCCTACTACTCCACCTTATCCCCCCCAAGTTACGTCTAATGGCATCATAATTGCCCTTCCCCCAGCTATAACTCTTGCCCTGCGGGTGTATACTTATCCCTTTCCATCATTAACGTAAACGTCACCGAATTGTGGTCACTGTCCCCAAAGTGCTCTCCTACCTCCAAATCCAACACCTGGCCTGGTTCATTACCCAAAACCAAATCCAACGTGGCCTCGCCTCTTGTTGGCCTGTCAACATATTGTTTCAGGAAACCCTCCTGCACACACTGTACAAAAAACGACCCATCTATTGTACTCGAACTATATCTTTTCCAGTCAATATTTGGAAAGTTAAAGTCTCCCATAATAACTACCCTGTTACTTTCGCTCTTATCCAGAATCATCTTCGCCATCCTTTCCTCTACATCCCTAGAACTATTAGGAGGCCTATAAAAAACTCCCAACAGGGTGACCTCTCCTTTCCTGTTTCTAACTTCAGCCCATACTACCTCGGAAGAAGAGTCCCCATCTAGCATCCTCTCCGCCACCGTAATACTGCTCTTGACTAGCAGCGCCACCCCACCCCCCCCTCTTTTGCCTCCTTCTCTGAGCTTACTAAAACACCTAAACCCCGGAACCTGCAACATCCATTCCTGTCCCTGCTCTATCCATGTCTCTGAAATGGCCACAACATCGAAGTCCCAGGTACCAACCCATGCTGCCAGTTCCCCTACCTTGTTTCGTATACTCCTGGCATTGAAGTAGACACACTTCAAACCACCTACCTGAACACTGGCCCCCTCCTGCGACGTCAAATCTGTGCTCCTGACCTCTATACTCTCATTCTCCCTTACCCTAAAACTACAATCCAGGTTCCCATGCCCCTGCTGCATTAGTTTAAACCCCCCCAAAGAGCACTAACAAATCTCCCCCCCAGGATATTTGTGCCCCTCAGGTTCAGATGTAGACCATCCTGTCTGTAGAGGTCCCACCTTCCCCAGAAAGAGCCCCAGTTATCCAGAAATCTGAATCCCTCCCGCCTGCACCATCCCTGTAGCCACGTGTTTAAATGCTCTCTCTCCATATTCCTCATCTCACTATCACGTGGCACGGGCAACAACCCAGAGATAACAACTCTGTTTGTTCTAGTTCTGAGCTTCCATCCTAGCTCCCTGAAAGCCTGCCTGACATCCTTGTCCCCTTTCCTACCTATGTCGTTCGTGCCAATGTGGACCACGACTTGGGGCTGCTCCCCCTCCCCCCTAAGGACCCGGAAAACACGATCCGAGACATCACGTACCCTTGCACCTGGGAGGCAACATACCAAACGTGAGTCTCTCACGCTCCCACAAAATCTCCTATCTGTGCCCCTGACTATAGAGTCCCCAATTACTAATGCTCTGCTCCTCTCCCCCCTTCCCTTCTGAGCAACAGGGACAGACTCCGTGCCAGAGGCCCGTACCCCATGGCTTACCCCTGGTAAGTCGTCCCCCCCACATGTATCCAAAGCGGTATACTTGTTTCTCAGGGGAACGACCGCAGGGGATCCCTGCACTGACTGCTTTTTCCCAGTCCCTCTTACAGTTACCCACCTATCTCCAATCTTTGGTGTAACTAATTCCCTGAAGCTGCTATCTATGACCCCTTCTGCCTCCCGAATGATCCGAAGTTCTTCCAACTCCAGCTCCAGTTCCCTAACTCGGTCTTGGAGGAGCTGGAGATGGCAGCACTTCCTGCAGGTAAAATCAGCAGGGACACTAACTGCATCCCTCACCTCAAACATCCTGCAGGAGGAACATTGCACTCCCTTCCCTGCCATTCCTCTAACTTTCTACCAAGATCTGGCTAACAACTAAATTAAATTTTTTAATAAAAAATAATATAATATAATAAAATATGGTACTTACCTCAGACCAAAGGGTTTTATTATTAGGTTAGAGGAGGAGGGCGGGTGGGAGACACTACACGTGTAGTGTCTCGGGTTTCCTCTCCACCAGAATTTATTGGTGAGGGTCTTCCCAGACGTCCGCGGGTCGACCTCCTGTTCCCGCCTAAAACACTAATTAAAAAAAAAAAAAAAAAATTCTCAGCTCCTGCTGAAATTGACTAACCAGCCAGCTCCACTCCCGCCGAAATCGACTGGCCTGCCCCTGCAAAGACAAGTGCTTTTAAAGGTTGACTTACCTCCCAGCAACCTCCTTCCGCAATGCTCCCGCTGAAACTGACTCACCAGCTGTTCTCACGCCGAAATCGACTGGCCTGCCCCTGCAAAGACAAGTGCTTTTAAAGGACAGACTTACCTCCCAGCAACCACTTCCGCACTGCTCCCGCTGAAACTGACTCACCAGCTGTTCTCACGCCGAAATCGACTGGCCTGCCCCTGCAAAGACAAGTGCTTTTAAAGGACAGACTTACCTCCCAGCAACCACTTCCGCACTGCTCCCGCTGAAACTGACTCACCAGCTGATTCTCCCGCCGAAATCGGTACATGCAGGTGCAGGACTTTGTATGGAAAGAGTTCCCTCTGGTTGTTCCCTCAGCTGCCGAGCCCCACACTGTTAGATCGACTGTTATCAAGAGCTGGGGAGGGGAGGATCTCGGACATCTATGGGTGGCTGCTGGAGACAGGAACGGCTTCAATAGAAGAGATAAAGGGAGGAGCAGGAGCTGGGAGTGGCACCGGGGGAGGGGTCTGGAGTGAAATATTGTATCGGGTACATGGGGAGATAGTGGCTCAGTGGAATTGTCACTGGACTAATAAACCAGAGACCCAGTGTAATGCTTTGGGGACCCAGGTTCGAATCCCACCAGGGCAGATGGTGAAATCTGAATTCAATAAACATCTGGAATTAAAACTCTAATGGTGACCATGAAACTATTGCCGATTGTCGTAGAAACCCATCTGGTTCACTCGTGTCCTTTAGGGAAGGAAATCTGCCGTCCTTCCCCGGTCTGGCCTACACGTGACTCCAGACCCACAGCAATGTGGTTGACTCTTAAGGGCAGTTAGGGATGGGCAGTAAATGCTGGCCCAGCCAGCGACCCCACGTCCCGTGATCAAATAAAAAGCTGAACTCCACCTCCTCCTCAAGAGATGAGGCTGATACAATTTAAAGTGGATCACATGACTCGTGTACGTATGAGGGGGTTCTTCCAGGCTTAGAAAGAGCACCCTACTTAAGTTCATGCCTCCACCCTATCCCCATAACCCAGTAACCCCAACTCACCTTTTGTTTTGGACACTGAGGGCAATTTATCACGGCCAATCCACCTAACCCGCACGTCTTTGGGCTGTGGGAGGAAACCGGAGCACCCGGAGGAAACCCACGCAGACACGGGGAGGATGTGCAGACTCCGCACAGACAGTGACCCAAGCCGGGAGTCGAACCTGGGACCCTGGCGCTGTGAAGCCACTGTGCTAACCACTGTGCTACCGTGGATGATCAGCCAAAAGGCCTCCTCCTGCTCCTATCTTTAACGTATGGATGTATGTCTGTGTTAGGTTTTGGTATGTCGGAGCTGCCGGAGGGGACGTGGGGCTGATGCCGTGACCTTTGACTCTCTGATTGCCTGCCGATGAATCCTGCTGGGTCGGAGGTCGGCGGTGCCACCGAGGGCGTCGCCGTTGGTTGGGGGATGTGGCAGAATTCCTGCAGCTGGAGAAAATTAGGTTTGCCCTCAGGGGGTCAGAGGAGGGGTTCTACACCAGGTGGAGGCTGTTGTCTGTTTGCGAGGAGCTGCTTGTCGCCAGCGAGTATATTGGGGGGAAGGAGGGGGAAGAGTTAGTTAAGTTTTAAAAGAGACAAAAAAATACTGTTTGCAATTTGAATTAGCTTATGAATGTGGAACTTTCTGTATGATTCGGAATAAAATAAATACTTTAACAAATGATTGGGCCGGGAGTCGTCACCAAGTGTGTGGTGGACATCCCATGTCACTGACTTTATAGATCACAGTGGCCCTCAACCTGGACTCCAGCAGCTTCTACCAGGGCTCAGCGGGGATCTGAGTGGCGTGTCTCGATCACTGACCCTATCTTCAGACATGTCCTCACAGGGGCAGCCTGTGGCTAGCACTGTGGCTTCACAGCACCAGGGTCCCAGGTTCGATTCCCGGCTTGGGTCACTGTCTGCGCGGAGTCTGCACATCCTCCCCGTGTGTGCGTGGGTTTCCTCCGGGTGCTCCGGTTTCCTCCCACAGTCCAAAGACGTGCAGGTTAGGTGGATTGGTCATGATAAATTGCCCTTATTGACAAAAAAAAACGTTCGGTAGGGTCATTGGGTTATGGGGATCGGGTGGAAGTGAGGGCTTAAGTGGGTCGGTGCAGACTCGATGGGCCGAATGGCCTCCTACTGCACTGTATGTTCTATTTATCTGTTGCCAACCAAGCGGAGAGAGTCAGAAGCTCTGCTCTGATTGGTGGGTTACCCCTGGTGTAACAGATAGCAGTCACATGGCCATGAAGGTGTCGGGAGGCTTCGTCAACAGAAAGGGCTCCCACACAATGAACGTGCAGATCATCTGCCTTGACCACGGCACACAGATTCCCCACGCCTGTCCCCGTTAGCCTGGCGGTCCACACGATGCTTAGATCTTGCAGCACTCACAACAAAGGTAAAAATCAGGCTTCTGTGATTCTGTGCCGATCTGTCACAAACTTGCTTATAATTTTCAGATTTGATGAAATGCTCCCAGAATGCACGGATTGTGAATGTCTCTTCGATGAATCACAGGCGTGGGGAGATCAACTTTCAGCATTTGAAAGTAGAGGATCTGCCACAATTGCAGAGAGATGCGATGTACAACAATACCAAACTAATGAATGTGCTGTTCACCAAGGAGCTGTGCAATCAGCTCCGTCACACAGGTAGGGGAGTGCTCGGCGAGCTGGGGTCGGAGTGGGAGGGTGAGGTCTGTCAGTGAGGGACAATGTTCTCTCTGACGTTCAATACTGTATAAGACCATAAGACCATAAGACATAGGAGCGGAAGTAAGGCCATTCGGCCCATCGAGTCCACTCCACCATTCAATCATGGCTGATTTCAACTCCATTTACCCGCTCTCTCTCCATAGCCCTTAATTCCTCGAGAAATCAAGAATTTATCAACTTCTGTCTTAAAGACACTCAACGTCCCGGCCTCCACCGCCCTCTGTGGCAATGAATTCCACAGACCCACCACTCTCTGGCTGAAGAAATTTCTCCTCATCTCTGTTCTAAAGTGACTCCCTTTTATTCTAAGGCTGTGCCCCCGGGTCCTAGTCTCCCCTGCTAATGGAAACAACTTCCCTACGTCCACCCTATCTAAGCCATTCATTATCTTGTAAGTTTCTATTAGATCTCCCCTCAACCTCCTAAACTCCAATGAATATAATCCCAGGATCCTCAGACATTCATCGTATGTTAGGCCTACCATTCCTGGGATCATCCGTGTGAATCTCCGCTGGACCCGCTCCAGTGCCAGTATGTCCTTCCTGAGGTGTGGGGCCCAAAATTGCTCACAGTATTCTAAATGGGGCCTAACTAATGCTTTATAAAGCTTCAGAAGTACATCCCTGCTTTTATATTCCAAGCCTCTTGAGATGAATGACAACATTGCATTTGCTTTCTTAATTACGGACTCAACCTGCAAGTTTACCTTTAGAGAATCCTGGACTAGGACTCCCAAGTCCCTTTGCACTTCAGCATTATGAATTTTGTCACCGTTTAGAAAATAGTCCATGCCTCTATTCTTTTTGCTAAAGTGCAAGACCTCGCACTTGCCCACGTTGAATTTCATCAGCCATTTCTTGGACCACTCTCCTAAACTGTCTAAATTTTTCTGCAGCCTCCCCACCTCCTCCATACTACCTGCCCCTCCACCTATCTTTGTATCATCGGCAAACTTAGCCAGAATGCCCCCAGTCCCGTCATCTAGATCGTTAATATATAAAGAGAACAGCTGTGGCCCCAACACTGAACCCTGCGGGACACCACTCGTCACCGGTTGCAATTCCGAAAAAGAACCTTTTATCCCAACTCTCTGCCTTCTGCCTGACAGCCAATCGTCAATCCATGTTAGTACCTTGCCTCGAATACCATGGGCCCTTATTTTACTCAGCAGTCTTCCGTGAGGCACCTTATCAAAGGCCTTTTGGAAGTCAAGATAGATAACATCCATTGGCTCTCCTTGGTCTAACCTATTTGTTATCTCTTCAAAGAACTCTAACAGGTTTGTCAGGCACAACCTCCCCTGACTAAATCCATGCTGACTTGTCCTAATCCGACCCTGCACTTCCAAGAATTTAGAAATCTCATCCTTAACAATGGATTCTAGAATCTTGCCAACAACCGAGGTTAGGCTAATTGGCCTATAATTTTCCATCTTTTTCCTTGTTCCCTTCTTGAACAGGGGGGTTACAACAGCGATTTTCCAATCCTCTGGTACTTTCCCTGACTCCAGTGACTGTTGAAAGATCTGTACTGTACACTAAAAAGGGTCGGTTATTTGTATTTGGCACTGTTGTAACATACCTCACAAGCCATGGGTCAGTCAGCATAGTTCTTAAGAACAGAAGGAATAGAGGAATCGATAAGCCATAGAACAACAAAGAACAAAGAAATGTACAGCACAGGAACAGGCCCTTCGGCCCTCCAAGCCCGTGCCGACCATACTGCCCGACTAAACTACAATCTTCTACACTTCCTGGGTCCGTATCCTTCTATTCCCATCCTATTCATATATTTGTCAAGATGCCCCTTAAATGTCCCTATCGTCCCTGCTTCCACTACCTCCTCCGGTAGTGAGTTCCAGGCACCCACTACCCTCTGCGTAAAAAACTTGCCTCGTACATCTACTCTAAACTTTGCCCCTCTCACCTTAAACCTATGCCCCCTAGTAATTGACCCATCTACCCTGGGGAAAAGCCTCTGACTATCCACTCTGTCTATGCCCCTCATAATTTTGTATACCTCTATCAGGTCGCCCCTCAATCTCCTTCGTTCCAGTGAGAACAAACCGAGTTTATTCAACCGCTCCTCATAGCTAATGCCCTCCATACCAGGCAACATTCTGGTAAATCTCTTCTGCACCCTCTCTAAAGCCTCCACATCCTTCTGGTAGTGTGGCGACCAGAATTGAACACTATACTCCAAGTGTGGCCTAACTAAGGTTCTATACAGCTGCAACATGACTTGCCAATTCTTATACTCAATGCCCCGGCCAATGAAGGCAAGCATGCCGTATGCCTTCTTGACTACCTTCTCCACCTGTGTTGCCCCTTTCAATGACCTGTGGACCTGTACTCCTAGATCTCTTTGACTTTCAATACTCTTTAGGGTTCTACCATTCACTGTATATTCCCTACCTGCATTAGCCCTTCCAAAATGCATTACCTCACATTTGTCCGGATTAAACTCCATCTGCCATCTCTCCGCCCAAGTCTCCAGACAATCTAAATCCTGCTGTATCCTCAGACAGTCCTCATCGCTATCCGCAATTCCACCAACCTTTGTGTCGTCTGCAAACTTACTAATCAGACCAGTTACATTTTCCTCCAAATCATTTATATATACTACAAAGAGCAAAGGTCCCAGCACTGATCCCTGTGGAACACCACTGGTCACAGCCCTCCAATTAGAAAAGCATCCCTCCATTGCTACCCTCTGCCTTCTATGGCCTAGCCAGTTCTGTATCCACCTTGCCAGTTCACCCCTGATCCCGTGTGACTTGACCTTTTGTACTAGTCTACCATGAGGGACCTTGTCAAAGGCCTTACTGAAGTCCATATAGACAACATCTACTGCCCTACCTGCATCAATCATCTTAGTGACCTCCTCGAAAAACTCTATCAAGTTAGTGAGACACGACCTCCCCTTCACAAAACCGTGCTGCCTCTCACTAATACGTCCATTTGCTTCCAAATGGGAGTAGATCCTGTCTCGAAGAATTCTCTCCAGTAATTTCCCTACCACTGAAGTAAGGCTCACCGGCCTGTAGTTCCCGGGATTATCCTTGCTACCCTTCTTAAACAGAGGAACAACATTGGCTATTCTCCAGTCCTCCGGGACATCCCCTGAAGACAGCGAGGATCCAAAGATTTCTGTCAAGGCCTCAGCAATTTCCTCTCCAGCCTCCTTCAGTATTCTGGGGTAGATCCCATCAGGCCCTGGGGACTTAGCTACCTTAATATTTTTTAAGACACCCAACACCTCGTCTTTTTGGATCACAATGTGACCCAGGCTATCTACACCCCCTTCTCTAGACTCAACATCTACCAATTCCTTCTCTTTGGTGAATACTGATGCAAAGTATTCATTTAGTACCTCGCCCATTTCCTCTGGCTCCACACATAGATTCCCTTGCCTATCCTTCAGTGGGCCAACCCTTTCCCTGGCTACCCTCTTGCTTTTTATGTACATGTAAAAAGCCTTGGGATTTTCCTTAACCCTATTTGCCAATGACTTTTCATGACCCCTTCTAGCCCTCCTGACTCTTTGCTTAAGTTCCTTCCTACTTTCCTTATATGCCACACAGGCTTCGTCTGTTCCCAGCCTTTTAGCCCTGACAAATGCCTCCTTTTTCTTTTTGACGAGGCCTACAATGTCACTCGTCATCCAAGGTTCCCGAAAATTGCCGTATTTATCTTTCTTCCTCACAGGAACATGCCTGTCCTGTATTCCTTTCAACTGACACTTGAAAGCCTCCCACATGTCAGATGTTGATTTGCCCTCAAACATCCGCCCCCAATCTATGTTCTTCAGTTCCCGCCTAATATTGTTATAATTAGCCTTCCCCCAATTTAGCACATTCATCCTCGGACCACTCTTATCCTTGTCCACCAGTACTTTAAAACTTCCTGAATTGTGGTCACTGTTACCGAAATGCTCCCCTACTGAAACATCTACCACCTGGCCGGGCTCATTCCCCAATACCAGGTCCAGTACCGCCCCTTCCCTAGTTGGACTGTTTACATATTGTTTTAAGAAGCCCTCCTGGATGCTCCTTACAAACTCCGCCCCGTCTAAGCCCCTGGCACTAAGTGAGTCCCAGTCAATATTGGGGAAGTTGAAGTCTCCCATCACCACAACCCTGTTGTTTTTACTCTTTTCCAAAATCTGTCTACCTATCTGCTCCTCTATCTCCTGCTGGCTGTTGGGAGGCCTGTAGTAAACCCCAACATTGTGACTGCACCCTTCTTATTCCTGATCTCAAGCCTATCTCAAGCCTGTTCCATCATTCCGTACAATGTTCCACATGATCCCTTTCCCACATTTTCCGCACATTCCTTTAATTTCATTTGTCTCAAAAATCTATTGACCTTGGTCTTGGATATCCGCTGTGAGTATTTAAACCCATTGAGCACCCATGGCTGCCTTAGGAAAGGAATTCCAGAGATTCAGAACGCTCTGACTGCAGAAACGTTGTCCCATCTTAGTCCTAAACGTGTTACTCCTTATCCTGGCATAACTGGGCGAGATCCTCCGGCTGTACACCCGGGTTTCCTGGTGGTGTGGGTGGATTCAATGGGAAATCTCACTGACAACTGGCGGGACCGGTATTTCCCGCCGCCTCCCGCTGAGGAACAGCCCCGCGGGGAGACCAGAGAATCCCCCACCCCACCCATGGCCCATAGTTCTAGACTCACCTGCCTGAGAAAAAGTCTTTCAATATTAACCCCACCTCCCTCAATCTCTTGAAATATAACCTCCGCAATATTAACACCAGCTGAAACATTGACTCCCCTGAAATATTAACCCCCAAAGCATTACCCGTCAAAATATTAACCCCCTGAAAATATTAACCCAATAAAATATTAACTTCCTGCAACATTTGTCCTCAAAACATTAAGCCCCCAAGGCATTAAGCCCCAAAATTAACCCCCAAACATTAACCCCCAAAACATTAACCCGGAAAACATTAACTGCTGCAAAATTAACCCCCAAAACATTAACCCTGAAAACATTAACTCCTACAAAATTAACCCCCAAAACATTAACCCTAAAACATTAGCTCCTGCAAAATTAACCCCCAAAACATTAACCCTGAAAACATTATCTCCTGCAAAATTAACCCCAAAACATTAACCCTGAAAACATTAACTCCTGCAAAATTAACCCCCAAAACATTAGACCCTGAAAACATTAACTCCTGCAAAATTAACCCCCAAAAACATTAACTCTGAAAACATTAACTCCTGCAAAATTAACCCCCAAAAACATTAACCCCGAAAACATTAACTCCTGCAAAATTGACCCCCAAAACATTAACCCTGAAACATTAACTCCTGCAAAATTAACCCCCAAAACCATTAACCCTGAAAACATTAACTCCTGCAAAATTAACCCCCAAAACATTAACCCTGAAAACATTAACTCCTGCAAAATTAACCCCCAAAACATTAACCCTGAAAACATTAACTCCTGCAAAATTAACCCCCCAAAACATTAACTCTGAAAACATTAACTCCTGCAAAATTAGCCCCCAAAAACATTAACCCTGAAAACATTAACTCCTGCAAAATTGACCCCCAAAACATTAACCCTGAAACATTAACTCCTGCAAAATTAACCCCCAAAAACATTAACTCTGAAAACATTAACTCCTGCAAAATTAACCCCCAAACATTAACCCTATAACATTAACTCCTGTAAAATTAACCCCCAAAACATTAACCCTGAAAACATTAACTCCTGCAAAATTAACCCCCAAAACATTAACCCTGAAAACATTAACTCCTGCAAAATTAACCCCCAAAACATTAACCCTGAAAACATTAACTCCTGCAAAATTAACCCCCCAAAACATTAACTCTGAAAACATTAACTCCTGCAAAATTAGCCCCCAAAAACATTAACCCTGAAAACATTAACTCCTGCAAAATTGACCCCCAAAACATTAACCCTGAAACATTAACTCCTGCAAAATTAACCCCCAAAAACATTAACTCTGAAAACATTAACTCCTGCAAAATTAACCCCCAAACATTAACCCTATAACATTAACTCCTGTAAAATTAACCCCCAAAACATTAACCCTGAAAACATTAACTGCTGCAAAATTAACCCCAAAACATTAACCCTGAAAACATTAACTCCTGCAAAATTAACCCCCAAAACCATTAACCCTGAAAACATTAACTGCTGCAAAATTGACCCCCAAAACATTAACCCTGAAACATTAACTCCTGCAAAATTAACCCCCAAAAACATTAACCCTGAAAACATTAACTCCTGCAAAATTGACCCCCAAAACATTAACCCTGAAACATTAACTCCTGCAAAATTAACCCCCAAAAACATTAACTCTGAAAACATTAACTCCTGCAAAATTAACCCCCAAACATTAACCCTATAACATTAACTCCTGTAAAATTAACCCCCAAAACATTAACCCTGAAAACATTAACTGCTGCAAAATTAACCCCAAAACATTAACCCTGAAAACATTAACTGCTGCAAAATTAACCCCAAAACATTAACCCTGAAAACATTAACTCCTGCAAAATTAACCCTAAAACATTAACTCCTGCAAAATTAACCCCCAAAACATTAACCCTGAAAACATTAATCCCCGAAATTAACCCCCAAAAACATTGACCCCAAAACATTAACTCCGACCAAATTAAACCCCAAAACATTAACCTTAAAAACATTAATCCCCCCCAAATTAACCCACCAAAACATTAACCCCCCCAAAATAAATTATTAAACCTCCCAAATTAACTCCCAAAACATTAACTCTCAGAAACATGAACTATCTCCCAAAAGGACTATACCCCCTCCCAGAAGCAGGAACCGCAGAAGGATTAGACCCACCACCCACAGCCCAGAATCATTAGCACCCCTCCCATGGGTTACAATCCCAGTTGATGTTATAACTGGACGGGATGATTGCAGAATGGAACCCTAGCTCAAAACACTGTACCTCTTAGTTTATTTTAATCAAATGTGAACGAACAGTGTCACAAGACTGCTTTGTTTTAGTTTTAACAAAATAAAACATTTATTAAACATGGAAAAAATTAATTATAATACAATACTCCTCTCTTACCCCTTAGCTTAACAATTACACACAGATTTTAAGATTAACATGGATGCCACAGTATATTTGAAGTTATAATGGTCTCATTAACACATTAAGTCCCTTTTTTAAATACACAAGATGGCTGTGGTCAAATACGTACTCCACTCTGAACCCAAGTTAGAGTCTGTGGATTTCTCCTCAGTATTCTCCCACACGATCGTCACATGAATGTTCCCAAACTCCACTCCCAAAACATGTTTTAAAACCCTCTCTCGCACTAAGATTTCCCATCAGCAAGTTGAATTCCAAAATCCACTCCACGTATTCCAAAGGATTCTTTTGAACAGATCATCCGCTCCATCTCTACCAGTCAATCCACTCCAGGATTTTACACCAACCACTTTAGCATTCCTTTGTCTCGACTGACTTCCACTGTGAACACAAACTCTGATATCCAGCCAATACAGTCTTCCCAATCACTTTAAAATGTGTTTCGCAGACTGTAGTAAGATGTTCCAAACTTTAGGATTACTTTAAGAACCTTTAAGATTACTTTAGAAACTTATCTCCTCACCAGCCAATTCCTCCCCAGCTTGGTCTGGGCTGCCCAAGAACTTTATCCTGTTTTATTTCCAGGTTTCTAGAACCAACCGTCCTTTAGTTCCTCTGTAGCTTTCTTTCTTTCATTTTACTGCATTTAGCAGAGCTATTGGGGCTGCCTTCTCACTCTTTCCCTGTTTCCAACTGCTATTAGCAGAGTTGTGGGACATGCTACCTCTCCGGCAGTACACCTGCACAAACTGCCCTGACTTCCAGTTAAGACTAATGAACAAAGCATGTTTTTCTCTTATAAAGACCTCTAGTTTCCAAGCAACTATATTTACTCTTCACACTGTCACTCCCTCTATCACAGGTGTTACTTAACCAACCCCACACACACAAATAACTTTATCCAGCATGAATCTAATTATTATAGGTGCCTTCCAGACACTGAAATATTACATTAAACCCACCAAAAACCATACATTATTATTAATGTTTTCCTGCTTTGAAGCTAACAACAATGTTTATGAACACCTAGCTATGATCAACAGCCCCTGACCACATCAAAATAAGTTAAGTGCTTTTTGCTGAGAAAAGAGGACGTGAAAGCACTTACCCCGCAGTTGATTACAAACATTGTGCTTAGTTTCAAACCAGGATACCAGGATGCATTCAAGCTTGAAGGGAGACTAAAACAAACAATACAGGCACTTTGCTGTCAGAAAGCTATTGCCCTGTCTCATACAGTCTGCTAAAAGCTATTTCTCTTTGAAAGCGAATAGAAGCCTGTCATATCAAAGGATCTGAGGGGGTTTAAAGCCTTGTGATGTGTTTTGACGTTCTATGAAGCACGGACACCTGTAACAGGTGCTGCTTTCAACACTTCTGTCTGAGGCAGTAGGTGTAAGGGGTTGAGAAGGGAAAAATAAATTATACTTCACTGTCTCTGCCTGGATTGTTCTTTAGCTTACAGGCTGGAGTGACTGAGGGGGGTGGAGAGGTCTTTAGCTCGGACAGTGAGTGCTGTGGGATTGTGAGATTAAGTTCTCTCTGCTCTGCTCTAGCTGTGACAGTGAGTGCCGTGGGACTGTGTTTCAATTCTCTCTGCTCTAGCTGTGACAGTGAGTGCTGTGGGACTGTGTTTTTATTCTTCCTGCTCCGCTGTCGCTGTGACAGTGAGTGCTGTGAGACTGTTTAAAATTTATTTGCTCTAGCTGTGACAGTGAGTGCTGTGGGACTGCATTTAAATTCTCTTCGCTCTGTTCACACTGTGACAGTGCGTTCAGTGGGACTGTGTTTAAATTCTCTCTGCTCTAGATGTGCCAGTGCGTGCTGTGGGACTGTGTTTAAATTCTCTCTGCTCTCATCTCACTGTGACAGTGCGTTCAGTGGGACTGTGTTTAAATTCTCTCTGCTCTAGATGTGCCAGTGCTTGCTGTGGGACTGTGTTTAAATTCTCTCTGCTCTAGCTGTGCCAGTGCGTGCTGTGGGATTGTGAGATTAAGTTCTCTCTGCTCTGCTCTAGCTGTGACAGTGAATGCTGTGGGACTGTGTTTAAATTCTCTCTGTTCTAGCTGTGCCAGTGAGTGCTGTGGGACTGTGTTTAAATTCTCTCTGCTCTAGCTGTGCCAGTGAGTGCTATGGGACAGTGTTTAAATTCTCTCTGCTCTAGCTGTGCCAGTGAGTGCTGTGGGACTGTGTTTAAATTCTCTCTGCTCTCCTCTCACTGTGACAGTGAGTGCAGTGAGGCTGTTTAAATTCTCTCTGCTCAGCTGTAACAGTGAGCGCTGTGGGGCTGTGTTTAAAATCTCTCTGCTCTGCTCTGGCTGTGGCAGTGAGTGCTGTGGGACTGTTTTTAAATTCTCTCTGCTCTGACTGTGAGAGTAAGTGCTGTGGGACTGTGTTTAAATTCTCTCTGCTCCAGCTGTGACAGTGAGTGCTGTGGGACTGTGTTTTTATTCTTCCTGCTCCGCTGTCGCTGTGACAGTGAGTGCTGTGAGACTGTTTAAAATTTATTTGCTCTAGCTGTGACAGTGAGTGCTGTGGGACTGCATTTAAATTCTCTTCGCTCTGTTCACACTGTGACAGTGCGTTCAGTGGGACTGTGTTTAAATTCTCTCTGCTCTAGATGTGCCAGTGCTTGCTGTGGGACTGTGTTTAAATTCTCTCTGTTCTAGCTGTGCCAGTGCGTGCTGTGGGACTGTGTTTAAATTCTCTCTGCTCTCATCTCACTGTGACAGTGCGTTCAGTGGGACTGTGTTTAAATTCTCTCTGCTCTAGATGTGCCAGTGCTTGCTGTGGGACTGTGTTTAAATTCTCTCTGTTCTAGCTGTGCCAGTGAGTGCTGTGGGACTGTGTTTAAATTCTCTCTGCTCTAGCTGTGCCAGTGAGTGCTGTGGGACTGTGTTTAAATTCTCTCTGCTCTCCTCTCACTGTGACAGTGAGTGCTGTGAGGCTGTTTAAATTCTCTCTGCTCAGCTGTAACAGTGATCGCTGTGGGGCTGTGTTTAAAATCTCTCTGCTCTGCTCTAGCTGTGGCAGTGAGTGCTGTGGGACTGTTTTTAAATTCTCTCTGCTCTGACTGTGAGAGTAAGTGCTGTGGGACTGTGTTTAAATTCTCTCTGCTCCAGCTGTGACAGTAGTGCTGTGGGACTGTGTTTAAATTCTCTCTGCTCTGCTCCAGCTGTGACAGTGAATGCGGTGGGACTGTGTTTAAATTCTCTCTGCTCTAGCTGTGACAGTGAGTGCTGTGGGACTGTGTTTAAATTCTCTCTGCTCTAGCTGTGACAGTGAGTGCTCCGGGACTGTGTTTAAATTCTCTCTGCTCTGCTCCAGCTGTGACAGTGAATGCGGTGGGACTGTGTTTAAATTCTCTCTGCTCTAGCTGTGACAGTGAGTGCTGTGGGACTGTGTTTAAATTCTCTCTGCTCTGACTGTGAGAGTAAGTGCTGTGGGACTGTGTTTAAATTCTCTCTGCTCCAGCTGTGACAGTAGTGCTGTGGGACTGTTTATAAATTCTCTCTGCTCTGCTCCAGCTGTGACAGTGAATGCGGTGGGACTGTGTTTAAATTCTCTCTGCTCTAGCTGTGCCAGTGAGTGCTGTGGGACTGTGTTTAAATTCTCTCTGCTCTAGCTGTGACAGTGAGTGCTGTGGGACTGTGTTTAAATTCTCTCTGCTCTCCTCTCACTGTGACAGTGAGTGCTGTGAGGCTGTTTAAATTCTCTCTGCTCAGCTGTAACAGTGAGCGCTGTGGGACTGTGTTTAAATTCTCTCTACTCTCGCTATAGCCGTGACAGTCAGTGCTGTGGGACTGTGTTTAAATTCTCTCTACTCTCGCTATAGCTGTGACAGTGAATGCGGTGGGACTGTGTTTAAATTCTCTCTGCTCTAGCTGTGCCAGTGATCGCTGTGGGGCTGTGTTTAAAATCTCTCTGCTCTGGCTGTGGCAGTGAGTGCTGTGGGACTGTTTTTAAATTCTCTCTGCTCTGACTGTGAGAGTAAGTGCGGTGGGACTGTGTTTAAATTCTCTCTGCTCCAGCTGTGGCAGTGAGTGCTGTGGGACTGTGTTTAAATTCTCTCTGCTCTGCTCCAGCTGTGACAGTGAATGCGGTGGGACTGTGTTTAAATTCTCTCTGCTCTAGCTGTGACAGTGAGTGCTGTGGGACTGTGTTTAAATTCTCTCTGCTCTAGCTGTGACAGTGAGTGCTCTGGGACTGTGTTTAAATTCTCTCAGATCTCCTTTCACCGTCACAGTGAGTGCTGTGGGACTGTTTTTAAATTCTCTCTGCTCTGACTGTGAGAGTAAGTGCTGTGGGACTGTGTTTAAATGACCTCTGCTCCAGCTGTGACAGTGAGTGCTGTGGCACTGTTTATAAATTCTCTCTGCTCTGCTCTAGCTGTGACAGTGAGTGCAGTGGGACTGTGTTTAAATTCTTTCTGCTCTAGCTGTGACAGTCAGTGCTCTGGGACTGTGTTTAAATTCACTCTGATCTCCTCTCACCGTCACAGTGAGTGCTGTAGGACAGTGTTTAAATTCTCTCTGCTCTCCTATCACTGTGACAGTCAGTGCTGTGTAACTGTCTTTAAATTCTCTCTGCTCTGCTCTAGCTGCGCCAGTGAGCGTTGTGGGACTGTGTTTAAATACTCTGCTCCAGCTGTGACAGTGAATGCTGTGGGACTGTGTTTAAATTCTCTCTGCTCAGCTCTAACCAAGACAGTGATCGCTGTGGGGCCGTGTTTAAATTCTCTTTTCCTCGGCTCTAGCTGTGACAGTGAATGCTGTGGGGCTGTGTTTAAATTCTCTCTGCTCTTGCTGTGACAGTGAGTGCTGCGGGACTTAATTAAATTCTCTCTGCTCTGCTCTCACTGTGACTGTGAGTGCTGTGGGGCTGTTTTAATTCTCTCTGCTCTGCTCTCGCTGTGACAGTGAGTGCTGCGGGACGGTGTTTAAATTGAATCTGCTCTCACTGTGACAGTGAGTACTGTGGGGCTGTGTTTAAATTCTCTCTGGTCTAGCTGTGCCAGTGATCGTTGTGGGACTGTGTTTAAATTCTCTTTGCTCTGCTCTAGCTGTGGCAGTGAGTGCTGTGGGACTGTGTTTAAATTCTCTCTGCTCTAGCTGTGACAGTGAGTACTGTGGAACTGTGTTTAAATTCTCTCCGCTCTCGCTGTGACAGCGATGATGTGGGACTGTGTTTATAATCTCTCTGCTGTGCTCTCGCTGAGAGAGTGAGTGCTGCGAGACCATGTTTAAATTCTCTATGCTCCAGCCTAGCTGTGACAGTGAGTGCTGTGGGATTGTGTTTAAATTCTCTCTGCTCGAGCTGTGACAGCGAGTGCAGTGGGACTGTGTTTAAATCCTCCCTGCTCTCGTTGTGACAGTGATGCTGTGGGACGGTGTTTATATTCTCTCTGCTCTGCTGTCGCTGTGGCAGTGAGTGCTGCGAGACTGTGTTTAAATTCTCTCTCTTCTGCTCTAGCTGTAACAGTGAGTGCTGTGGGACTGTGTTTAAATTTTCTCTGCTCCAGCCTAGCTGTGACAGTGAGTGCTGTGGGACTGTGTTTAAATTCTCTCTGCTCTAACTGTGAAAGTGAGTGCTGTGGAACTGTGTTTCAATTCTCTCCGCTCTCGCTTCGATATTGATGCTGTGGGACTGTGTTTATTATCTCTCTGCTCTGCTCTCGCTGTGGCAGTGAGTGCTGCGAGACTGTGTTTAAATTCTCTCTCTTCTGCTCCCGCTGTGACAGTGAGTACTGTGGGACTGTGTTTATTATCTCTCTGCTCTGCTTTCGCTGTGGCAGTGAGTGCTGCGAGACTGTGTTTAAATTCGCTCTCTTCTGCTCCCGCTGTGACAGTGAGTGCTGTGGGTCTGTCTTTAAATCCTCTCTGCTCAGCTGTAACAGTGAGTCCTGTGGGACTGTGTTTAAATTCTCTCTGCTCTACCTGTGACAGTGAACACTGTGGGACGGTGTTTAAATTCTCTTTGCTTTGCTCTCACTATGACAGTGAGTGCTGTGGGACTGTGTTTAAATCCTCTCTGCTCAGCTGTAACAGTGACTCCCGTGGGACTGTGTTTAAATTCTCTCTGCTCTACCTGTGACAGTGAACACTGTGGGACGGTGTTTAAATTCTCTCTGGTAAGCTCTCACTGTGACTATGAGTACTGTGGGGCTGTGTTTAAATATTCTCTGATCTTGCTGTGACAGTGAGTGCTGCGGGACTGTTTAAATTCTCTCTGTTCTGCTCTCACTGTGACAGTGAGTGCTGCGGGACCGTGTTTAAATTCTCTCTGCTCCAGCCTCACTGTGACAGTGAGTGCTGTGGGACTGTGTTTATATTCTCTCTGATCTCGCTGTGTCAGTGAGTGCTGCGAGACCGAGTTTAAATTCCCTCTGCTCCAGCCTAGCTGTGACAATGAGTGATGCGAGACTGTGTTTAAATTCTCTCTCTTCTGCTCTAGCTGTAACAGTGAGTGCTGTGTGACTGTGTTTAAATTCTCTCTGCTCCAGCCTAGCTGTGACAGTGAGTGTTGTGGGACTGTGTTTAAAGTTTCTCTGCTCTGCTCTAGCTGTGACAGTGAGTGCTGTGGGACTGTGTTTAAAGTCTCTCTGCTTTGCTCTAGCTATGACAGTGAGTGCTGTGGGACTGTGTTTAAAGTCTCTCTTCTCTGCTCTAGCTGTGACAGTGAGTGCTGTGGGACTGTGTTTAAATTCTCACTGCTCCGCTCTTGCTGTGACAGTGAGTGCTGTGGGACTGTGTTTAAATTCTTTCTGCTCTAGCTGTGACAGTGAGTGCTGTGGGGCTGTGTTTAAATTCTCTCTGCTCTGGCTGTGACAGTGAGTGCTGTGGGGCTGTGTTTAAATTCACTCGACTCTTGCTGTAGCTGTGACAGTTAACGCTGTGGGACTGTGTTTACAATCTCTCTGATCAGCTCTAACTGTGCCACTGATCGCTGTGACACCGTGTTTAAATTCCCTTGGCTCTGCTCTAGCTTTGTCAGTGAATGCTGCAAAACTGTGTTTAAATTCTCTCTGCTCTGCTCTCACTGTGACTGTGAGTACTGTGGGGCTGTGTTTAAATTCTCTCTGCTCTCCTCTCACTGTGACAGTGAGTGCTGTGTGACTGTGATTATATTCTCTCTACTCTCACTGTGACAGTGAGTGCTGTGGGACTGCGTTTAAATTCTTTCTGCTCTAGCTGTGACAGCGAGTGCTGTGGAACTGTGTTTAAATTCTCTCCGCTCTCGCTGTGACTGTGAAGCTGTGGGACTGTGTTTATTATCTCTCTCTTCTGCTCTCGCAGTGACAGTGAGTGCTGTGGGCCTGTGTTTAAATTCTTTCTGTTCTTCTCTAGCTGTGACAGTGAACGTTGTGGGACGGTGTTTATATTCTCTCTGCTTGGCTCTTGCTTTGACAGTGAGTGCTGTGGGACTGTGTTTACATTCTCTCTGCTCTGCTCTTGCTGTGACAGTGAGTGCTGTGGGACTGTGTTTAAATTCTCACTGCTCCGCTCTAGCTGTGTCAGTGAGTGCTGTGGGCTTGTGTTTAAAGTCTCTCTGCTTTGCTCTAGCTGTGACAGTGAGTGCTGTGGGACTGTGTTTAAAGTTTCTCTGCTTTGCTCTCACTGTGACAGTGAATGTTGTGGGACTGTGTTAAAGTCTCTCTGCTCTGCTCTAGCTGTGACAGTGAGTGTTGTGGGACTGTGTTTAAAGTCTCTCTGCTCTGCTCTAGCTGTGACAGTGAGTGCTGTGGGAGTGTGTTTAAAGTCTCTCTGCTTTGCTCTAGCTGTGACAGTGAGTGCTGTGGGACTGTGTTTAAAGTCTCTCTGCTTTACTCTAGCTGTGACAGTGAACGCTGTGGGACTGTGTTTAAAGTCTCACTGCTCCACTCTTGCTGTGACAGTGAGTGCTGTGGGACTGTGTTTAAATTCTCACTGCTCCGCTCTTGCTGTGACAGTGAGTGCTGTGGGACTGTGTTTAAAGTCTCTCTGCTTTGCTCTAGCTGTGACAGTGAGTGCTGTGGGACTGTGTTTAAAGTCTGTCTGCTCTGCTCTAGCTGTGACAGTGAATGCTGTGGGACTGTGTTTAAATTCTCACTGCTCTGCTCTTGCTGTGACAGTGAGTGCTGTGGGACTGTGTTTAAAGTCTCTCTGATTTGCTCTAGCTGTGACGGTGAGTGCTGTGGGACTGTGTTTAAAGTCTGTCTGCTCTGCTCTAGCTGTGACAGTGAGTGCTGTGGGACTGTGTTTAATGTCTCTCTGCTTTGCTCTAGCTGTGACAGTGAGTGCTGTGGGACTGTGTTTAAAGTCTCTCTGCTTTGCTCTAGCTGTGACAGTGAGTGCTGTGGGACTGTGTTTAAAGTCTGTCTGCTCTGCTCTAGCTGTGACAGTAAGTGCTGTGGGACTGTGTTTAAAGTCTCTCTGCTTTGCTCTTGCTGTGACAGTGAGTGCTGTGGGACTGTGTTTAAAGTCTCTCTGCTTTGCTCTTGCTGTGACAGTGAGTGCTGTGGGACTGTGTTTAAATTCTCACTGCTCTGCTCTAGCTGTGACAGTGAGTGCTGTGGGACTGTGTTTAAAGTCTGTCTGCTCTGCTCTAGCTGTGACAGTGAGTGCTGTGGGACTGTGTTTAATGTCTCTCTGCTTTGCTCTAGCTGTGACAGTGAGTGCTGTGGGACTGTGTTTAAAGTCTCTCTGCTTTGCTCTAGCTGTGACAGTGAGTGCTGTGGGACTGTGTTTAGAGTCTGTCTGCTCTGCTCTAGCTGTGACAGTAAGTGCTGTGGGACTGTGTTTAAATTCTCTCTGATCAGCTCTAACTGTGCCACTGATCGCTGTGACACCGTGTTTAAATTCCCTTGTCTCTGCTCTAGCTTTTTCAGTGAATGCTGCAAAACTGTGTTTAAATTCTCTCTGCTCTGCTCTCACTGTGACTGTGAGTACTGTGGGGCTGTGTTTAAATTCTCTCTGCTCTCCTCTCACTGTGACAGTGAGTGCTGTGTGACTGTGATTATATTCTCCCTACTCTCACTGTGACAGTGAGTGCTGTGGGACTGCGTTTAAATTCTTTCTGCTCTAGCTGTGACAGCGAGTGCTGTGGAACTGTGTTTAAATTCTCTCCGCTCTCGCTGTGACAATGAAGCTGTGGGACTGTGTTTATTATCTCTCTCTTCTGCTCTCGCAGTGACAGTGAGTGCTGTGGACCTGTGTTTAAAATCTTTCTGTTCTGCTCTAGCTCTGACAGTGAACGTTGTGGGACGGTGTTTATATTCTCTCTGCTTTGCTCTTGCTTTGACAGTGAGTGCTGTGGGACTGTGTTTAAATTCTCTCTGCTCTGCTCTTGCTGTGACAGTGAGTGCTGTGGGACTGTGTTTAAATTCTCACTGCTCCGCTCTAGCTGTGACAGTGAGTGCTGTGGGACTGTGTTTAAAGTCTCTCTGCTTTGCTCTAGCTGTGACAGTGAGTGCTGTGGGACTGTGTTTAAAGTCTCTCTGCTCTGCTCTCACTGTGACAGTGAATGTTGTGGGACTGTGTTTAAAGTCTCTCTGCTCTGCTCTAGCTGTGACAGTGAGTGTTGTGGGACTGTGTTTAAAGTCTCTCTGCTCTGCTCTATCTGTGACAGTGAGTGTTGTGGGACTGTGTTTAAAGTCTGTCTGCTCTGCTCTAGCTGTGACAGTGAGTGCTGTGGGACTATGTTTAAAGTCTCTCTGCTTTGCTCTAGCTGTGACAGTGAGTGCTGTGGAACTGTGTTTAAAGTCTCTCTGCTTTGCTCTAGCTGTGACAGTGAGTGCTGTGGGACTGTATTTTAAGTCTCTCTGCTCTGCTCTAGCTGTGACAGTGAACGCTGTGGGAATGTGTTTAAAGTCTGTCTGCTCTGCTCTAGCTGTGACAGTGAGTGCTGTGGGACTGTGTTTAATGTCTCTCTGCTTTGCTCTAGCTGTGACAGTGAGTGCTGTGGGACTGTGTTTAAAGTCTCTCTGCTTTGCTCTAGCTGTGACAGTGAGTGCTGTGGGACTGTGTTTAAAGTCTGTCTGCTCTGCTCTAGCTGTGACAGTAAGTGCTGTGGGACTGTGTTTAAAGTCTCTCTGCTTTGCTCTTGCTGTGACAGTGAGTGCTGTGGGACTGTGTTTAAATTCTCACTGCTCTGCTCTAGCTGTGACAGCGAGTGCTGTGGGACTGTGTTTAAAGTCTCTCTGCTTTGCTCTTGCTGTGACAGTGAGTGCTGTGGGACTGTGTTTAAATTCTCACTGCTCCGCTCTTGCTGTGACAGTGAGTGCTGTGGGACTGTGTTTAAATTTTTTCTGCTCTAGCTGTGACAGTGAGTGCTGTGGGGCTGTGTTTAAATTCTCTCTGCTCTGGCTGTGACAGTGAGTGCTGTGGGGCTGTGTTTAAATTCACTCGACTCTTGCTGTAGCTGTGACAGTTAACGCTGTGGGACTGTGTTTAAATTCTCTCTGATCAGCTCTAACTGTGCCACTGATCGCTGTGACACCGTGTTTAAATTCCCTTGGCTCTGCTCTAGCTTTGTCAGTGAATGCTGCAAAACTGTGTTTAAATTCTCTCTGCTCTGCTCTCACTGTGACTGTGAGTACTGTGGGGCTGTGTTTAAATTCTCTCTGCTCTCCTCTCACTGTGACAGTGAGTGCTGTGTGACTGTGATTATATTCTCTCTACTCTCACTGTGACAGTGAGTGCTGTGGGACTGCGTTTAAATTCTTTCTGCTCTAGCTGTGACAGCGAGTGCTGTGGAACTGTGTTTAAATTCTCTCCGCTCTCGCTGTGACAGTGAAGCTGTGGGACTGTGTTTATTATCTCTCTCTTCTGCTCTCGCAGTGACAGTGAGTGCTGTGGGCATGTGTTTAAATTCTTTCTGTTCTGCTCTAGCTGTGACAGTGAACGTTGTGGGACGGTGTTTATATTCTCTCTGCTTTGCTCTTGCTTTGACAGTGAGTGCTGTGGGACTGTGTTTAAATTCTCTCTGCTCTGCTCTTGCTGTGACAGTGAGTGCTGTGGGACTGTGTTTAAATTCTCACTGCTCCGCTCTAGCTGTGACAGTGAGTGCTGTGGGCTTGTGTTTAAAGTCTCTCTGCTTTGCTCTAGCTGTGACAGTGAGTGCTGTGGGACTGTGTTTAAAGTCTCTCTGCTCTGATTAGTAAGTTTGCAGACGACACAAAGGTTGGTGGAATTGCGGATAGCGATGAGGACTGTCAGAGGATACAGCAGGATTTAGATTGTCTGGAGACTTGGGCGGAGAGATGGCAGATGGAGTTTAATCCGGACAAATGTGAGGTAATGCATTTTGGAAGGGCTAATGCAGGTAGGGAATATACAGTGAATGGTAGAACCCTCAAGAGTATTGAAAGTCAAAGAGATCTAGGAGTACAGGTCCACAGGTCATTGAAAGGGGCAACACAGGTGGAGAAGGTAGTCAAGAAGGCATACGGCATGCTTGCCTTCATTGGCCGGGGCATTGAGTATAAGAATTGGCAAGTCATGTTGCAGCTGTATAGAACCTTAGTTAGGCCACACTTGGAGTATAGTGTTCAATTCTGGTCGCCACACTACCAGAAGGATGTGGAGGCTTTAGAGAGGGTGCAGAAGAGATTTACCAGAATGTTGCCTGGTATGGAGGGCATAAGCTATGAGGAGCGATTGAATAAACTCGGTTTGTTCTCACTGGAACGAAGGAGGTTGAGGGGCGAACTGATAGAGGTATACAAAATTATGAGGGGCATAGACAGAGTGGATAGTCAGAGGCTTTTCCCCAGGGTAGAGGGGTCAATTACTAGGGGGCATAGGTTTAAGGTGAGAGGGGCAAGGTTTAGAGTAGATGTACGAGGCAAGTTTTTTACGCAGAGGGTAGTGGGTGCCTGGAACTCACTACCGGATGAAGTAGTGGAAGCAGGGACGATAGGGACATTTAAGGGGCATCTTGACAAATATATGAATAGGATGGGAATAGAAGGATACAGACCCAGGAAGTGTAGGAGATTGTAGTTTAGTCGGGCAGTATGGTCGGCACGGGCTTGGAGGGCCGAAGGGCCTGTTCCTGTGCTGTACATTTCTTTGTTCTTTGTTCTTTGTTCTCTGCTCTCACTGTGACAGTGAATGTTGTGGGACTGTGTTTAAAGTCTCTCTGCTCTGCTCTAGCTGTGACAGTGAGTGCTGTGGGACTGTGTTTAAAGTCTCTCTGCTCTGCTCTAGCTGTGACAGTGAGTGTTGTGGGACTGTGTTTAAAGTCTCTCTGCTCTGCTCTAGCTGTGACAGTGAGTGTTGTGGGACTGTGTTTAAAGTCTCTCTGCTCTGCTCTAGCTGTGACAGTGAGTGTTGTGGGACTGTGTTTAAAGTCTCTCTGCTCTGCTCTTGCTGTGACAGTGAGTGTTGTGGGACTGTGTTTAAAGTCTCTCTGCTCTGCTCTAGCTGTGACAGTGAGTGTTGTGGGACTGTGTTTAAAGTCTCTCTGCTCTGCTCTAGCTGTGACAGTGAGTGTTGTGGGACTGTGTTTAAAGTCTCTCTGCTCTGCTCTAGCTGTGACAGTGAGTGTTGTGGGACTGTGTTTAAAGTCTCTCTGCTCTGCTCTAGCTGTGACAGTGAGTGCTGTGGGACTGTGTTTAAAGTCTCTCTGCTTTGCTCTAGCTGTGACAGTGAGTGCTGTGGGACTGTGTTTAAAGTCTCTCTGCTTTGCTCTAGCTGTGACAGTGAGTGCTGTGGGACTGTGTTTAAAGTCTCTCTGCTCTGCTCTAGCTGTGACAGTGAACGCTGTGGGACTGTGTTTAAAGTCTCACTGCTCCACTCTTGCTGTGACAGTGAGTGCTGTGGGACTGTGTTTAAATTCTCACTGCTCCGCTCTTGCTGTGACAGTGAGTGCTGTGGGACTGTGTTTAAAGTCTCTCTGCTTTGCTCTAGCTGTGACAGTGAGTGCTGTGGGACTGTGTTTAAAGTCTGTCTGCTCTGCTCTAGCTGTGACAGTGAGTGCTGTGGGACTGTGTTTAAAGTCTCTCTGATTTGCTCTAGCTGTGACGGTGAGTGCTGTGGGCTTGTGTTTAAAGTCGCTCTGCTTTGCTCTAGCTGTGACAGTGAGTGCTGTGGGACTGTGTTTAAAGTCTCTCTGCTCTGCTCTAGCTGTGACAGTGAGTGTTGTGGGACTGTGTTTAAAGTCTCTCTGCTCTGCTCTAGCTGTGACAGTGAGTGCTGTGGGACTGTGTTTAAAGTCTCTCTGCTTTGCTCTAGCTGTGACAGTGAGTGCTGTGGGACTGTGTTTAAAGTCTCTCTGCTCTGCTCTAGCTGTGACAGTGAACGCTGTGGGACTGTGTTTAAAGTCTCTCTGCTCTGCTCTAGCTGTGACGGTGAGTGCTGTGAGACTGTGTTTAAAGTCTGTCTGCTCGGCTCTAGCTGAGACAGTGAGTGCTGTGGGACTGTGACTAATGTCTCTCTGCTTTGCTCTAGCTGTGACAGTGAGTGCTGTGGGACTGTGTTTAAAGTCTCTCTACTTTGCTCTAGCTGTGACAGTGAGTGCTGTGGGACTGTGTTTAAAGTCTGTCTGCTCTGCTCTAGCTGTGTCAGTGAGTGCTGTGGGACTGTGTTTAAAGTCTCTCTGCTTTGCTCTTGCTGTGACAGTGAGTGCTGTGGGACTGTGTTTAAATTCTTACTGCTCTGCTCTAGCTGTGACAGTGAGTGCTGTGGGACTGTGTTTAAAGTCTCTCTGCTTTGCTCTAGCTGTGACAGTGAGTGCTGTGGGACTGTGTTTAAAGTCTCTCTGCTCTGCTCTAGCTGTGACAGTGAACTCTGTGGGACTGTGTTTAAAGTCTCACTGCTCCACTCTTGCTGTGACAGTGAGTGCTGTGGGACTGTGTTTAAATTCTCACTGCTCCGCTCTTGATGTGACAGTGAGTGCTGTGGGACTGTGTTTAAAGTCTCTCTGCTTTGCTCTAGCTGTGACAGTGAGTGCTGTGGGACTGTATTTAAAGTCTGTCTGCTCTGCTCTAGCTGTGACAGTGAGTGCTGTGGGACTGTGTTTAAATTCTCACTGCTCCGCTCTTGCTGTGACAGTGAGTGCTGTGGGACTGTGTTTAAAGTCTCTCTGATTTGCTCTAGCTGTGACAGTGAGTGCTGTGGGACTGTGTTTAAAGTCTGTCTGCTCTGCTCTAGCTGTGACAGTGAGTGCTGTGGGACTGTGTTTAATGTCTCTCTGCTTTGCTCTAGCTGTGACAGTGAGTGCTGTGGGACTGTGTTTAAAGTCTCTCTGCTTTGCTCTAGCTGTGACAGTGAGTGCTGTGGGACTGTGTTTAATGTCTCTCTGCTTTGCTCTAGCTGTGACAGTGAGTGCTGTGGGACTGTGTTTAAAGTCTGTCTGCTCTGCTCTAGCTGTGACAGTGAGTGCTGTGGGACTGTGTTTAAAGTCTCTCTGCTTTGCTCTAGCTGTGACAGTGAGTGCTGTGGGACTGTGTTTAAAGTCTCTCTGCTTTGCTCTAGCTGTGACAGTGAGTGCTGTGGGACTGTGTTTAATGTCTCTCTGCTTTGTTCTAGCTGTGACAGTGAGTGCTGTGGGACTGTGTTTAAAGTCTGTCTGCTCTGCTCTAGCTGTGACAGTGAGTGCTGTGGGACTGTGTTTAAAGTCTCTCTGCTTTGCTCTAGCTGTGACAGTGAGTGCTGTGGGACTGTGTTTAAAGTCTCTCTGCTTTGCTCTAGCTGTGACAGTGAGTGCTGTGGGACTGTGTTTAAAGTCTGTCTGCTCTGCTCTAGCTGTGACAGTGAGTGCTGTGGGACTGTGTTTAAATCTCTCTGCTTTGCTCTAGCTGTGACAGTGAGTGCTGTGGGACTGTGTTTAAAGTCTCTCTGCTTTGCTCTAGCTGTGACAGTGAGTGCTGTGGGACTGTGTTTAAAGTCTGTCTGCTCTGCTCTAGCTGTGACAGTGAGTGCTGTGGGACTGTGTTTAAAGTCTCTCTGCTTTGCTCTAGCTGTGACAGTGAGTGCTGTGGGACTGTGTTTAAAGTCTGTCTGCTCTGCTCTAGCTGTGACAGTGAGTGCTGTGGGACTGTGTTTAAATCTCTCTGCTTTGCTCTAGCTGTGACAGTGAGTGCTGTGGGACTGTGTTTAAAGTCTCTCTGCTTTGCTCTAGCTGTGACAGTGAGTGCTGTGGGACTGTGTTTAAAGTCTGTCTGCTCTGCTCTAGCTGTGACAGTGAGTGCTGTGGGACTGTGTTTAAAGTCTCTCTGCTTTGCTCTAGCTGTGACAGTGAGTGCTGTGGGACTGTGTTTAAAGTCTCTCTGCTTTGCTCTAGCTGTGACAGTGAGTGCTGTGGGACTGTGTTTAATGTCTCTCTGCTTTGTTCTAGCTGTGACAGTGAGTGCTGTGGGACTGTGTTTAAAGTCTGTCTGCTCTGCTCTAGCTGTGACAGTGAGTGCTGTGGGACTGTGTTTAAAGTCTCTCTGCTTTGCTCTAGCTGTGACAGTGAGTGCTGTGGGACTGTGTTTAAAGTCTCTCTGCTTTGCTCTAGCTGTGACAGTGAGTGCTGTGGGACTGTGTTTAAATCTCTCTGCTTTGCTCTAGCTGTGACAGTGAGTGCTGTGGGACTGTGTTTAAAGTCTGTCTGCTCTGCTCTAGCTGTGACAGTGAGTGCTGTGGGACTGTGTTTAAATCTCTCTGCTTTGCTCTAGCTGTGACAGTGAGTGCTGTGGGACTGTGTTTAAAGTCTCTCTGCTTTGCTCTAGCTGTGACAGTGAGTGCTGTGGGACTGTGTTTAAAGTCTGTCTGCTCTGCTCTAGCTGTGACAGTGAGTGCTGTGGGACTGTGTTTAAAGTCTCTCTGCTTTGCTCTAGCTGTGACAGTGAGTGCTGTGGGACTGTGTTTAAAGTCTGTCTGCTCTGCTCTAGCTGTGACAGTGAGTGCTGTGGGACTGTGTTTAAATCTCTCTGCTTTGCTCTAGCTGTGACAGTGAGTGCTGTGGGACTGTGTTTAAAGTCTCTCTGCTTTGCTCTAGCTGTGACAGTGAGTGCTGTGGGACTGTGTTTAAAGTCTGTCTGCTCTGCTCTAGCTGTGACAGTGAGTGCTGTGGGACTGTGTTTAAAGTCTCTCTGCTTTGCTCTAGCTGTGACAGTGAGTGCTGTGGGACTGTGTTTAAAGTCTCTCTGCTTTGCTCTAGCTGTGACAGTGAGTGCTGTGGGACTGTGTTTAATGTCTCTCTGCTTTGTTCTAGCTGTGACAGTGAGTGCTGTGGGACTGTGTTTAAAGTCTGTCTGCTCTGCTCTAGCTGTGACAGTGAGTGCTGTGGGACTGTGTTTAAAGTCTCTCTGCTTTGCTCTAGCTGTGACAGTGAGTGCTGTGGGACTGTGTTTAAAGTCTCTCTGCTTTGCTCTAGCTGTGACAGTGAGTGCTGTGGGACTGTGTTTAAATCTCTCTGCTTTGCTCTAGCTGTGACAGTGAACGCTGTGCACCCGGGCGTGGTAATGTCGGAAATTATGAGGAACTACAGCCTGCTCATGAGGATTATCTTCAACCTTATTGGATTCTTCTTCTTCAAGGTCAGACCCCCTAAGAGTCATTGGTGGAATGTGCTGGGACTTATTTGTGTCGTAACTATTGCAATGTCATGACATCTCAAACCACTTAGGGACATAGGAATTGGAGGAGGCGACTTCAATTATTCAGTTTTACACTGAGATCAGGGTTAATTTTCATAGAATTTACAAAGCAGAAGGAGGCCATTCAGCCCATCGAGTCTGCACCGGCTCTTGGAAAGAGCACCCTACACAAGGTCCACACCTCCACCCTAACCCCATAACCCAGTAACCCCACCCAACACTAAGGGCAATTTTGGACACTAAGGGCAATTTATCACGGCCAATCCACCTAACCTGCACGTCTTTGGACTGTGGGAGGAAACCGGAGCACCCGGAGGAAACCCACGCACACACGGGGAGGATGTGCAGACTCCGCACAGGCAGTGACCCAAGCCGGAATCGAACCTGGGACCCTGGAGCTGTGAAGCAATTGTGCTATCCACAATGCTACCGTGCTGCCCACAAATCTGTGATCTCGCTGCAAATACCCAACATTTTCCCCATTGAGAAGGAGACAGTGACGTAGGGGTGATATCGCTGGGCTCGCAATCCTGAGGCCCGGGCTTATGTCTCAGTCATGTTGACCAAGAAACTATCACCGATTGTCGTCACAACCCATCTGGTTCACCAATGTCCTTTAGGGAAGGAAATCTGCCGTCCTCACCTGGTCTGGCCTACACGTGACTCCAGACCCACAGCAATCTGAACATAGAACATAGAGCATACAGTGCAGAAGGAGGCCATTCGGCCCATTGAGGCTGCACCAACGCACTTGAGCCCTCACTTCCACCCCATCCCCGTACCCAATAACCCCTCTTAACCATTTTGGACACTCAGGGCAATTTATCATGACCAATCCACCTAACCTGCACGGCTTTCGACTGTGGGAGGAAACTGGAGCACCCGGAGGAAACCGCAGACACGGGGAGGATGTGCAGACTCCGCACAGACAGTGACCCAGCGGGGAATCGAACCTGGGACCCTGGCGCGGTGAAGCCACCGTGCTAACCACTTGTGCTCCCGTGCTGCCCGTTGACTTTGAACTGCCCCCTGAAATTGCTGAGTTGTTCAAGGGCAATTAGGGATGGGCAGCAAATGCAGGCCCAGCCAGCCATGCCCACATCCCGTGGTAGGATGTACAACACCCCTGAATGCTGTTGATTGACATAAATCTATCCGTCTCAGGATTTAGACTGCGGTGGCCCGAGACACGCTCTGGAGTCTTCCAGACCTAGCAAAGGGGTTTATTAATGAAAGGCAAAGACTGGGATATATTCGGCCACAGAACATGATGTTCAGGTTCTGCCCCCCCCCCCCATCCCAGGCTCCCCGATCAGTAGTTTGCAATTACCCTGCCAGTTCAACATAATATCTTGACAACATTGATGAAACCATCCCTTATTCTTCTAAATTAGCAAATGTGGAATCTCTCCTGATATCTCAACCTTTGGACCCAGGTATCAATCTGATAAAATTACTCAAGTGTCCTGAGGTGTGCTGCCTGAACGCTTTCACAGTGCTCTATGCTTGGCCCCACTTCACAGCTCAGACATGACTTGCACCCTTGTGTTCCAGACCTCCAGGGAGAAAGGTCAATCTTCTCCATTTATTGTATCATAACGTTTAGGCTGACTTGGAACAGAACAATCCAGAGTGAGAATAATTCAATGGGGGAAAGCCAAATTCAATGGGGTAAGAATGGATCTGGGATCAATAGTCAAAGTGTATTAGCCCGAAAGGGAAAGGCAGGGCAAACACATCCAGAGCTCACTGGATGACAAAGCAATTCGAAATTAAACTAAAAGAAAAGTGTGTTCATGGCAGATGTCAGGTAGAAAATATAATTGAGAACCAGGATTAATATGGAGGTTCAGAGGAGAGGTGAGGAAGCAAATCAGAGAAGCAAAGAGGGAGTACGAATAGAGACTGGCAGTCAACGTAAAAGGAAATTGAGAAGTCTTCTATCAGCATATAAATAATACAAAGGTGGTAAAATGAGGAGTAGTGCTGATCGGGATATGAAATGAAAATCGCCTCTTGTCACAAGTCGGCTTCAAATGAAGTTACTGTGAAAAGCCCCTTGTCGCCACATTCCGGCGCCTGGTCGGGGAATTGAACCGTGCTGCTGGCCTGCCTTGGTCTGCTTTAAAAGCCAGCTCTTTAGCCCTGTGCTAAACCAGCCCTGTGCTAAACCATAAGAGTGTTGGATGCAGGGGCATTGCTGAGGTATTAAATGAACACTTTTCAGCTGTTGTCACAAAGGAGGAAGGTTCGCCCCAGAATATGGGGAAGGAGAAGTTAATTCAGGCACCAGAAGGTTTAAAATTGATAAGGAGTGATTATTGGATAAGCTGTTTTGTGTCTTGTGCTTCAGGTTGACAAGGCACCAGGACCAGATGAGATGCATCCAAGTGTTGACCCTTTAAGGGCAACACAACAGAGTAAGGGTCACATGGCCTGGGTGACCAATTGGGACTCAGTGTGGAGTCACACGTGGAAAAAGACTTCTGGGTAGAGACATTTTGGGAGCGAGCTACGATATAGCTGCTGGACAATTCTCATTAATAAATACCTTTTGGTTTTTTACAAATAAATCTAGAGTATCCAATTCATTTTTTCCAATTGAGGGGCAATTTAGCGTGGCCAATCCACCTAGCCTGCACATCTTTGGGTTGTGGGGGCGGAACCCATCCAAACACGGGGAGGATGTGCAAACTCCATACGGACAGTGACCCAGAGCCGGGATCGAACCTGGGACCTCGGCGCCGTGAGGCCGCAGGGCTAACCCACTGCGACACCCTGCTGCCCCCAGGGAACATTTTTTCAATTTGCGAATGATACAAAAGCTGTAAGCATTGTGAACCGCGAGGAGGAGAGAGTAGAACTTTAAATGGACAGAGACAGATTGGTGGAGGGGGCAGATAGGTGGGACGTGAAGATCAATGTGGAGAAGTGTGAGATGATTCACTTTGGTAAGAAGAACATGGAGAGTAAAGTGCGTGCAATAAAGGACATTTATTCAGCAACAACATTGTCCACACGAGGCCCGGTTACACCTGACTGGGTCCTCTCTCCTTTCTCGTCGCCTCTTCACTGGGTGACCTTTTCTGGTCCGTTCCAGTGAACATGGGGGAACAATCATTCCCAGCTGGTTGTGTCTCTCAGAACCACAGGATCACACATTGCAGAAGAGGCCTTTTGGCCCATCGAGTCTGCACCGAGGTATGAAAGGCCCTGACCTGCCTACTGTGGTAATACCAGGTATTGCGGTACCTGAGAGGCGGATGACCATTGGCTAGACCCAGGAGTGTACCATTGGCTGATGTACATAGCTCCGCCCTGAGAGGCGGGGTATAAGAACCGATGCCGCCCCAGCAGCCTTCACTTTCTGTATCAAAGCTGCTGGGTACAGTTCTAGCTGATTAAAGCCCATTAGTTATGACTCCCCTTGTCTCGAGAGTAATTGATTGCCCATCACCCTACCTAATCTCATTTGCCAGCACTTGGCCCGTAGCCTGAATGTTATGATGTGCCACCCTCCCAGGCAGTCACCAGCCTCTGAGTAAAAATGTTGTTCCTCACATCCACCCCTCACTTTGAACTTGCGTCTGCTCGTAACTGACCCTTGAACCCAGGGGAACAATCCCATGCAGGTTATTACAGAGAGAGGCAATATAACATAGTGGTTACAACTTTAACAGGAGCAGTGGGACCTGGATGTGTATGTGCATTAGTCATTGACGGTCGCAGGATAGGTGGAGGGAGCTGTTAAGAAAGCAAGACGGTAACCTTGGCTTCATCAATAAGGGGCATAGAGTACAGAAGTAAGGAGGTAACGTTGGGCTTGTATAAGACACTAGTTAGACCTTAGCTGGAATACTGTGTACAGTTCTGGTTGTCACACGATGGGGAGGGGATGGTGTGGTGGTATTGTCACTGGACTCGTAATCCAGAGACCCAGGATAATGCTCACCTGTCCCGGGTTCGAATCCCAGCAGGGCCGATGGTGAAATTCGAATTCAATAGAAATCAGGAATTAAAAGTCGAAATGATGACCATGAAACCATCGCCGACTGTTGTAAAAACCCATCGGGTTCACTGCTGTCTTTTAGGGAAGGAAATCTTACCCAGTCTGGCCTACACGTGACTCCAGACCCACAGCGCCAGGGATGGGCAATAAATGCTGGCACACCGATGAACGAATAAAGAAAAAAAACATTGGAGAGGCTGCAGGCGAGGTTTACAAACACTGCCGCAGGGATGAGAAACTTCAGTTATGGGGATAGATTGGAGAGGGAGGGACTCTTTCCCTTGGAGAGAAAGAGGTTACGGTGAAATTTGATAGAGGTGCTTCAAACCTCGAGGGTCCGATTGTTTGAATGGAGACAATGTGAGTGGTTATGGGGAGACGGGAGAGGAATGGGACTCAGTGAAAAGCTCAGCCAGAAGACCAGTTTAGACTCGGAGGGTCAATCGGCCTCCTTCTGCACCGTGACAATTCTGTGACTCTGAATTGAACTGAATACTTGAGCAAGTGGCTTTCTTTGGCTATCGGAGCTGTTTGACATTCTGAATTTCTCTGTGTTACAGTCTTCGGAGGAAGGAGCTGTGAGCACCATCTACTGTGCTCTGTCTGAGGAAATGGAGGGGATCAGTGGGCACTACATAGACAGTGACTGTTCCCTCACTCTGCCCTCGCTGACAGCACGAGACCCAGCCTTAGCTAAGAAGCTCTGGGACCTCAGTGAGCTACTCACCGGGCTTAACTAAGGAAAACACAGGAATCGAGTCAATTCAGCCAAAAACATTCTTCCTGCTCTCTCCTTGCAGCTGCAGACCCAGACTTCAACATAAACTGGAACTTCAGAGATCTCTGTCAGCCCGACTCACCTCCCTGCCCTCAACCCCACCCCCACCCCCTCCACCTCCCTCCCCTCACCCTCCCCACCTCCTCTCCCCTCACCCCCACCCCCTTCACCTCCTCTCCCCTCACCCCCACCCCCTCCACCTCCTCTCCCCTCACCCCTCCACCTCCTCTCCCCTCACCCCCACCCTCTCCACCTCCTCTCCACTCACCCTCACCCCCTCCACCTCCACCTCCTCTCCCCTCACCCCCACCCCCTCCACCTCCTCTCCCCTCACCCCCTCCACCTCCTCTCCCCTCACCCCCACCCCCTCCTCTCCCCTCACCCTCACCCCCTCCACCTCCTCTCCCCTCAGCCCCTCCACCTCCTCTCCCCTCACCCTCACCCCCACCACCTCCACCTCCTCTCCCCTCACCCCCACCCCCTCCTCTCCCCTCACCCTCACCGTCTCCACCTCCTCTCCCCTCACCCTCACCCCCCTCCACCTCCTCTCCCCTCACCCCCAGCGCCTCCACCTCCTCTCCCCTCACCCTCACCCCCCTCCACGTCCTCTCCCCTCACCCCCAGCCCCTCCACCTCCTCTCCCCTCACCCTCACCCCCTCCACCTCCTCTCCCCTCACCCCCACCCCCTCCACCTCCTCTCCTTTCACCCCCACCCCCTCCACCCGCCTCCCCTCCACCCTCACCCCTACCCCCTCCACCCCCCCTCCACTCACCCCCACCCCCTCCACCCCCTCCCCTCACCCTCACCCCCCTCCACCTCCTCTCCCCTCACTCCCACCCCCTCCACCCCCTCTCCCCTCACCCCCCTCCACCCCCTCTCCCCTCACCCTCACCCCCCTCCACCCCCTCCACCCTCACCCCCCTCCACCCCCTCCACCCTCACCCTCACCCCCTCCCCCCTCACCCCCACCACCCCTCACCCTCACCCCTTCCAGCTCCTCTCCCCTCACCCTCACCCCCTCCACCCCCTCTCCCCTCACCCCCACCCCCTCCACCCCCTCTCCCCTCACCCCCACCCCCTCCACCCCTCTCCCCTCACCCCCACCCCCTCCGCCCCCCTCCCCTCACCCCCACCCCCTCCACCCCCCTCCCCTCACCCTCAACCCCTCCACCTCCTCTCCCCTCACCCCCACCCCTCCACCCCCTCTCCCCTCACCCTCACCCCCTCCACCTCCGCTCTCCTAACCCCCACCCCCTCCACTTTCTCTCCCCTCACCCCCACCCCCTCCACCTCCTCTCCCCTCACCCTCACCCCCTCCACCTCCTCTCCCCTCACCCCCACCCCCTCCACCTCCTCTCCCCTCACCCCCGTCCCCTCCACCTCCTCCCCCCTCACCATAGAACATAGAACAATACAGCGCAGTACAGGCCCTTTGGCCCACGATGTTGCACCGAAACAAAAGCCATCTAACCTACACTATACCATTATCATCCATATGTTTATCCAATAAACTTTTAAATGCCCTCAATGTTGGCGAGTTCACTACTGTAGCAGGTAGGGCATTCCACGGCCTCACTACTCTTTGCGTAAAGAACCTACCCCTGACCTCTGTCCTATATCTATTACCCCTCAGTTTAAGGCTATGTCCCCTCGTGCCAGCCATATCCATCCGCGGGAGAAGGCTCTCACTGTCCACCCTATCTAACCCTCTGATCATTTTGTATGCCTCTATTAAGTCTCCTCTTAACCTTCTTCTCTCTAACGAAAACAACCTCAAGTCCATCAGCCTTTCCTCATAAGATTTTCCCTCCATACCAGGCAACATCCTGGTAAATCTCCTCTGCACCCGTTCCAAAGCCTCCACGTCCTTCCTATAATGCGGTGACCAGAACTGTACGCAATACTCCAAATGCGGCCGTACCAGAGTTCTGTGCAGCTGCAACATGACCTCCTGACTCCGGAAATCAATCCCTCTACCAATAAAGGCCAACACTCCATAGGCCTTCTTCACCACCCTATCAACCTGGGTGGCAACTTTCAGGGATCTATGTACATGGACACCTAGATCCCTCTGCTCATCCACACTTTCAAGAACTTTACCATTAGCCAAATATTCCGCATTCCTGTTATTCCTTCCAAAGTGAATCACCTCACACTTCTCTACATTAAACTCCATTTGCCACCTCTCAGCCCAGCACTGCAGCTTATCTATATCCCTCTGTAACCTGCTACTTCCTTCCACACTATCGACAACACCACCGACTTTAGTATCGTCTGCAAATTTACTCACCCACCCTTCTGCGCCTTCCTCTAGGTCATTGATAAAAATGACAAACAGCAACGGCCCCAGAACAGATCCTTGTGGTACTCCACTTGTGACAGAACTCCATTCTGAACATTTCCCATCAACCACCACCCTCTGTCTTCTTTCAGCTAGCCAATTTCTGATCCACATCTCTAAATCACCCTCAATCCCCAGCCTCCGTATTTTCTGCAATAGCCTACCGTGGGGAACCTTATCAAACGCTTTGCTGAAATCCATATACACCACATCAACTGCTCTACCGTCGTCTACCTGTTCAGTCACCTTCTCAAAGAACTCGATAAGGTTTGTGAGGCATGACCTACCCTTCACAAAGCCATGCTGACTATCCCTGATCATATTATTCCTAGCTAGATGATTATAAATCTTGTCTCTTATAATCCCCTCCAAGACTTTACCCACTACAGACGTGAGGCTCACCGGTCTATAGTTGCCGGGGTTGTCTCTGCTCCCCTTTTTGAACAAAGGGACCACATTTGCTATCCTCCAGTCCTCTGGCACTATTCCTGTATCCAATGATGACATAAAAATCAAAGCCAATGGTCCAGCAATCTCTTCCCTGGCCTCCCAGAGAATCCTAGGATAAATCCCATCAGGTCCCGGGGACTTATCTATTTTCAGCCTGTCCAGAATTGCCAACACCTCTTCCCTACGTACCTCAATGCCATCTAATCTATTTACCTGGAGCTCAGCATTCTCCTCCACAACATTATCTTTTTCCTGAGTGAATACTGACGAAAAATATTCATTTAGTATCTCGCCTATCTCTTCAGACTCTACACACAACTTCCCATCCCTGTCCTTGACTGGTCCTACTTTGTCCCTAGTCATTCGCTTATTCCTGACATACCTATAGAAAGCTTTTGGGTTTTCCTTGATCCTTCCTGCCAAATACTTCTCATGTCCCCTCCTTGCTCGTCTTAGCTCTCTCTTTAGATCCTTCCTCGCTACCTTGTAACTATCCATCGCCCCAACTGAAACTTCACACCTCATCTTCACATAGGCCTCCTTCTTCCTCTTAACAAGAGATTCCACTTCTTTGGTAAGCCACGGTTCCCTCGCCCGACGCCTTCCTCCCTGCCTGACCGGTACATACTTATCAAGAACACGCAGTAGCTGATCCTTGAACAAGCTCCACTTATCCAGTGTGTCCAACACTTGCAGCCTACTTCTCCACCTTATCCCCCCCAAGTCACGTCTAATGGCATCATAATTGCCCTTCCCCAGCTATAACTCTTGCCCTGCGGTGTATACTTATCCCTTTCCATCCTTAACGTAAACGTCACCGAATTGTGGTCACTGTCCCCAAAGTGCTCACCTACCTCCAAATCCAACACCTGGCCTGGTTCATTACCCAAAACCAAATCCAATGTGGCCTCGCCTCTTGTTGGCCTGTCAACAAACTGTGTCAGGAAACCCTCCTGCACACACTGTACAAAAAACGACCCATCTAATGTACTCGAACTATATCTTTTCCAGTCAATATTTGGAAAGTTAAAGTCTCCCATAATAACTACCCTGTTACTTTCGCTCTTATCCAGGATCATCCTCGCCATCCTTTCCTCTACATCCCTAGAACTATTTGGAGGCCTATAGAAAACTCCCAACAGGGTGACCTCTCCTTTCCTGTTTCTAACCTCAGCCCATACTACCTCGGAAGATGAGTCCCCATCTAGCATCCTCTCCGCCACCGTAATACTGCTCTTGACTAGCAGCGCAACACCTCCCCCTCTTTTGCCTCCTTCTCTGAGCTTACTAAAACACCTAAACCCCGGAACCTGCAACATCCATTCCTGTCCCTGCTCTATCCATGTCTCCGAAATGGCCACAACATCGAAGTCCCAGGTACCAACCCATGCTGCCAGTTCCCCTACCTTATTTCGTATACTCCTGGCATTGAAGTAGACACACTTCAAACCACCTACCTGAACACTGGCCCCCTCCTGCGACGTCAAATCTGAGCTCCTGACCTCTATACTCTCATTCTCCCTTACCCTAAAACTACAATCCAAGTTCCCATGCCCCTGCTGCATTAGTTTAAACCCCCCAAAGAGCACTAACAAATCTCCCCCCCAGGATATTTGTGCCCCTCAGGTTCAGATGTAGACCATCCTGTCTGTAGAGGTCCCACCTTCCCCAGAAAGAGCCCCAGTTATCCAGAAATCTGAATCCCTCCCTCCTGCACCATCCCTGTAGCCACGTGTTTAATTGCTCTCTCTCCCTATTCCTCATTTCACTATCACGCGGCACGGGCAACAACCCAGAGATAACAACTCTGTTTGTTCTAGTTCTGAGCTTCCATCCTAGCTCCCTGAAAGCCTGCCTGACATCCTTATCCCCTTTCCTACCTATGTCGTTAGTGCCAATGTGGACCACGACTTGGGGCTGCTCCCCCTCCCCCTTAAGGACCCGGAAAACACGATCCGAGACATCACGTACCCTTGCACCTGGGAGGCAACATACCAAACGTGAGTCTCTCACGCTCCCACAAAATCTCCTATCTGTGCCCCTGACTATAGAGTCCCCAATTACTAATGCTCTGCTCCTCTCCCCCCTTCCCTTCTGAGCAACAGGGACAGACTCTGTGCCAGAGGCCCGTACCCCATGGCTTACCCCTGGTAAGTCGTCCCCCCCACAAGTATCCAAAGCGGTATACTTGTTTCTCAGGGGAACGACCGCAGGGGATCCCTGCACTGACTGTTTTTTCCCCGTCCCTCTTACAGTTACCCATCTATCTCCAATCTTTGGTGTCACTAATTCCCTGAAGCTGCTATCTATGACCCCCTCTGCCTCCCGAATGATCCGAAGTTCTTCCAACTCCAGCTCCAGTTCCCTAACTCGGTCTTGGAGGAGCTGGAGATGGCAGCACTTCCTGCAGGTAAAATCAGCAGGGACACTAACGGCATCCCTCACCTCAAACATCCTGCAGGAGGAACATTGCACTCCCTTCCCTGCCATTCCTCTAACTTTCTACCAAGATCTGGCTAACAACTAAATTAAATTTTTTATATAAAAAAAATATTAATAACAGTAATAAAATATGGTACTTACCTCACACCAAAGGGTTTTATTATTAGGTTAGAGGAGGAGGGCGGGTGGGAGACACTACACGTGTAGTGTCTCGGGTTTCCTCTCCACCAGAATTTATTGGTGAGGGTCTTCCCAGAAGTTCGCGGGTCGACTTCCTGTTCCCACCTTAAACACTAAAATTAAATTTTTTTAAAAAAAATTTAAAGGAGAGACTTACCTCCCAGAAATCACTTCCGCACTGCCCCCGCTGAAATGGACTAGCCTGCTCCGCTCCTGCTCAAATCGACTTGGCCTGCAAGGTAAGGAAGTTAATCAGTACTCACCTCACTCAGGCAGCGACCTTTTAAACGGTCCCCTCTGCCTCGCAGCCCCCGCGCTTTTTCAAAATTCCCGCGCTGTTTCTAAGGTCCCGGCTCTCACTCCCGAACTCAACAGCTGACCTGCAAGGTAAGCAAGTTAATCTGTACCATCACCCCCCTCCAACTCCTCTCCCCTCACCCCCAACCCCTCCACCTCCTCTCACCTCACCCCCCTCCACCCCGTCTCCCCTCACCCCCACCCCCTCCACCCCGTCTCCCCTCACCCCCAACCCCTCCACCTCCTCTCACCCCCACCCCCTCAACCCCGTCTCCCCTCACCCCCACCCCCTCCACCTCCCCTCACCCTCACTCCCCTCCAACTCCTCTCCACTCACCCCCACCCCCTCCACCTCCTCTGCCCTCACCCTCACCCCCCTCTACCCTCACCCCCACCCCCTCCACCTCCTCTCCACTCAACCCCACCCCATCCACCCCCTCTCCCCTCACCCCCAGCCCCCCAACCCCGCTCCGCTCACCCCCCTCCACCCCATCTTCCCTCACCCCCACCCCCTCTCCCCTCTACCCTCACCCCCTCCATCTCCTCTCCCCTCACCCTCACCCCTCCACCTCCTACCCCCTCCACCTCCTCTCCCCTCACCCTCACCCCCTCCACCTCCTACCCCCTCCACCCCCTCTCCCCACACCTCCACCTCCTCTCCCCTCACCCCCACCCCCTCCACCCCGTCTCCCCTCACCCCCACCCCATCCACCCCCTCTCCCCTCACCCCCAGCCCCCCAACCCCGCTCTCCTCACCCCCCTCCACCCCCTCTCCCCTCACCACCACCCCCTCCACCCCTCTCCCCTCACCCTCAACCCCTCCACCTCCTCTCCCCTCACCCCCACCCCCTCCACCCCCTCTCCCCTCACCCCCACCCCCTCCACCCCCTCTCCCCTCACCCCCACCCCCTCCAACCCCTCTCCCCACACCTCCACCTCCTCTCCCCTCACCCCCACCCCCTTCACCCCCTCTTCCCTCACCCTCACCCCCTCCACTTCCTCTCCCCCCACCCCCACCCCCTCCACCCCCTCTCCCCTCACCCCCACCCCCTCCACCCCCTCTCCCCTCACCCCCACCCCCTCCACCCCCTCTCCCCACACCTCCACCTCCTCTCCCCACACCCCCACCCCCTTCACCTCCTCTCCCCTCACCCTCACCCCCTCCACCTCCTCTCCCCTCACCCTCACCCCCTCCACCTCCGCTCCCCTAACCCCCACCCCCCCACCTTCTCTCCCCTCACCCCCACCCCCTCCACCTCCTCTCCCCACACCCTCACCCCTTCCACCTCATCTCCCCTAACCCCCACCCCCCCGCCTTCTCTCCCCTCACCCCCACCCCCTCCACCTCCTCTCCCCACACCCTCACCCCCTCCACCTCCTCTCCCCTCACCCCCATCCCCTCCACCTCCTCTCCCCTCACCCCCACCCCCTCTATCTCCTCTCCCCTCACCCCCACCCCCTCCATCTCCCTGCCCTCACCCCCACCCCCTCCACCTCCTCTCCCCTCACCCTCACCCCCCTCCAACCCCTCTCCCCTCTCCCCTCACCCCCAACCCCTCCACCTCCTCTCCCCTCACCCTCACCCTCCTCCACCCCATCTCCCCTCACCCACACCCCTCCACCTCCTCTCCACTCACCCCCACCCCCTCCACCTCCTCTGCCCTCACCCTCACCCCCCTCTACCCTAACCCCCACCCCATCCACCCCCTCTCCCCTCACCCCCAGCCCCCAACCCCGCTCCCCTCACCCCCCACCACCCCCTCTCCCCTCACCCCCACCCCCTCTCCCCTCTACCCTCACCCCCTCCACCTCCTCTCCCCTCACCCTCACCCCCTCCACCTCCTCTCCCCACCCCCTCCACCCCCTCGCCCCTCTCCCCTCACCCCCACCCACTCCCCCCCTCTCCCCTCTCCCCTCTCCCCTCTCCCCTCACCCCCACCCCCTCCACCCCCTCTCCCCACACCTCCACCTCCTCTCCCCTCACCTCCACCCCCTCTCCCCTCACCCCCAGCCCCCCAACCCCGCTCTCCTCATCCCCCTCCACCCCCTCTCCCCTCACCCTCACCCCCCCCACCCCCTCTCCCCTCACCCTCACCCCTCCACCTCCTCTCCCCTCACCCCCACCCCCTCCACCCCCTCTCCCCTCAACCCCACCCTCTCCACCCCCTCTCCCCTCTCCCCTCACCCCCACCCCCTCCACCCCCTCTCCCCACACCTCCACCTCCTCTCCCCTCACCCCCACCCCCTTCACCTCCTCTCCCCTCACCCTCACCCCCTTCACCTCCTCTCCCCTCACCCCCATCCCCTCCACCTCCTCTCCCCTCACCCCCACCCCCTCTACCTCCTCTCCCCTCACCCCCACCCCCTCCACCTCCCTGCCCTCACCCCCTCCACCTCCTCCCCCCTCGCCCTCACCCCCTCCACCTCCTCTCCCCTCACCCCCATCCCCTCCACCTCCTCTCCCCTCAACCTCACCCCCTCCACCCCCTCTCCCCTCACCCTCACCCCCCTCTACCCTCACCCTCACCCCCCTCTACCCTCACCCTCACCCCCCTCTACCCTCACCCCACCCCCTTCACCTCCTCTCCACTCACCCCCACCCCCTCTCCCCTCACCCCTCACCCCCAGCCCCCTCCACCTACTCACCCCTCACCCCCACCCCATCCACCCCCTCTCCCCTCCCCTCACCCCCTCCACCTCCTCTCCCCCCACCCCCACTCCCTCCACCCCCTCCCTCCTCACCCCCACCCCCTCCACCCCCTCTCCCCACACCCCCACCCCTCCACCTCCTCTCCCCTCACCCCCACCCCTTCACCTCCTCTCCCCTCACCCCCACCCCCTCCACCTCCTCTCCCCTCACCCCCACCCCCTCCACCTCTTCTCCCCTCACCTGCAGCTCCTCTCCCCTCACCACCACCCCCTCCACCTCCTCTCCCCACACCCTCACCTCCTCCTCCACCTCATTTCCCCTAACCCCCACCCCCTCCACCTCCTCTCCCCTCACCCCCATCCCCTCCACCTCCTGTCCCTTCACATCCACCCCTCCACCTCCTCTCCCCTCACCCCACTCCCTCCACCTCCTCTCCCCTCACCCCCTCCACCTCCTCTCCCCTCACCCCCACCCGCTCCACCTCTTCTCCCCTCACCCCCACCCCCTCCACCTCCTCTCCACTCACCCCCACGCCCTCCACCTCCTCTCCACTCACCCCCACCCCATCCACCCCCTCTCCCCTCACCCTCACCCCCTCCACCTCCGCTCCCCTAACCTCCACCCCCCCACCTTCTCTCCCCTCACCCCCACCCCCTCCACCTCCTCTCCCCACACCCTCAACCCCTCCACCTCATCTCCCCTCACCCCCACCCCCTCCACCTCCTCTCCCCTCACCCCCATCCCCTCCACCTCCTGTCCCTTCACATCCACCCCCTCCACCTCCTCTCCCGTCACCCCATCCCCTCCACCCCCACTCCCCTCACCCCCACCCACTCCACCCCCCTCTCCCCTCACCCCCACCCCCTCCACCCACTCTCCCTTCACCCCCACCCCTCCACCTCCTCTCCCCTCACCCCCACCCCCTTCACCTCCTCTCCCCTCACCCTCACCCCCTCCACCTCCTCTCCCCTCACCCCCACCCCTCCACCTCCTCTCCCCTCACCCCCACCCCCTTCACCTCCTCTCCCCTCACCCTCACACCCTCCACCTCCGCTCCCCTAACCCCCACCCCCCCCCACCTTCTCTCCCCTCACCCCCACCCCCTCCACCTTCTCTCCCCACACCCTCACCCCCTCCACCTCCACTCCCTTCACCCCCATCCCCTCCACCTCCTGTCCCTTCACATCGACCCCCTCTACCCTCACCCTCACCCCCCTCTACCCTCACCCTCACCCCCCTCTACCCTCACCCCACCCCCTTCACCTCCTCTCCACTCACCCCCACCCCCTCTCCCCTCACCCCTCACCCCCAGCCCCCTCCACCTACTCACCCCTCACCCCCACCCCATCCACCCCCTCTCCCCTCCCCTCACCCCCTCCACCTCCTCTCCCCCCACCCCCACTCCCTCCACCCCCTCCCTCCTCACCCCCACCCCCTCCACCCCCTCTCCCCACACCCCCACCCCTCCACCTCCTCTCCCCTCACCCCCACCCCTTCACCTCCTCTCCCCTCACCCCCACCCCCTCCACCTCCTCTCCCCTCACCCCCACCCCCTCCACCTCTTCTCCCCTCACCTGCAGCTCCTCTCCCCTCACCACCACCCCCTCCACCTCCTCTCCCCACACCCTCACCTCCTCCTCCACCTCATTTCCCCTAACCCCCACCCCCTCCACCTCCTCTCCCCTCACCCCCATCCCCTCCACCTCCTGTCCCTTCACATCCACCCCTCCACCTCCTCTCCCCTCACCCCACTCCCTCCACCTCCTCTCCCCTCACCCCCTCCACCTCCTCTCCCCTCACCCCCACCCGCTCCACCTCTTCTCCCCTCACCCCCACCCACTCCACCTCCTCTCCACTCACCCCCACGCCCTCCACCTCCTCTCCACTCACCCCCACCCCATCCACCCCCTCTCCCCTCACCCTCACCCCCTCCACCTCCGCTCCCCTAACCTCCACCCCCCCACCTTCTCTCCCCTCACCCCCACCCCCTCCACCTCCTCTCCCCACACCCTCACCCCCTCCACCTCATCTCCCCTCACCCCCACCCCCTCCACCTCCTCTCCCCTCACCCCCATCCCCTCCACCTCCTGTCCCTTCACATCCACCCCCTCCACCTCCTCTCCCGTCACCCCATCCCCTCCACCCCCACTCCCCTCACCCCCACCCACTCCACCCCCTCTCCCCTCACCCCCACCCCCTCCACCCACTCTCCCTTCACCCCCACCCCTCCACCTCCTCTCCCCTCACCCCCACCCCCTTCACCTCCTCTCCCCTCACCCTCACCCCCTCCACCTCCTCTCCCCTCACCCCCACCCCTCCACCTCCTCTCCCCACACCCTCACACCCTCCACCTCCGCTCCCCTAACCCCCACACCCCCCCACCTTCTCTCCCCTCACCCCCACCCCCTCCACCTTCTCTCCCCACACCCTCACCCCCTCCACCTCCACTCCCTTCACCCCCATCCCCTCCACCTCCTGTCCCTTCACATCGACCCCCTCCACCTCCTGTCCCCTCACCCCATCCCCTCCACATCCTCTCCCCTCACCCTCACCCCCTCAACCTCCTCTCCCCTCACCCTCACCCCCTCCACCTCCCTGCCCTTGCCCTCACCCCCTCCACCTCCTCCCCCCTCGCCCTCACCCCCTCCACCTCCTCTCCCCTCACCCCCACCCCCTCCACCTGCTCTCCCCTCACCCCCACCCCCTCCACCTCCTCTCCCCTCACCCCCAACCCCTCCACCTCCTCTCCCCTCACCCTCACCCCCTCCACCCCCTGTCCCCTCACCCTCACCCCCCTCGACCCTCACCCTCACCCCCCTCTACCCTCACCCCCACCCCCTTCACCTCCTCTCCACTCACCCCCGCCCCATCCACCCCCTCTCCCCTCACCACCATCCCCCTCCACCTCCTCTCCCCTCACCCCCATCCCCCCCAACCCCGCTCCCCTCACCCCCCTCCACCCCCTCTCCCCTCACCCCCACCCCCTCCACCCCCTCTCCCCTCACCTCCACCCCCTCCACCTCCTCTCCCCACACCCCCACCCCTCCACCTCCTCTCCCCTCACCCCCACCCCCTTCACCTTCTCTCCCCTCTCCCTCACCCCCTCCACCTCCTCTCCCCTCACCCCCACCCCTCCACCACCTCTCCCCTCACCCCTACCCCTCCACCTCCTCTCCCCTCACCCTCACCCCCTCCACCTCCGCTCCGCTAACCCCCACCCCCCCACCTTCTCTCCCCTCACCCCCCCCACCTTCTCTCCCCTCACCCCCACCCCCTCCACCTCCCTGCCCTCGCACTCACCCCCTCCACCTCCTCCCCCCTCGCCCTCACCCCCCCCTCTACCCTCACCCTCACCCCCCTCTACCCTCACCCCCACTACCTTCACCTCCTCTCCCCTCACCCCATCCCCCCAACCCCGCTCCCCTCACTCCCCTCCACCCCCTCTCCCCTCACCCCCATCCCCTCCGCCTCCTGTCCCTTCACATCCACCCCCTCCACCTCCTCTCCCGTCACCCCATCCCCTCCACCCCCACTCCCCTCACCCCCACCCACTCCACCCCCTCTCCCCTCACCCCCACCCCCTCCACCCACTCTCCCCTCACCCCCACCCTCCACCTCCTCTCCCCTCACCCCCACCCCTCCACCTCCTCTCCCCACACCCTCACACCCTCCACCTCCGCTCCCCTAACCCCCACCCCCCCCACCTTCTCTCCCCTCACCCCCACCCCCTCCACCTCCTCTCCCCACACTCTCACCCCCTCCACCTCCTCTCCCCTCACCCCCATCCCCTCCACCTCCTGTCCCTTCACATCCACCCCCTCCACCTCCTGTCCCCTCACCCCATCCCCTCCACATCCTCTCCCCTCACCCCCACCCCCTCAACCTCCTCTCCCCTCGCCCTCACCCCCTCCACCTCCTCCCCCCTCGCACTCACCCCCTCCACCTCCTCTCCCCTCACCCCCACCCCCTCCACCTCCTCTCCCCTCACCCCCACCCCCTCCACCTCCTCTCCCCTCACCCCCAACCCCTCCACCTCCTCTCCCCTCACCCTCACCCCCTCCACCCCCTCTCCCCTCACCCTCACCCCCCTCTACCCTCACCCTCACCCCCCTCTACCCTCACCCCCACCCCCTTCACCTCCTCTCCACTCACCCCCGCCCCATCCACCCCCTCTCCCCTCACCACCAGCCCCCTCCACCTCCTCTCCCCTCACCCCCATCCCCCCCAACCCCGCTCCCCTCACCCCCCTCCACCCCCTCTCCCCTCACCCCCACCCCCCTCCACCCCCTCTCCCCTCACCTCCACCCCCTCCACCTCCTCTCCCCACACCCCCACCCCTCCACCTCCTCTCCCCTCTCCCCCACCCCCCTCCACCTCTCCCCTCTCCCCCACCCCCCTCCACCTCTCCCCTCTCCCCCACCCCCCTCCACCTCTCCCCTCTCCCCCACCCCCTCCACCTCTCCCCTCACCCACATCCCTCTCCACCTCTCCTCCCCTACACGCATCCCCATCAGCCTCCACCTCTCCCCTCAGCCACATCACCCTCCACTACTCATCCCCTTCCCTCATCTCCAACCCCTCCACACATCCTCAACCCCTCCACCACCTCTCCTCCACTACACTCTTCTCCATCCACCTCTCTTCCCCTCCCCACCCTTATCTCAATCCCCCTTCATTTATCCTCCCCTTCCCTCATCTCCATCCCCCTATCCTGCCCCCCACTCATCCAGCCCTGTAATCCGCAGTCTTCATCCGATGTCTGTGTATTTACATTGTGTATTTATCGTTCAGTCCGATATTTTTCATGTTTGGAGCGATCTGTCTGGACTGTACACAGAACAATACATTTCTCTGTACCTCGGACAACGTGACACTGAATCTAAATCTCCAATCCCTCCTCCCCTCCCCTCATCGCCATCTCCTCCACCTCTCCTCCCCTCCCCTCATCGCCATCTCCTCCACCTCTCCTCCCCTCCCCTCATCGCCATCTCCTCCACCTCTCCTCCCCTCCCCACATCGCCATCTCCTCCACCTCTCCTCCCCTCCCCACATCGCCATATCCTCCACCGCTCCTCCCCTCCCCTCATCGCCATCTCCTCCACCTCTCCTCCCCTCCCCTCATCGCCATCTCCTCCACCTCTCCTCCCCTCTCCTCATCGCCATCTCCTCCACCCGTCCTCCCCTCCCCTCATCGCCATCTCCTCCACCCGTCCTCCCCTCCCCTCATCGCCATCTCCGCCACCTCTCCCCCCCCTCCCCTCATCGCCATCCCCTCCCCTCATCACCATCTCCTCCACCTCTCCTCCCCTCATCGCCATCTCCTCGACCCGTCCTCCCGTCCCCTCATCACCATCTCCTCCACCTCTCCTCCCCTCCCCTTATCGCCATCTCCTCCACCTCTCCTCCCCTCCCCTCATCGCCATCTCCTCCGCCTCTCCTCCCCTCCCCTCATCGCCATCTCCTCCACCTCTCCTCCCCTCGCCTCATCGCCATCTCCTCCACCTCTCCTCCCCTCCCCTCATCGCCATCTCCTCCACCTCTCCTCCCCTCCCCTCATCGCCATCTCCTCCACCTCTCCTCCCCTCCCCTCATCGCCATCTCCTCCACCTCTCCTCCCCTCCCCTCATCGCCATCTCCTCCACCTCTCCTCCCCTCCCCTCATCGCCATCTCCTCCACCTCTCCTCCCCTCCCCTCATCGCAATCTCCTCCACCTCTCCTCCCCTCCCCTCATCGCCATCCCCTCCCCTCATCACCATCTCCTCCACCTTTCCTCCCCTCCCCTCATCGCCATCTCCTCCACCTCTCCTCCCCTCCCCTCATCGCCATCTCCTCCACCTCTCCTCCCCTCCCCTCATCGCCATCTCCTCCACCTCTCCTCCCCTCCCCTCATCGCCATCTCCTCCACCTCTCCTCCCCTCCCCTCATCGCCATCTCCTCCACCTCTCCTCCCCTCCCCTCATCGCCATCTCCTCCACCTCTCCTCCCCTCCCCTCATCGCCATCTCCTCCACCTCTCCTCCCCTCCCCTCATCGCCATCTCCTCCACCTCTCCTCCCCTCGCCTCATCGCCATCTCCTCCACCTCTCCTCCCCTCGCCTCATCGCCATCTCCTCCACCTCTCCTCCCCTCCCCTCATCGCCATCTCCTCCACCTCTCCTCCCCTCTCCTCATCGCCATCTCCTCGACCTTTCCTCCCCTCCCCTCATCGCCATCTCCTCCACCTCTCCTCCCCTCCCCTCATCGCCATCTCCTCCACCTCTCCTCCCCTCCCCTCATCGCCATATCCTCCACCTCTCCTCCCCTCCCCTCATCGCCATCCCCTCCCCTCATCACCATCTCCTCCACCTTTCCTCCCCTCCCCTCATCGCCATCTCCTCCACCTCTCCTCCCCTCCCCTCATCGCCATCTCCTCCACCTCTCCTCCCCTCCCCTCATCGCCATCTCCTCCACCTCTCCTCCCCTCCCCTCATCGCCATCTCCTCCACCTCTCCTCCCCTCCCCTCATCGCCATCTCCTCCCCTCATCACCATCTCCTCCACCTCTCCTCCCCTCCCCTCATCGCCATCTCCTCCACCCGTCCTCCCGTCCCCTCATCACCATCTCCTCCACCTGCCCGCCCCTCTCCTCATCGCCATCTCCTCCACCCATCCTCCACTCCCCTCATCGCCATCTCCTCCACCTCTCCTCCCCTCCCCTCATCGCCATCTCCTCCACCTGCCCTCCCCTCCCCTCATCGCCATCTCCTCCACCTGCCCTCCCCTCCCCTCATCGCCATCTCCTCCACCTGCCCTCCCCTCTGCTCATCGCCATCTCCTCCACCCGTCCTCCCCTCCCCTCATCGCCATCTCCTCCACCTCTCCTCCCCTCCCCTCATCACCATCTCCTCCACCTGCCCTCCCCTCTGCTCATCGCCACCTCTTCCACCCGTCCTCCCCTCCCCTCATCTCCATCTCCTCCACCTCTTCTCCCCTACCCTCATCGCCATCTCCTCCACCTGCCCTCCCCTCCCCTCATCGCCATCTCCTCCACCTGCCCTCCCCTCCCCTCATCGCCATCTCCTCCACCTGCCCTCCCCTCTGCTCATCGCCATCTCCTCCACCCGTCCTCCCCTCCCCTCATCGCCATCTCCTCCACCTCTCCTCCCCTCCCCTCATCACCATCTCCTCCACCTGCCCTCCCCTCTGCTTATCACCATCTCCTCCACCTCTTCTCCCCTCCCCTCATCACCATCTCCTCCACCTGCCCTCCCCTCCCCTCATCGCCATCTCCTCCACCTGCCCTCCCCTCCCCTCATCACCATCTCCTCCACCTCTTCTCCCCTCCCCTCATCACCATCTCCTCCACCTGCCCTCCCCTCCCCTCATCGCCATCTCCTCCACCTGCCCTCCCCTCCCCTCATCACCATCTCCTCCACCTGCCCTCCCCTCCCCTCATCACCATCTCCTCCACCCGTCCTCCCCTCCCCTCATCGCCATCTCCTCCACCTGCCCTCCCCTCCCCTCATCACCATCTCCTCCACCTGCCCTCCCCTCCCCTCATCGCCATCTCCTCCACCTGCCCTCCCCTCCCCTCATCACCATTCCCCGACACCTTCCACTCCACTTCCTGTCTTGTGCAATGTTGCTGTATACGTTAACTGCCTGGCTGATATCTAAGTTATCGAGGAGGGTCGGGAAATATGGTTTCGGTTTCTGATGTATTTGATGATTAATGAATGTTTTAAGCCACTTGAAAAGTTGCATTTGGAACATATTTGATCAGAACTGTCTCATCACGTCTAATTCTTCTTCTCGAAGAGTTTGTACAAGTTCTGTTGCCATTCTTGTTGTTGCTGTGAGGGGATTGAGGGGGGCGGTGGGGGGTGGGAGAGGGGGGAGGAGCTAGACTGTTGTCATTGGACCAGCATACTGGCAACATGGGTTTGAAAATCACCACTGCAGATTTGAATTCAATAAAAACCTGGAATTAGAAGACTAACGATAACCATGAAAAGATTGTTGTAAAAACCCATCTCGATCACTCACGGCCTTTAGGAGAGGCTGTCCCAGCCAGTAACACCAATATCCCTGGAGTGAATAAATAGCAATAATCTGGTCTGGCCTACATTTGATTACAGATCTGTAGCAATGTTCTTGACTCTGAAATGGCCAACAAGTCATTCAGTTGTGTCAAGAAGCAGAAAACGGGGCAGCACGGTAGCACAGTGGTTAGCACAATTGCTTCACAGCTCCAGGGTCCCAGGTTCGATTCCGGCTTGGGTCACTGCCTGTGCGGAGTCTGCACATCCTCCCCGTGTGTGCGTGGGTTTCCTCCGGGTGCTCCGGTTTCCTCCCACAGTCCAAAGATGTGCAGGTTAGGTGGATTGGCCGTGATAAATTGCCCTTAGTGTCCAAAATTGCCCTTAGTACTGGGTGGGGTTGCTGGCTTATGGGGATAGGGTGGAGGTGTGGACCTTGGGTAGGGTGCTCTTTCCAAGAGCCGGTTCAGACTCGATGGGCCGAATGGCCTCCTTCTGCATTGTGAATTCTATGAAATGAAAAACAAAAGAAACCGGACAGACCGCCTGACATCAGCCTAGACCCTGGAAATGACAATGGCAAATATCGCCCTGTCGATCCTGCAAAGTCCTCCTGACTGAGACACAATCACAGACCGGCCAGGTTCTACAACAGTGTGTATTTCTACTTTCTTCTATTTATCGGAGAGGTCGGCATGGCAGTTTACCCGCCCTTCATCTTCAAACGTTTTCTGCTTGTTGGCAATGTTCTCATCGAAGCTGAGCGGGTCAGTGTGGCACCGTGTGAAATTGCTGTGTTGTGTAGGAGCGACGAGAAAGGATGACAACTTCAACGGTTTACTGTAAGAACACCAAAGTTCTTACACGCCACGCCTGTAACCACACTGGTGAGAACTCCCAGGCTACCGACACATCACTCCCTGTGTGCCGGCCACGGCAATTGTACATCTGGAAACAAAGTGGGAGGAAGAAAGGGGAGGATATTACAAAATTTGCAAGGCACGAGGCGAGAGCATTCGGGCAAGACACAAAAGCTGGGTCTCGAGGAGTTCAGAATTGCCCCTCGATGCCACCGCCGCTGTGAAAAAATAGATGGCGTGGTTATGATTTGAAATTGTTCAGCACAATGAAAATGAACGAAAATCGCTTATTGTCACAAGTAGGCTTCAAATGAAGTTGCTGTGCAAAGCCCACAAGGTTGAGTCAGGGAATTTGTAAAGCGGCCAATTGAAAGCTCTCTTCCCTCAGCTCGTGCGGAGTTTCATTGGAACAGTGTAGGAGGCTGAGCGAAGCGAGGTCGGGGAAGAGTCTTATTGCCCGGTGCTGATGCAACATCCTTGCCGGTTGCTTAAAATACACCCACGCAGCAGGTTAACCCTGTCCGCACAAGCGGGCCTCATGCAAGTGGTGTAGACTGGGGTTGCTTGACGAAGAATAATATTTAATAGAGTGGAGGCAGGAAAAAAAATCAGAAGAGGTTTCAGGCCCAGCACAGGGCAGCACGGTAGCATTGTGGATAGCACAATTGCTTCACAGCTCCAGGGTCCCAGGTTCGATTCCCCGCTGGGTCACTGTCTGTGCAGAGTCTGCACATCCTCCCCGTGTGTGCGTGGGTTTCCTCCGGGTGCTCCGGTTTCCTCCCACAGTCCAAAGATGTGCGGGTTAGGTGGATTGGCCGTGATAAATTGCCCTTAGTGTCCAAAATTGCCCTTAGTGTTGGGTGGGGTTACTGGGTTATGATGATCGGGTGGGGGTGTTGACCTTGGGTAGGGTGCTCTTTCCAAGAGCCGGTGCAGTCTCGATAGGCCGAATGGCCTCCATCTGCACTGTAAATTCTATGTTAATCCTGGGCATGGCCACAAGCAGAGCACAGGCACCATGTTGTCGGTTCCTCCTGTGATAGGAGGTGGCTGTTTCTTGCACGAATAAGGTCACCTGCTGTGCATTGTAATGGGCATCTCCATTGCAGACATGCATTGCGTTCCATGGATATGGATAATTTATAGATTTCTGTACACACTGCCCAGTCCACCAAGCTTGCATTCTGATCTTATCAGCCTGTGAAATGAAATGAAAATCGCTTATTGTCACAAGTCGGCTTCAAATGAAGTTACTGTGAAAAGCCCCTAGTCGCCACATTCCGGCGCCTGTTCGGGGAGGCTGGTACGGGAAATGAACCGTGCTGCTGGCCTGCCTTGGTCTGGTTTCAAAGCCAGCGATTTAGCCCTGTGTGCTAAACCAGCCCCTAAAAGTCCAGAAAGGCCCCAGCGAGGATCGAACCTGCGACCCCTGGTTTACAAGACCAGTGCTCCAACCACTGAGCTATGGAGCCTAAGTGCCTGTTTCCTTTGTCGTACAAAGGAAAGAACACCATTACTTCCGATCACTCCCCAGGTAGTTTTGTTCTCGTACATTTCTCTCCCAGTAGGTGCTGAACATGCTCCATTTTCTCAGGTTCAATCTCGAGGAGGCTTTGAACCTTACTTTCGGCCTACCTCAAAGGTAGTGTCCAAGTTTAAGTTGTGAATACAAATAATAATCTTTATTGTCACAAGTCGGCTGACATTAACACTGCAATGAAGTTACCGGTTTAGAACCCGGGTCCCTGGCGCTGTGAAGCAACAATGGGGATTTTTTCCGTTGGACACAAGTGCTCCCTGTCCACTCCATCAGGGCCGACGACCGCTTCGATTCCAGATGTTTCTGCTCTTTGACATATCTCAGTGCTGGGCAGCTCATCGTCCCATCTGATGTCTATGAATACATCTCATATGGAGCCTGTCCAACTGTTTAATCTGTTTGGAGTGGGTAGCCCATGTCTCACAGGCATATAGGAGGGTAGATGCAGTATCTTGAAAGACTGGCAACCTCAAGTGGATTAATGAATAAACGGTTAAACGTTATTAACTAAAATAATTATTTCCAGAGAGTGAGATAATGGCTACCAAACTCCATCTGAGCCCTTAACACTATGGCAGCCCCAGTCTATGTTATAAAAATGAAAATCCCCGACTATGACAACCCTGTTACTCCTGCAAATCTCCGCAATGTCCCTGCATATTTGTTCTTCTAATTCCCATTGACTATTTGGGGGCCTATAATACAACCCCAATAAGGTCACCATCCACTTCTATTTCTTCGTTCCGCCCACAAGGGCGGCACGGCGGCACAGTGGCTAGCACTTCTGCCGACAGTGCTGAGGACCCGGGATCGATCCCAGCCCCGGGTCACTGTCTGTATGGAGTTTGCGCATTCTCCCCGTGTCTGCATGGGTCTCGCGCTCACACCCCAAAGATGTGCCAGTGCGGTGGATTGGCCACGCTAAAGTTCCCCTTAATAGGAATAAACAATTGGGTCCTCTAAATTTATAAAAAATAAAATCAATTCTTCATTCCACCCACAAAGCCTCGCTGGATGTTCCCTCGGTTATTTCATCGCTGACTCCTGCCGTGATGCTCCCCCTCATCAAAAATGCAACTCCCCCTCCTCTCTTTCCTCCACCCCTGTCCCGCCTAAAGCATCTGTACCCTGGAACATTGAGCTGCCAATCCTGTCCCTTGTGGCCACCTGGGATGGCCACTTACAACCAGGGACAGAGAAACTCGCAAAGCCTAGCGGGTAAAATGGACAAAGCAAGACTCAGGCAGGCTCAGAGTCTGAAATGTGTATGTGCAAGCGAGGAGTCCAGACGGGATCGAAACTCCGACCAATTATCCTTGCAATGGGGCCGATAGGCATTTGATGGCCCACCTCCACCAGACAAAGGACTGGTACTCGAGTGACCCAGACATTTCGGCGCCAGTCCCTGTTCTCGGGAAGCATAAACACCAGGGTCAGTGACCGCTTGGGACAGGCCCACCCATCCAGGCACCCGCCCATTTATTGGTTAGAAATCGAACATAGTGATCGGGGATCGCCCAATTAGTGGGGTCCAAACTGAAGGACAGCCCAAAAGAGCGCGAAAACCCCCAAGCGGAAGAAGAGAGTCTGTCCCGCGTTCGTCCTCTCTGGCGCCCCGGCCACGACCATCTCCAATCGCAGCAACACCAGAGGCAAGTCCAAGTTCAACGCTCGCTACCAGACGGATGAGCCCAGCTGAGCAGCAGTTACTCCTCCAGACTCGATAGATCCAGAATCGAACAACGGCCACTGTTCCTCTGACCTAAGCCGGGTGCCTGAAGTTAAGTAACCTGCAGAATGTTTGAGGTGAGGGACGCCGCCAGTGTCCCTGCTGATTTCATCTGTGGGAAGTGCACCCATCTCCAGCTCCTCAGAAACCGCGTTAGGGAACTGGAGCTGGAACTGGATGAACTTCAGATCATTCAGGAGGCAGAGGTGGTCATCGATAGAAGCTTCAGGGATGTAGTTACTCCGAAGAATAAAGATAGATGGGTGACGGTGGGAGGGGCTGGGAGGAAGCAGTCAGTACAGGGATCCCCTGTGGCCGTTCCCCTGAATAACAAGTATACCGCTTTGGATACTGTTTGGGGGGGGACTTACCAGGGGTAAGCCATGGGGTACAGGTTTCTGACACAGAGTCTGTCCCTGTTTCTCAGAAGGGAAGGGGGGAGAGGAGTAGAGCATTCGTCATTGGAGACTCCATAGGGGGATAGATAGGAGATTCTGTGGGAACGAGAGAGACTCGCGGTTGGTGTGTTTCCTCCCAGGTGCCAGGGTCCGGGATGTCTCGGATCGTGTTTTCGGGATCCTTAAGGTTAGAGGGGGAGCAGCCCCAAGTCGTGGTGCACATTGGTACCAACGACATAGGTAGGAAAAGGGATAGGGATGTACGGCAGGAATTCAGGGAGCTAGGGTGGAAACTTAGATCTAGGACAAACAGAGTTATTATCTCTGGGTTGTTACCTGTGCCATGTGCTAGCAAGACGAGGAATAGGGAGAGAGAGGAGCTGAACACATGGCTACAGGGATGGTGCAGGAGGGAAGGTTTCAGATTTCTGGATAATTGGGGCTCATTCTGGGGTCGGTGGGACTTCTACAAACGGGATGGTCTACACCTGGACCAGAGGGGTACCAATATCCTGGGGGGGAAATTTGTTAATGCTCTTCGGGAGTGTTTAAACTCGTTCAGCAGGGACTTGGGAACCTGAATTGTAGATCCAGTATAGAGGAGGTTGAGAGTAGTGAGGTCATGAGTAAGGTTTCAAAGTTGCAGGAGTGTACCGGCAGGCAGGAAGGTGGTTTAAAGTGTGTCTTCTTCAATGCCAGGAGCATCCGAAATAAGGTGGGTGAACTTGCGGCATGGGTTGGTACCTGGGACTTCGATATTGTGGCCATTTTGGAGACATGGATAGAGCAGGGACAGGAATAGTTGTTGCTGGTGCTGGGGTTTAGATAGTTCAGTAAGCTCAGGGAAGGTGGTAAAAGAGGGGGAGGGGTGGCATTGTTAGTCAAGGACAGCATTATGGTGGCAGAAAGGACGTTTGATGAGGACTCGTCTACTGAGGGAGTATGGGCTGAGGTTAGAAACAGGAAAGGAGAGGTCACCCTGTTAGGGGTTTTCTATAGGTCTCCGAAAAGTTCCAGAGATGTAGAGGAAAGGATTGCAAAGATGATTCTGGATAGGAGCGAAAGCAACAGGGTAGTTGTTGTGGGGGACTTTAACTTTCCAAATATTGACTGGAAACGCTATAGTTCGAGTACTTTAGATGGGTCTGTTTTTGTCCAATGTAAGAAGTCTTACAACACCAGGTTAAAGTCCAACAGGTTTGTTTCGATGTCACTAGCTTTCGGAGCGCTGCTCCTTCCTCAGGTGAATGAAGAGGTATGTTCCAGAAACACATATATAGACAAATTCAAAGATGCCCGACAATGCTTGGAATGCGAGCATTAGCAGGTGATTAAATCTTTACAGATCCAGAGATGGGGTAACCCCAGGTTAAAGAGGTGTGAATTGTGTCAAGACAGGACAGTTGGTAGGATTTCGCAGGAATAACTAAGACCTAACCAGTGACTACCCTTGACATCAAGGCAGCTTTTGAACAAGTATGACATCATTGGAGTCAACGGGGATCAGAGGGCAATTTCTCTGCTAGTTGGAGTCATGTCTAGCACAAAGAAAGGCAGTTGCGTTGTTTTTTTTAAACACGTTCGCGGCCGCTTGCAGCTGGCGTTATGAAAAGCTGGCTGCTGCGCGGGGATTTGCGCGATTGGGAGCGCCGCGGACAACGGCTCCACGACCCTCCCGACATCCCGCGACCCACCCGCGGGTCGCGCCCCCGACTTTGAAGAACACTGTCCTGAGGAACTCCTGTGGTGGTGGTCTGGGACTGAAACGATTGGCCTCCAACAACCGCAACCACCTTTCTTTGTGCTAGACATGACTCCAACTAGCAGAGAAATTTATAAGAGATAGGCTGTATAATCATCTGGAAAGGAATAATTTGATTAGAGATAGTCAACACGGTTTTGTGAAGGGTAGGTCGTGCCTCACAAACCTTATTGAGTTCTTTGAGAAGGTGACCAAACAGGTGGATGAGGGTAAAGCAGTTGATGTGGTGTATATGGATTTCAGTAAAGCGTTTGATAAGGTTCCCCACGGTAGGCTACTGCAGAAAATACGGAGGCATGGGATTCAGGGTGATTTAGCAGTATGGATCAGAAATTGGCTAGCTGGAAGAAGACAAAGGGTGGTGGTTAATGGGAAATGTTCAGACTGGAGTCCAGTTACTAGTGGTGTACCACAAGGATCTGTTTTGGGGCCAGTGCTGTTTGTCATTTTTATAAATGACCTGGAGGAGGGCGTAGAAGGATTGGTGAGTAAATTTGCAGATGACACTAAAGTCGGTGGAGTTGTGGACAGTGCGGAAGGATGTTACAAGTTACAGAGGGACATAGATAAGCTGCAGCACTGGGCTGAGAGGTGGCAAATGGAGTTTAATGCAGAAAAGTGTAAGGTGATTCATTTTGGAAGGAATAACAGGAAGACAGAGTACTGGGCTAATGGTAAGATTCTTGGCAGTGTGGATGAGCAGAGAGATCTCGGTGTCCATCTACATAGATCCCTGAAAGTTGACACCCAGGTTGAGAGGGTTGTTAAGAAGGCGTACGGTGTGTTAGCTTTTATTGGTCGAGGGATTGAGTTTCGGAGCCATGAGGTCATGTTGCAGCTGTACAGAACTCTGGTGCGGCCGCATTTGGAGTATTGCGTGCAATTCTGGTCGCCGCATTATAGGAAGCATTGGAAAGTGTGCAGAGGAGATTTACCAGGATGTTGCCTGGTATGGAGGGAAGATCTTATGAGGAACGGCTGAGGGACTTGAGGCTGTTTCCGTTAGAGAGAAGAAGGTTAAGAGGTGACTTAATTGAGGCATACAAGATGATCAGAGGATTGGATAGGGTGGACAGTGAGAGCCTTTTTCCTCGGATGGTGATGTCTAGCACGAGGGGACATAGCTTTAAATTGAGGGGAGATAGATATAGGACAGATGTCAGAGGTAGGTTCTTCACTCAGAGAGTAGTCAGGGCGTGGAATGCCCTGCCTGCAACAGTAGTGGACTCGCCAACACTAAGGACATTCAAATGGTCATTGGATAGACATATGGACGATAAGGGAATAGTGTAGATGGGCGTTGGAGTGGTTTCACAGGTCGGCGCAACATTGAGGGCCGAAGGGCCTGTCCTGCGCTGTAATGTTCTATGTTCTCTGTTCTGTGTTCTAACTCCCTGCCGTGCCCCTGCCTGTCGTGTCTATTCAGCTCCCTGCCTGCCGTGCTCCTGCCTGTCGTGTCTATCCAGCTCCCTGCCTGCCGTGCTCCTGCCTGCCGTGCTCCTGCCTGTCGTGTCTATCCAGCTCCCTGCCTGCCGTGCTCCTGCCTGCCGTGCTCCTGCCTGTCGTGTCTATTCAGCTCCCTGCCTGCCGTGCTCCTGCCTGTCGTGTCTATCCAGCTCCCTGCCTGCCGTGCTCCTGCCTGTCGTGTCTATCCAGCTCCCTGCCTGCCGTGCTCCTGCCTGCCGTGCTCCTGCCTGTCGTGTCTATTCAGCTCCCTGCCTGCCGTGCTCCTGCCTGTCGTGTCTATCCAGCTCCCTGCCTGCCGTGCCCCTGCCTGTCGAGTCTATTCAGCTCCCTGCCGTGCTCCTGCCTGTCGTGTCTATTCAGCTCCCTGCCTGCCGTGCTCCTGCCTGTCGTGTCTATTCAGCTCCCTGCCTGCCGTGCTCCTGCCTGTCGTGTCTATCCAGCTCCCTGCCTGCCGTGCTCCTGCCTGTCGTGTCTATCCAGCTCCCTGCCTGCCGTGCTCCTGCCTGTCGTGTCTATTCAGCTCCCTGCCTGCCGTGCTCCTGCCTGTCGAGTCTATTCAGCTCCCTGCCGTGCTCCTGCCTGTCGTGTCTATCCAGCTCCCTGCCTGCCGTGCTCCTGCCTGTCGTGTCTATCCAGCTCCCTGCCTGCCGTGCTCCTGCCTGTCGTGTCTATTCAGCTCCCTGCCTGCCGTGCTCCTGCCTGCCGTGTCTATTCAGCTCCCTGCCTGCCGTGCTCCTGCCTGCCGTGCTCCTGCCTGTCGTGTCTATCCAGCTCCCTGCCTGCCGTGCTCCTGCCTGCCGTGCTCCTGCCTGTCGTGTCTATCCAGCTCCCTGCCTGCCGTGCTCCTGCCTGCCGTGCTCCTGCCTGTCGTGTCTATCCAGCTCCCTGCCTGCCGTGCTCCTGCCTGCCGTGCTCCTGCCTGTCGTGTCTATCCAGCTCCCTGCCTGCCGTGCTCCTGCCTGCCGTGCTCCTGCCTGTCGTGTCTATTCAGCTCCCTGCCTGCCGTGCTCCTGCCTGTCGTGTCTATCCAGCTCCCTGCCTGCCGTGCCCCTGCCTGTCGAGTCTATTCAGCTCCCTGCCGTGCTCCTGCCTGTCGTGTCTATTCAGCTCCCTGCCTGCCGTGCTCCTGCCTGTCGTGTCTATCCAGCTCCCTGCCTGCCGTGCTCCTGCCTGTCGTGTCTATTCAGCTCCCTGCCTGCCGTGCTCCTGCCTGCCGAGTCTATTCAGCTCCCTGCCTGCCGTGCTCCTGCCTGTCGAGTCTATTCAGCTCCCTGCCTGCCGTGCTCCTGCCTGCCGTGCTCCTGCCTGTCGTGTCTATTCAGCTCCCTGCCTGTCGTGCTCCTGCCTGTCGTGTCTATCCAGCTCCCTGCCTGCCGTGCTCCTGCCTGTCGTGTCTATTCAGCTCCCTGCCTGCCGTGCTCCTGCCTGCCGAGTCTATTCAGCTCCCTGCCTGCCGTGCTCCTGCCTGTCGAGTCTATTCAGCTCCCTGCCTGCCGTGCTCCTGCCTGCCGTGTCTATTCAGCTCCCTGCCTGCCGTGCTCCTGCCTGCCGTGCTCCTGCCTGTCGTGTCTATCCAGCTCCCTGCCTGCCGTGCTCCTGCCTGCCGTGCTCCTGCCTGTCGTGTCTATCCAGCTCCCTGCCTGCCGTGCTCCTGCCTGCCGTGCTCCTGCCTGTCGTGTCTATCCAGCTCCCTGCCTGCCGTGCTCCTGCCTGCCGTGCTCCTGCCTGTCGTGTCTATCCAGCTCCCTGCCTGCCGTGCTCCTGCCTGTCGAGTCTATTCAGCTCCCTGCCTGCCTTGCTCCTGCCTGTCGAGTCTATTCAGCTCCCTGCCTGCCGTGCTCCTGCCTGTCGTGTCTATCCAGCTCCCTGCCTGCCTTGCTCCTGCCTGCCGTGTCTATCCAGCTCCCTGCCTGCCGTGCTCCTGCCTGTCGAGTCTATTCAGCTCCCTGCCTGCCGTGCTCCTGCCTGTCGTGTCTATTCAGCTCCCTGCCTGCCGTGCCCCTGCCTGTCGTGTCTATTCAGCTCCCTGCCTTGCTCCTGCCTGCCGTGCTCCTGCCTGCCGTGCTCCTGCCTGTCGTGTCTATTCAGCTCCCTGCCTGCCGTGCTCCTGCCTGTTGTGTCTATTCAGCTCCCTGCCGTGCCCCTGCCTGCCATGTCTATTCAGCTCCCTGACTGCCGTGCTCCTGCCTGTCGTGTCTATTCAGCTCCCTGCCTGCCGTGCTCCTGCCTGTCGTGTCTATTCAGCTCCCTGCCTTGCTCCTGCCTGTCGAGTCTATTCAGCTCCCTGCCTGCCGTGCCCCTGCCTGTCGTGTCTATTCAGCTCCCTGCCTTGCTCCTGCCTGCCGAGTCTATTCAGCTCCCTGCCTGCCGTGCTCCTGCCTGTCGAGTCTATTCAGCTCCCTGCCTGCCGTGCTCCTGCCTGTCGTGCTCCTGCCTGTCGTGTCTATTCAGCTCCCTGCCTGCCGTGCTCCTGCCTGTCGTGTCTATTCAGCTCCCTGCCTGCCGTGCTCCTGCCTGTCGTGTTTATCCAGCTCCCTGCCTGCCGTGCTCCTGCCTGTCGTGTCTATTCAGCTCCCTGCCTGCCGTGCTCCTGCCTGCCGTGTCTATCCAGCTTGCCATTGCTGAGCACTGCACCTCCTTTCAGCCCCTCATTTGCTTCCCTGCTGCTGAGGATCCCGCCCCCCTGCCAATCTAGTTTAAACCCTCCCCTATAGCACGAGCAAATCTGCCCCCCAGGATATTGGTCCCCCTCCAGTTCAGATACAACCCGCCCCTCTGAAACAGATCAGCTCTGCCCAGACAGGATCCCAATGATCTAAGATTCTTATTCCCCGCTCCCTGCACCAGTCCTTTAGCCACGCACACATCTGCCATATTCCCCTGTTCTTACCCTCAGTAGCACGGGGCACTGGAAGAAATCCAAAGTTTACCAGCCCCGATGTCCTGCTTCTTTACCCTTTTCCTAGCTCTCTGTAATCACTCCTCAGAACCTCATTCTTATCTCTATTTACACCTTCTGGCTGCTCCCCCTTCCCCTTGAGAACGTTCTGCAGTCGCTCCGAGATATCCTTGACCCTGGCACTGGGGAGGCAACGCACCAGCCTGGGCTCCCGTTTTGCGGCCACACAATCTCCTGTGTGTGCCCCTAACTATCGAGTCTCCTATCATTATGATCCTGTTTACCTTCACACTTTGTCCCCCAGAGCCAGTCGTAGTGCCACAGATCTGGTTACTGCTGCTTTCACCTGAATGGTCATCTCCCCCCCCCCACCCCCCACCCCCCACTGTCGCTCCCCACCCCTCACCCCCCCAACAGTATCCAAAATAGTATACTTATTTATGAAGGGAATGGCCACAAGGGACTCCTGCACTCTGTTCCTGCTCCCTTTGCCTTTCCTGGTGGTCACCCAGCTACTCTCTGCACCTTACGTGTGACCATCTTATTAAAACTCTTATCTATAAAGTGATCAGCATCCCAGATGATCCTGAGTGCATCCAGCTCCAGCTTCCGAACACGGCCTCCCAGGAACTGCAGCCGGGTGCTCTTCCCACAGGCGTAGTCATCAGGGACAATGGAATTCTCCCCGAGCTCCCACATCATGCAGGAGGGGCATATTACTGCCCTCATTACCATTCCTACTGCACCATAGACTAAAGAGGAAAGTTCAGACGACGTTACCTGAGATTACCTAGACTCTGCTGAGACGCCACTCGCCAAAGCTTCTCGAGCCAAACCCTCACCACTCACGCACCTGCTGCAAATGTTCGAATAGCACATCTCCCTCTCACTCCTTCCCTTTTTCTTTCTCTTCCTTGTGGTCCTCACAGTGACTTTTACAGATGCACCGTAGAAAGCATCCTATCTGGCTGCATCACAGCCTGGTATGGCAACTGCTCGGCCCAGGACCGCAAGAAACTTCAGAGAGTCGTGAACACCGCCCAGTCCATCACACGAACCTGCCTCCCATCCATTGACGCCATCTACACCTCCCGCTGCCTGGGGAAAGCGGGCAGCATAATCAAAGACCCCTCCCACCCGGCTTACTCACTCTTCCAACTTCTTCCATCGGGCAGGAGATACAGAAATCTGAGAACACGCACGAACAGACTCAAAAACAGCTTCTTCCCCACTGTCACCAGACTCCTAAAGGACCCTCTTGTGGACTGACCTCATTAACACTACACCCTGTATGCTTCACCCGATGCCGGTCTATGTAGTTACATTGTGTACCTTGTGTTGCCCTACTATGTATTTTCTTTTTCTTGTCATGTACTAAATGATCTGTTTGAGCTGCTCGCAGAAAAATACATTTTACTGTACCTCGGTACACGTGGCAATAAACAAAATCCAAACCAAATTATTTGTTTTTGGTTAGAGGAGGAGAGAGGCAGACTACATTGAAGTAGTATTTGGGGTTTAACTGCCCCTTGACAGCAGCTCCTCCACAAACCACTTTCGAGAAGCACTGACCACCCGATGTAAATCTTCCCCGCAACAGCCAATCAGTGTTGCCGCTCTGCGGGAAAAACAGTCCATGATCCTTTGCAGGTCATGCTCATGGTGTGGCATGAAGACACAGTCATCAGCAAAATGGGCCTTTGACCCAGAAGCACTACAGTAAGGAACCTTGTAATTGTTTTAAGAGACTGTGGAATCATAGAATCATAGAATCATTACAGTGCAGAAGGAGCCCATTCGGCCTATCAAGGCTGCACCGACCCTCTGAAAGAGCTCCCTACCTAGGCCCACGCCCCGACCCTATCTCTGTAACCCCACCTAACCTTTTGTTTGGTATTATAGGTATTACGGTATCTGATAGGCTGGAGCACCATTGGTGGAAACTGTATGCTTTCTATTGGTTAGGTTATATGGTAGCTCCGCCCTGCTAGGCGGGGTATAAGAGCCCGTGCCGCCCCAGCAGCCTTCATTCTGTACCTGAGCTGCTGGGGGAAACATCTAGCTAATTATTGCTTCAGTGGTCATTGATCGTGCATCAATTTAATAAGCTAGTTTTTTTTAAGAAGAAAGGATGGAGCCCCGAATCAAGCCGGAGTGTCTGCAACTCAGCCCCCACGCGGCGAACTCAGCGGCAATCTTCAAACACTGGCTGGCGTGCTTTAAAGGGTATCTCGGGACGGCCAAAAACACACCCACGGGGGCGCATAAACTGCAAGTCCTGCACTCAAGGGTGAGCCCGGAGATTTACACCCTCACCGAGGAAGCAGAAGACTTCGATGCAGCAATCGAGCTGCTAAAAGGACATTATGTTTGCCCGGTAAACCAGGTCTACGCCCGGCACCTGCTTGCAACAAGGCAGCAAACCCCTGGGGAATCGCTGGAAGAATTCTACTGCGCACTCCTGGTGTCGGGGAGAAACTGCAGCTGCCCACAAGTTTCGGCGAGCGAACACACTGAACTCTTAGTCCGGGACGCTTTCGTGGCAGGTATGCTATCCTCACAAATACGCCAGTGACTGTTAGAAAAAGACACTCTGGGTCTCAGGGAGGCACGGGCTCTTGCAGGCTCCCTGGATGTGGCCTCCAGGAACGCCCGCGCTTACGTTCCCAACCGCGCGGCAGCCCCCTGGGCAGCGTGGAACCCCTCCGCTTCCAACCCAGAGACTTCCTCCATCCCCCCACAGGCCTGTGCTGCAAGGCGGCCTGGCAACCCTGGGGGGCCCCGCTGCTACTTTTGCGGTTAGGCCAGGCACCCCCGCCAGCGCTGTCCGGCCCGCGCATCCACCTGCCAGGGATACGGCAAAAAGGGCCATTTTGTGGGGTATGTCAGGCCCGTGCGGTTGCCGTGGTCTCCGGCGGGGAATGTGGACTGCAACCACAAACGTCTCCACAATCCCCGTGCGGGCAGCGGTCGCCGCCATCTTCCTATTCAAGGGCCACTTGCGGACCCCGGGCGCCGCCATCTTGTTCCGCGGACGCCACATTGGAGGGATGGGAGCCCCCATTTTGTGCACCCCCAGCCATGTGCGACCAATGGGAGCCGCCATCTTGGATGAACCCCCAGGACCCCAGCTCGGCTGACCACGCACTGCCCGAAGAGAGCTCTCAACTGCTCTGATTAGCCTCGGTGACCCTGGATCAGTCCCGGCCTCGAACACTCTCAACTGCTACAATGACCGTATTCATCAACGGGCACGAGACTTCCTGCCTAATCGACTCTGGGAGCACGGAGAGCTTCATACACCCCGACATGGTAAGGCGCTGTTCTCTCCTCATCCACCCCGTTAATCAAAAAATCTCCCTGGCCTCCGGTTCCCACTCAGTGGAGATAAAGGGGTTTTGTGTAGCAAACCTCACAGTCCAGGGAAGGGAGTTCAAAAATTTCCGTCTCTACGTCCTTCCCCACCTCTGCGCGGCTACACGCCTGGGTTTAGACTTCCAGTGTAACCTCCCAAGTCTAACCTTCAAATTCGGCAGCCCTATACCCTTACTGTCTGCGGCCTCGCGACCCTTAAGTCGACCCGCCTTCCCTGTTTGCGAACCTCACCCTGGATTGCAAACCCGTCGCCACCAGGAGCAGACGCTACAGTGCCCAGAAGCGGATCTTTATTAGGTCAGTGGTCCAAAGGCTACTGAGGGAAGGGGTCATTGAAGCCAGTAACAGCCCCTGGAGAGCTCAAGTAGTGGTGGTAAAGACCAGGGAGAAGCATAGGATGGTCATCGACTACAGTCAGACCATCCACAGGTTTACGCAGCTGGACGCGTATCCTCTCCCCCGCATATCCGACCTGGTAAAGAGGATCGCGCATTATAAGGTCTTCTCCACGGTGGATCTCAAGTCCGCCTACCACCAGCTCCCCAGCCGCACTAGTGACCGCAAATACACTGCCTTCGAGGCAGATGGGCAGCTCTCTCACTTCTTAAGGGTTCCCTTCGATGTCACCAACGGGGTCTCGGTCTTCCAGCGCGAGATGGACCGAATGGTTGACAGGTACGGTTTACGGGCAACATTCCCGTATCTCGATAATGTCACCATCTGCGGCCATGACCAGCAGGACCACGACACCAACCTCCGAAAATTTCTCCAGACCGCTAAAATCCTTAACCTTACATACAACAAGGATAAATGCGTGTTTAGCACCGACCGTCTAGCCATTCTCGGCTACGTCGTGTGAAATGGAGTTATAGGCCCCGACCCTGAGAACATGCGCCCCCTTATGGAGTTCCCCCACCCTCACTGCTCCAAGGCCCTGAAGCGCTGCCTTGGGTTTTTCAGCTACTATGCCCAGTGGGTCCCCAACTATGCGGACAAAGCACGTCCCATGATCCAATCCACAGCTTTACCCCTGTCAATAGAGGCCCACCAAGCCTTCAGCCGCATCAAAGCAGACATTGCAAAGGCCACGATGCGCGCCATCGATGAGTCCCTCCCCTTCCAGGTCGAGAGCGATGCGTCTGACGTAGCTCTGACGGTCACCCTCAACCAAGTGAGCAGACCAGTGGCCTACTTCTCTCGTACCCTCCATGCTTCCGAAATCCGCCACTCCTCAGTCGAAAAGTAGAAGCTGTGCGACATTGGAGGCATTACCTGGCCGGCAGGAGATTCACTCTCCTCACTGACCAACGGTCGGTTGCCTTCATGTTTGATAATGCGCAGCGGGGCCAGATAAAAAACGACAAGATCTTGCGGTGGAGGATCGAACTCTCCACCTACAACTACGAGATCTTGTATCGTCCCGGGAAACTAAACGAGCCTCCTGACGCCCTGTCCCATGTGCCACCGCACAAGTGGACCGCCTGCGAGCCCTCCACGAGGACCTCTGCCACCCGGGGGTCACTCGCTTTTTCCATTTTGTCAAGACCCGGAACCTGCCCTACTCCATCGAGGAGGTCAGGACGGTCACCAGGGACTGCCAAATCTGCGCGGAGTGCAAACCACACTTCTACCGACCAGAGAAAGCGCACCTGATAAAGGCTTCACGTCCCTCTGAATGCCTCAGCATGGACTGAAAGGCCCCCTCCCCTCCACCGACTGCAACACGTACTTCCTGAACGTGATTGACGAGTACTCCCGGTTCCCATTCGCCATCCGCTGCCCCGACATGACCGCAACCACCGTCATCAAGGCCCTCCATACCATCTTTGCACTGTTCGGGTTCCCCGCTTACATACATAGTGATAGGGGGTCCTCCTTGATGAGCGACGAACTGCGTCAATTCCTGCTCAGCAAGGGCATTGCCTCGAGCAGGACAACCAGTTACATCCCCCGGGGTAATGGACAGGTAGAGAGGGAGAACGGAACAGTCTGGAAGACCGTCCTACTGGCCCTACGGTCCAGGAACCTCCCAGTCTCCCGCTGGCAGGAAGTCCTCCCGGATGCCCTCCACTCCATCCAGTCACTGCTTTGTACGACCACCAACCAGACACCTCACGAACGTCTCCTTGTCTTCCCCAGGAAGTCCTCCTCTGGGACCTTGCTCCCGACCTGGCTGGCAGCACCCGGACCCATCCTGCTCCGAAAACACGTGCGGGCGCACAAGTCGGACCCATTGGCCGAGAGGGTCCATCTGCTCCATGCTAACCCCCAGCACCCCTACGTGGCTTACCCAGACGGCCGACAAGATACGGTCTCCCTACGGGACCTGGCACCCGCACACCCCAGCCACCAGTCCCACCCTCCCCTCCACCAGGGCACCTTACAGGAGGATCGGTCTTTCCGCCGGCCCCGTTTAGACCCCCCACCCACCGACGTTCCCCGCTGGCGCTCCCTTCCCAGGTCAACCGTCTTCCCCACCAGCGCCGTCTAGGGGTGCCGAAGCTGCCACAGGGATCAAGGCCACGCTCCCGGAGTCACAGACGCCCGAGCCTCCACTGGAGTCACCACCGAAGCTCCGGCGATCACAGAGGACGACCAGGGCCCCCAATCGAATGATTGCTTCATTTTAAATTGTAAACTGTAAACTGTAAATGTAAATCATCAAATGTACATAGCTATCAGAATTGTAAATAGTTACAAAACGCTGTACGGAGGTATTACAGTACCTCCATAACTAATTCTACCACATTGCCATGTTTTTAGTATCAGGCCACCACCCCCGCCGGACTCTTTTTTAACAGGGGGTGAATGTGGTATTATAGGTATTACGGTACCTGATAGGCTGAAGCACCAGTGGTGGAAACTGTATGCTTTCTATTGGTTAGGATGTATGGTAGCTCCGCCCTGCTGGGCAGGGTATAAGAGCCCGTGCCTCCCCAGCAGCCTTCATTCTGTACCTGAGCTGCTGGGGGAAACATCTAGCTTATTAAAGCCTTCAGTTGGACTACAACCTCGCTTTAGTGGTCATTGATCGTGCATGGACACTAGGAGGCAATTTATCGTGGCCAATCCACCTACCCTGCACCTCTTTGGACTGTGGGAGAAAACCGGAGCACCCGGAGGAAACCCACGCAGACACGGGGAGGAAATGCATACTCCATACAGTCACCCAGGACACCCAAATATGAGATCATGCATTTTGGAAGGTCTAATACAGGTGGGAAATATACAGTAAGTGGCAGAATCCCTTAACAGTATTGATCGGCGGAGGGGTCTGGGTGTACAGGTCCAAAGGTCACTGAAAGTGACAACACAGGTGGAGAAGGTAGTCAAGAAGGCATACGGCATGCTTGCCTTCATTGGCCGGGGCATTGAGTATAAGAATTGGCAAGTCATGTTGCAGCTGTATAGAACCTTAGTTAGGCCACACTTGGAGTATAGTGTTCAATTCTGGTCGCCACACTACCAGAAGGATGTGGAGGCTTTAGAGAGGGTGCAGAAGAGATTTATCAGAATGTTGCCTGGTGTGGAGGGCATTAGCTATGAGGAGCGGTTGAATAAACTCAGTTTGTTCTCACTGGAACAACGGAGGTTGAGGGGCGACCTGATAGAGGTCTACAAAATTATGAGGGGCATAGACAGAGTGGATAGTCAGAGGCTTTTCCCCGGGGTAGAGGGGTCAATCACTAGGGGACACAGGTTTAAGGTGAGAGGGGCAAGGTTTAGAGGAGATGTACGAAGCAAGTTTTTTACACAGAGGGTAGTGGGTGCCTGGAAGTCGCTACCGGAGGAGGTGGTGGAAGCAGGGACGATAGTGACATTTAAGGGGCATCTTGACAAATACATGAATAGGATGGGAATAGAGGGATACGGACCCCGGATGTGTAGAAGGTTTTAGATTAGACGGGCAACATGGTTGGCGCAGGCTTGGAGGGCCGAAGGGCCTGTTCCTGTGCTGTACTTTGTTCTTGTTATGGGTGTGCCATAGGGAGCCTCGTTTAACTTTTTAATCAGCAGACAGCACCTGTTGGCCATGTAGTCCTCCCCTAGTACTGCGCTGAACTGCAAGCCTGAATCACGTGCTCAAAACCTGGACTCAGGTCATGGTGTTCTGACTCTGACAGGAATGTGTTCTCACTGAGCCAAGGCTGTCCGCAGTGTGGGATCAGACCAACCTATTCAGACGGAGGGAAAGGGTGGCACAGTGGTTAGCACTGTTGCTGCACAGCGCCAGGGTCCCAGGTTCGATTCCAAGCTTGGATCACTGTCTGTGCGGAGTCTGCACGTTCTCCCCGTGTGTGCGTGGGTTCCCCCCACAAGTCCCGAAAGACGTGCTGTTAGGTGAATTGGACATTCTGAATTCTCCCTCAGTGTACCCGAACAGGCGCTGGAGTGTAGCGACTAGGGGCTTTTCACAGTAACTTCACTGGTGTATTCTACAGAGTACTCTCTTGCTCACATTCTGATGTCCGAACAATAATTGAAGTAATTTTACTGTTCGTGGACCAGGATGGGGGCAGATGCAAGAAAACCCAACTCTGACTCACTGCTGGAACTCCCTAACGCCACTGAGGAAAGTGCAGCAGTGCACCTCCCTTTTCAAGAGCAACTAACGATGACCAACTAACGGCAGTCCGAGATGTGGGATCAGACCAACTTATTCGTATGGAGGGAAGGACCGGCACAGTATTGAAGTGGGCAGCACGGTGGCACAGTGGTTAGCACTGTTGCTTTCCAGCACCAGGGTCCCAGGTTCGATTCCCGGCTGGGTCACTGTCTGTACGGAGTCTGCACGTTCTCTCCGTGTCTGCGTGGGTTTCCTCCGGGTGATCCGGTTCCTCCCACAAGCCCTGAAAGATGTGCCGTTAGGTGCGGTCCAACCTCCAGTCCAAGATCGATTATACCTCCAGATCCGAGATCGATTATACTTCCAGATCCGAGATCGATTATACCTCCAGATCCGAGATCGATTATACATCCAGATCCGAGATCGATTAAACTTCCAGATGCGAGATCGATTATACCTCCAGATCCGAGATCGATTATACTTCCAGATGCGAGATCGATTATACCTCCAGATCCGAGATCGATTATACTTCCAGATCTGAGATCGATTATACTTCCAGATCCGAGATCGATTATACCTCCAGATCCGAGATCGATTTTACCTCCAGATCCGAGATCGATTATACCTCCAGATCCGAGATCGATTATACCTCCAGATCCGAGATCGATTATACTTCCAGATCCGAGATCGATTATACTTCCAGATCCGAGATCGATTATACCTCCAAATCCGAGATCGATTATACCTCCAGATCCGAGATCGATTATACTTCCAGATCTGAGATCGATTATACCTCCAGATCCGAGATCGATTATACTTCCAGATGCGAGATCGATTATACCTCCAGATCCGAGATCGATTACACCTCCAGATCCGAGATCGATTATACCTCCAGATCCGAGATCGATTTTACCTCCAGATCCGAGATCGATTATACCTCCAGATCCGAGATCGATTATACCTCCAGATCCGAGATCGATTATACTTTCAGATCCGAGATCGATTATACCTCCAGATCCAAGATCGATTATACCTCCAGATCCGAGATCGATTATACCTCCAGATCCGAGATCGATTATACCTCCAGATCCGAGATCGATTGTACCTCCAGATCTGAGATCGATTATACCTCCAGATCCGAGAGATTATACCTCCAGATCCGAGATCGATTATACTTCCAGATCCAAGATCGATTATACCTCCAGATCCGAGATCGATTATACCTCCAGATCCGAGATCGATTATACTTCCAGATCCGAGATCGATATACCTCCAGATCCGAGATCGATTATACCTCCAGATCCGAGATCGATTTTACCTCCAGATCCGAGATCGATTATAAATGTCCACCTGGACTGTTCCCTTCGTTACTCTTTAGAATAATTTATGCACCAACGTTTTCAGTCTCTGCTTATGATTGCATACGGTGTGGGAGCAACATCACAGAGTGGAGATTCCAGCGATGGAGACCCTCCGCCAAGCACCAGATCCTGGGTTATAGTTAAGCTGAACTTCAGCCCCGCAGTTACTGCACACTTGGTCACCTTGCTGCCCCCTCAAGCCACTGCGCACATTCAGCTGTACTGAGCTCGCGTGGTTTGAAAACAGGCTGTATTTTCTTTTATGTCATGTCCCTTTCTGACCAAAGTGGAATGGGGATTATCTTGAAAGAGCATTAATTCGGTTCCAAGAAATGTGACCTGGGCATGACACGGGCACTAACAACTCAAAAGCAAAGGGTAAATTGAAAGATATTTGCAGTGGGCCTGGAGGAGACTGTTTCTCTTTTGTTTGGTAGTTTGCAACATTGTCAATTTGTTGGGAGAGAGAAATCAAGTGGCTTTCTCCACATGGAACAGTTTTGTGTTTTCAAAGAGATCGCGGTATTAAGTAGAAGAGACTGGGTGTCATCAGTTGGAAATAGCTGAGCGCTACTATTTCAATGTTGCCGGAGCCCACCAGACCATTTAAAGGGGTTGGGAAAGGGGGTCTTTGGGGATTCTGTGCCATTAGGAGTGTTGTGATCCTAGTGAGAGAGGATTCATCGACGTACGCTTCTTTTGTGGTAATCATGCCTGGGGACTTCGGATTGAATATAGTTTCTGGTAAATGCAATTCTGGGGGCGGCACAGTGGTTAGCACTGCTGCCTCACAGCTCCAGGGACCCGGGTTCAATTCCGGCCTTGAGTCACTGTCTGTATGGAGTTTGCACGTTCTCCCCGTGTCTGAGCTCCTGCCAATGTAAGTATATCCCTCCTGTACTGAGTACTCTGGTGTATTCTCACCATTGTGCTGCACAGTTGCAGCAAGACTTCCTTCATTTTATATTCCCCCCACTCCCCCCCCCCCTTTGCAATAATTGCCAATGTTCCATTAACCTTCTCAATGACTTACTGTTGTGTGCATGCATGTGGAGAAAGACACCCGGCTCCTTCTGTTCTGTAGCGTTCTGCATCTCTCCCTCCACCTAAATCACATTCTGCTTTTTTATTCTTCCTGCCAAAGTGGCCAACTTCCATGTCGCACTTTATGCTCCAAGTGGTGAATGTATTACTGCTACCATTCACCATTGTAATTGCATTACAATGTATTGTATTATGTTGATGCCCTTGTGGGCTCCGCCTGTGGCTCCGCCCCCTCGGGGAGGTATATAGAGCTGCAGCCTGTAGGCGACTCTCAGTGCAGAGCAGTCCCAGGCAGGCACAGTTCTAGCTGATTAAAACCACTGTTCACTTCAACTCTCCGTCTCGTGTGAATTGATGGTCGCATCAGTTTAATCAGCTAAGATATCGCGATGGAAGCCGCCCTGAAACCTGGTCGACTGGAACTCGACCCACAGGCAGCTGAAGCCAAAGGAATTTTTTCGCACTGGCTCCGCTGTTTTGAGGCCTACCTCGCCGCCTCCTCCTCGCCCACCGTCACCGAGGAACAGAAGCTGAGTCTCCTCCACGCCCGGGTGAGCCACAGAATCTCCGTGCAGATCGAGGAAGCGACCACGTGCGCAGACGCGGTCACGATCCTGAAAAGGCAGTACGTGAGGCCGGTGAACAAAGTGTTCGCGCGGCATCTCCTCACCACTCGTCGTCAACGCCCCGGGGAAATCGCTGGAGGAATATCTACGCGACCTGAAGGTACTCGCTCGAAACTGCAACTACAAGGACGTCACGGCCTCGCAGCACATGGAACTCGCCATCCAGGACACCCATGTGGCTGGAGTCCGGTCCAACTACGTCAGACAGCGCTTGCTCGAAAAGGGCGCCCTCGACCTAGAAGAGCCGGTAAAACTATCCACCTCCTTAGAAGTAGCGTTTCGGAGCCTCAATGCTTTCCCCTCCAACCACGTGATCCCCTCATGGACACCCGACCAGAGGGTGTCCCAGGCCTGTGCCGCGCGGCTGCCCGCCCAACCCAGGGGGCTGCCCTGCTACTTCTGCGGCCAGAACCAGCACCTCAGGCAGCGCTGCCCGGCTCGGAACGCGACCTGTAGCGACTGCGGCAAGAAAGGACACTTTGGCAAAGTTTGCCTGGCCAGATCCAAAGCTCCGAAATCACAGGCCCGACTTTCAGACTCACAGGCCCGCAGACCCCGCAGTGTGGCCACGTCCCCCCATCCCATCCCATCCCCCCCCCCCACCCCCCGGCCACCCTCTCCCATGAACACCCTCCCTGCACCACCCCCCCTCCCAGTCCTGCTTGCAACCCCCTCGGGGAGTCCTATGTACCTCATTACAGGGTGCGGACCCTGGGTTGGCAGGACGAGCGGGTCTGGTCCGTGGGATGGAGGATGATGACAACCCGCTCTGCGATGAGCTCTGGTGCTCTGCATCGTTTGACAAAGTCTGGCTCCTGCCGTCTGTAGCACTTTCCACCGTCCTCATGGGTGATCCCTGCATGCGAGCTGGACATTCCATCACAAGGTGCCATCGAATCCCTGAGGTGGGGGCGGTGGGGGGGACGGGGGACGAGGGGGGGGGTTTGCGTGGGGGGGGGGGAACGGGGGACGAGGGGGGGGGGGGTGCGTGGGGGGGGGGGGGGTACACCGGAGCGCAGGCTGAACCGTGCTCCCCAGGCCAATTCCACCCACAATCCATTCCCCCCAACCCGGCCCAGACCAATCCGACCTCACACTCTTCAGACTGAGCTCTGAGGTTGGTGTTTAATGGGAACACATATATACAGGTGTGTGGCCTCACCTCGATCACTAAACTGTGTCCTGCACCCGTGCCAATGCAGCTGGTGTCTCCATTTCTGGCCTTGCGGGTGCGAACGCTACATCTTGGTGGATCGCCAGATGGTACATCAGAAGTGGCGGCGGCGACTGTGATTCCCGCCCGGTGACCGGGGTCCCCTGTGAGGGCCGTCTTCTGGGGCGACCGGACCTGGAGGGGCCCGGCAGCTGCTCCGGTGTCCCAGGTGGCGTGGTGCCGCCCTGGTCTGTCCGCCACTCGTGCAATGCACCAGGGACAGGGGGCGACGGCGGGTGGGAGTTCGAGGGGCTGCGGTATTCCGGCATCTCCACTGCGGGAATCACTGGCCCGGACCCCATCGCCTCCCTCAGGGTGCCAGATGACCCCTGGGCTACTCCATGGGACGGGGATGAGAGCAGACCTAACCCCCCCGAGGCTCTCCCGCCACCTGGCACTGCCAGTCCAGGCGCCCGCTCTGGTCTCGACCGTGGGCCGCATGCTCGCGGCCATGGAGCACAGGGAGTGGACCATCACCGCCTGGGACTGCGCCACATCACACTGCGGCTGTGCCATCACCTTCTGGGTGTGTGCCACATCGGCCAGTGCCTGGGCAATGCCACCGATGCTCTCAGCCATGGCCCGCTGTGACTGGGCCTTGCTGAGGATTGTCACTGCAATCTCCAGGTGCCTCTGGCACACGGCAGAGAGGGCAGCCCTGTCCTGGGCCTCGGCCCCCGCCTGCACAGAATGCCCCAGGCCTTGGACATGTTGATCCATTGCTGAAACATTCCCCCCCCCCCCCAACCAAGGCCTCCACCGTGGATGCCACCCACAGGGTGTTGGCCTGGGTGGCACGTATGGTGGGCGCCACATCCTGTTCCTGCACTCAGTTGGACTCTTCCAACTGCACCTGCAGGTGCTCGCGGACAACCCCTCATGTAGTCCCTGACTCTGCCACTGCATCTCCACAACGATGATACCGTCCGTTCCAGAAGCCCGAGACCCTCCGGGACGGCAGCTGGTCCCTGGGATCGGCCTGCCCTCCGACCGTCCACCCCCTCGGGTGTTCCGACCTCCACCTGCTGTACGGGAGCAGCTGTGCGGTGCGCACCAGATACTGTCCCAGGAGCCTCTGCACTAAAGTGCCCGACCGAGGTGAGTGTCTCTGGGACGGTGGAGGGTGGACTTGAGCTTCGGGGTGTGTTGGGATGCGGGTCGAGGGCTCCCATCCATGTCCATCTCATCGTCGCTGATCGACACACCGTGTTCAGGTTGTGGCTGGGGTCAGCGGCGGGGACACCAGAAGGGCTCGCGCCATCATCAGCATTTGCTGCATGACACAAGACAAGAGGAATGATTGCCTCCCTGCCTGGGGGGAGTGGGGGTAGTGGGAGTGTCTGGGGGGGGGGGGGGGGGGAGAGGGGTGTGTTGGAAGGGGGCGTATGGGAGGTGGTGGTGGAGAGGGGGTGGGTATGGGGGTGGGACGGGGTGGTGGGGTGGTACGGGGGTGTTGGGGTGTTACGGGGTGTTGGGGTGTGGTGTGGTTGGTGTTGGGCTGGGGGTATGGTGGTGGGGGTGGTACAGGGGTGGTGGGGGTGGTACAGGGGTGGTGGGTGTGGGGGTTGTGTGGGGGACACACGTGCCATGGGGAACCCCAACTCAGGGGTAATCTCACTTCCTCGCCCCATGCAGGCCTCTGCCCCGGCGACTGCCCTTTCTTCGGGCCCCCAACCATGTCCAGTGCCCTTTGTTGTGCTGCGGTGAGGGTCCGAGGGTCTGGCGGTCCCCTCCAGTCTTCTCCCACTCTCGGAGGGAGGGGGTGGGAGACAGAAAATGCACAGTGTTGAGACGCATGCAGCCAGGGCACATGGCCATGGTGGCCGATATGGGTGGCAGCATGTGGTGCAGGGAGGGGGTGCAGCCGCCTGCCCCCGGGTGGGTGGGGGTGGGTTAAGGGGGTGTGGGACGGGGGTCGGTGCTGAGTGCTGCCTACTCACCCTGGCTGCCCGGAGGCGATGGTGCAGTTTTTTCCCGCACTGGAGCCCACACGCTGATGACCTCTGCCACCTGCGCCCAGGCCTGGCGAACAACGGCGGCTGGCAGGGTCCTGCCCACCCGGGTGGCCCGCCTCTCCTCCACGGCATCCAGCAGCGTCTCCAGTTCCGTGTCGGTAATCCCTGGTTCCCCGCGTCTTGCTGCCATCGTGTTGGCTGGGATGGTGTGGGGGGTGGGGGGGTGGGGGGGGATGGGGGGGGGGGGGTGGGGGGGGGGGGGGGCCGCTGTGCGTATCTGCGGCTGAAGCTTGTCTGACTCTTCAATGCCAATCCCCAATCTGGCACCGTGTCTCATTGCAATCAGTCGTGTTCCGCGTGGCACCGGTGCAAGCCCCTTAACGGTCATTTATTTGGTCCAGATGCTTTGCTGTCGTGGAACTCCACTATTGCTGCCTCGGCGTCAATGTTTAGTCCCAGGAACGGAGAATCCGGCTGACAATGCACCCCCCGCCCCGCACCCCCGCCCCCCGCCCCCACCCCCCCGCCCCCACCCCCGCCCCTGCCCCCCGCACCCCCGCCCCGCACCACCGCCCCGCACCACCGCCCCGCAACCCGCACGCCCGCTCCGCACCCCCGCTCCGCACCCCCGCACCGCACCCCCGCACTGCACCCCCGCACCGCACCCCCACACCTCACCCCCGCCCCGCACCCCCGCCCCCCCGCCCCCACCCCCCGCCCCCACCCCCCGCCCCTGCCCCCCGCACCCCCGCCCCCCGCACCCCCGCCCCCCGCACCCCCGCCCCGCATCCCCGCCCCGCGCCCCCGCCCCGCACCACCGCCCCGCACCACCGCCCCGCAACCCGCATGCCCGCTCCGCACCCCCGCACCGCACCCCCGCACCGCAGCGCACCCCCACACCGCACCCCCACACCGCACCCCCAACTCAACTACTTCCTTGGTAACAAATTCCACAGGCTCAACACTCTCTGGGTGAAGAAATGTCTCCTCATCTCTGCGTTCCTTCCTATCGTCACCAAATTTGGCTTCAATATATTCAGCTCCTTTGTCCAAGTCATTAATGTAGATTGGAAACAGCTGAATTCATGCTCCAGCTTCCTCAGAGTGACAGTCAGAGTGGGATTGTTACTCCGTACACACTTCCCAGCTCCAGCTTCCTCAGAGTGGCAGCCAGGGTGGGATTGTCACTCCGTACACACTTCCCAGCTCCAGCTTCCTCAGAGTGACAGTCAGAGTGGGATTGTCACTCCGTACACACTTCCCAGCTCCAGCTTCCTCAGAGTGACAGTCAGAGTGGGATTGTTACTCCGTACACACTTCCCAGCTCCAGCTTCCTCAGAGTGACAGTCAGAGTGGGATTGTCACTCCGTACACACTTCCCAGCTCCAGCTTCCTCAGAGTGACAGTCAGGGTGGGATTGTCACTCCGTACACACTTCCCAGCTCCAGCTTCCTCGGAGTGACAGTCAGAGTGGGATTGCGAATCCGTACACACTTCCCAGCTCCAGCTTCCTCAGAGTGACAGTCAGAGTGGGATTGTCACTCCGTACACACTTCCCAGCTCCAGCTTCCTCAGAGTGGCAGTCAGAGTGGGATTGTCACTCCGTACACACTTCCCAGCTCCAGCTTCCTCAGAGTGACAGTCAGAGTGGGATTGTCACTCCGTACACACTTACCAGCTCCAGCTTCCTCAGAGTGACAGTCAGGGTGGGATTGTCACTCCGTACACACTTCCCAGCTCCAGCTTCCTCAGAGTGGCAGTCAGGGTGGGATTGTCACTCCGTACACACTTCCCAGCTCCAGCTTCCTCAGAGTGACAGTCAGAGTGGGATTGTCACTCCGTACACACTTCCCAGCTCCAGCTTCCTCAGAGTGACAGTCAGAGTGGGATTGTCACTCCGTACACACTTCCCAGCTCCAGCTTCCTCAGAGTGACAGTCAGGGTGGGATTGTCACTCCGTACACACTTCCCAGCTCCAGCTTCCTCAGAGTGACAGTCAGAGTGGGATTGTCACTCCGGACACACTTCCCAGCTCCAGCTTCCTCAGAGTGACAGTCAGGGTGGGATTGTCACTCCGTACACACTTCCCAGCTCCAGCTTCCTCAGAGTGACAGTCAGGGTGGGATTGTCACTCCGTACACACTTCCCAGCTCCAGCTTCCTCAGAGTGACAGTCAGAGTGGGATTGTCACTCCGTACACACTTCCCAGCTCCAGCTTCCTCAGAGTGACAGTCAGAATGGGACTGCGAATCCGTACACACTTCCCAGCTCCAGCTTCCTCAGAGTGACAGTCAGGGTGAGATTGTCACTCCGTACACACTTCCCAGCTCCAGCTTCCTCAGAGTGACAGTCAGGGTGGGATTGTCACTCCGTACACACTTCCCAGCTCCAGCTTCCTCAGAGTGACAGTCAGGGTGGGATTGTCACTCCGTACACACTTCGCAGCTCCAGCTTCCTCAGAGTGACAGTCAGAGTGGGATTGTCACTCCGTACACACTTCCCAGCTCCAGCTTCCTCAGAGTGACAGTCAGAGTGGGATTGTCACTCCGTACACACTTCCCAGCTCCAGCTTCCTCAGAGTGACAGTCAGAGTGGGATTGTCACTCCGTACACACTTCCCAGCTCCAGCTTCCTCAGAGTGACAGTCAGGGTGGGATTGTCACTCCGTACACACTTCCCAGCTCCAGCTTCCTCAGAGTGACAGTCAGGGTGGGATTGTCACTCCGGACACACTTCCCAGCTCCAGCTTCCTCAGAGTGACAGTCAGAGTGGGATTGTCACTCCGTACACACTTCCCAGCTCCAGCTTCCTCAGAGTGACAGTCAGGGTGGGATTGTCACTCCGTACACACTTCCCAGCTCCAGCTTCCTCAGAGTGACAGTCAGGGTGGGATTGTCACTCCGGACACACTTCCCAGCTCCAGCTTCCTCAGAGTGACAGTCAGAGTGGGATTGTCACTCCGTACACACTTCCCAGCTCCAGCTTCCTCAGAGTGACAGTCAGAGTGGGATTGCGAATCCGTACACACTTCCCAGCTCCAGCTTCCTCAGAGTGACAGTCAGAGTGGGATTGCGAATCCGTACACACTTCCCAGCTCCAGCTTCCTCAGAGTGACAGTCAGAGTGGGACTGTCACTCCGTACACACTTCCCAGCTCCAGCTTCCTCAGAGTGACAGTCAGAGTGGGATTGTCACTCCGTACACACTTCCCAGCTCCAGATTCCTCAGAGTGACAGTCAGAGTGGGATTGTCACTCCGTACACACTTCCCAGCTCCAGCTTCCTCAGAGTGACAGTCAGGGTGGGATTGTCACTCCGTACACACTTCCCAGCTCCAGCTTCCTCAGAGTGACAGTCAGGGTGGGATTGTCACTCCGTACACACTTCCCAGCTCCAGCTTCCTCAGAGTGGCAGTCAGGGTGGGATTGTCACTCCGTACACACTTCCCAGCTCCAGCTTCCTCAGAGTGACAGTCAGAGTGGGATTGTCACTCCGTACACACTTCCCAGCTCCAGCTTCCTCAGAGTGACAGTCAGGGTGGGAATGTCACTCCGTACACACTTCCCAGCTCCAGCTTCCTCAGAGTGACAGTCAGAGTGGGATTGTCACTCCGTACACACTTCCCAGCTCCAGCTTCCTCAGAGTGACAGTCAGGGTGGGATTGTCACTCCGTACACACTTCCCTGCTCCAGCTTCCTCAGAGTGACAGTCAGGGTGGGATTGTCACTCCGTACACACTTACCAGCTCCAGCTTGCTCAGAGTGACAGTCAGAGTGGGATTGTCCCTCCGTACACACTTCCCAGCTCCAGCTTCCTCAGAATGACAGTCAGAGTGGGATTGTCACTCCGTACACACTTCCCAGCTCCAGCTTCCTCAGAGTGACAGTCAGAGTGGGATTGTCACTCCGTACACACTTCCCAGCTCCAGCTTCCTCAGAGTGACAGTCAGGGTGGGAATGTCACTCCGTACACACTTCCCAGCTCCAGCTTCCTCAGAGTGACAGTCAGAGTGGGATTGTCACTCCGTACACACTTCCCAGCTCCAGCTTCCTCAGAGTGACAGTCAGAGTGGGATTGTCACTCCGTACACACTTCCCTGCTCCAGCTTCCTCAGAGTGACAGTCAGGGTGGGATTGTCACTCCGTACACACTTACCAGCTCCAGCTTGCTCAGAGTGACAGTCAGAGTGGGATTGTCCCTCCGTACACACTTCCCAGCTCCAGCTTCCTCAGAATGACAGTCAGAGTGGGATTGTCACTCCGTACACACTTCCCAGCTCCAGCTTCCTCAGAGTGACAGTCAGAGTGGGATTGTCACTCCGTACACACTTCCCAGCTCCAGCTTCCTCAGAGTGACAGTCAGAGTGGGATTGTCACTCCGTACTCACTTCCCAGCTCCAGCTTCCTCAGAGTGACAGTCAGAGTGGGATTGTCACTCCGTACACACTTCCCAGCTCCAGCTTCCTCAGAGTGACAGTCAGGGTGGGATTGTCACTCCGTACACACTTCCCAGCTCCAGCTTCCTCAGAGTGACAGTCAGAGTGGGATTGTCACTCCGTACACACTTCCCAGCTCCAGCTTCCTCAGAGTGACAGTCAGAGTGGGATTGTCACTCCGTACACACTTCCCAGCTCCAGCTTCCTCAGAGTGACAGTCAGAGTGGGACTGTCACTCCGTACACACTTCCCAGCTCCAGCTTCCTCAGAGTGACAGTCAGAGTGGGATTGTCACTCCGTACACACTTCCCAGCTCCAGCTTCCTCAGAGTGACAGTCAGAGTGGGACTGTCACTCCGTACACACTTCCCAGCTCCAGCTTCCTCAGAGTGACAGTCAGAGTGGGATTGTCACTCCGTACACACTTCCCAGCTCCAGATTCCTCAGAGTGACAGTCAGAGTGGGATTGTCACTCCGTACACACTTCCCAGCTCCAGCTTCCTCAGAGTGACAGTCAGGGTGGGATTGTCACTCCGTACACACTTCCCAGCTCCAGCTTCCTCAGAGTGACAGTCAGGGTGGGATTGTCACTCCGTACACACTTCCCAGCTCCAGCTTCCTCAGAGTGGCAGTCAGGGTGGGATTGTCACTCCGTACACACTTCCCAGCTCCAGCTTCCTCAGAGTGACAGTCAGAGTGGGATTGTCACTCCGTACACACTTCCCAGCTCCAGCTTCCTCAGAGTGACAGTCAGGGTGGGAATGTCACTCCGTACACACTTCCCAGCTCCAGCTTCCTCAGAGTGACAGTCAGAGTGGGATTGTCACTCCGTACACACTTCCCTGCTCCAGCTTCCTCAGAGTGACAGTCAGGGTGGGATTGTCACTCCGTACACAATTACCAGCTCCAGCTTGCTCAGAGTGACAGTCAGAGTGGGATTGTCCCTCCGTACACACTTCCCAGCTCCAGCTTCCTCAGAATGACAGTCAGAGTGGGATTGTCACTCTGTACACACTTCCCAGCTCCAGCTTCCTCAGAGTGACAGTCAGAGTGGGATTGTCACTCCGTACACACTTCCCAGCTCCAGCTTCCTCAGAGTGACAGTCAGGGTGGGAATGTCACTCCGTACACACTTCCCAGCTCCAGCTTCCTCAGAGTGACAGTCAGAGTGGGATTGTCACTCCGTACACACTTCCCAGCTCCAGCTTCCTCAGAGTGACAGTCAGAGTGGGATTGTCACTCCGTACACACTTCCCTGCTCCAGCTTCCTCAGAGTGACAGTCAGGGTGGGATTGTCACTCCGTACACACTTACCAGCTCCAGCTTGCTCAGAGTGACAGTCAGAGTGGGATTGTCCCTCCGTACACACTTCCCAGCTCCAGCTTCCTCAGAATGACAGTCAGAGTGGGATTGTCACTCCGTACACACTTCCCAGCTCCAGCTTCCTCAGAGTGACAGTCAGAGTGGGATTGTCACTCCGTACACACTTCCCAGCTCCAGCTTCCTCAGAGTGACAGTCAGAGTGGGATTGTCACTCCGTACTCACTTCCCAGCTCCAGCTTCCTCAGAGTGACAGTCAGAGTGGGATTGTCACTCCGTACACACTTCCCAGCTCCAGCTTCCTCAGAGTGACAGTCAGGGTGGGATTGTCACTCCGTACACACTTCCCAGCTCCAGCTTCCTCAGAGTGACAGTCAGAGTGGGATTGTCACTCCGTACACACTTCCCAGCTCCAGCTTCCTCAGAGTGACAGTCAGAGTGGGATTGTCACTCCGTACACACTTCCCAGCTCCAGCTTCCTCAGAGTGACAGTCAGAGTGGGATTGTCACTCCGTACACACTTCCCAGCTCCAGCTTCCTCAGAGTGACAGTCAGGGTGGGATTGTCACTCCGTACACACTTCCCAGCTCCAGCTTCCTCAGAGTGACAGTCAGAGTGGGATTGTCACTCCGTACACACTTCCCAGCTCCAGCTTCCTCAGAGTGACAGTCAGGGTGGGATTGTCACTCCGTACACACTTCCCAGCTCCAGCTTCCTCAGAGTGACAGTCAGAGTGGGATTGTCACTCCGTACACACTTCCCAGCTCCAGCTTCCTCAGAGTGACAGTCAGAGTGGGATTGTGAATCCGTACACACTTCCCAGCTCCAGCTTCCTCAGAGTGACAGTCAGAGTGGGATTGTGAATCCGTACACACTTCCCAGCTCCAGCTTCCTCAGAGTGACAGTCAGGGTGGGATTGTCACTCCGTACACACTTCCCAGCTCCAGCTTCCTCAGAGTGACAGTCAGGGTGGGATTGTCACTCCGTACACACTTCCCAGCTCCAGCTTCCTCAGAGTGACAGTCAGAGTGGGATTGTCACTCCGTACACACTTCCCAGCTCCAGCTTCCTCAGAGTGACAGTCAGAGTGGGATTGTCACTCCGTACACACTTCCCAGCTCCAGCTTCCTCAGAGTGACAGTCAGGGTGGGATTGTCACTCCGTACACACTTCCCAGCTCCAGCTTCCTCAGAGTGACAGTCAGGGTGGGATTGTCACTCCGTACACACTTCCCAGCTCCAGCTTCCTCAGAGTGACAGTCAGGGTGGGATTGTCACTCCGTACACACTTCCCAGCTCCAGCTTCCTCAGAGTGACAGTCAGAGTGGGATTGTCACTCCGTACACACTTCCCAGCTCCAGCTTCCTCAGAGTGACAGTCAGAGTGGGATTGTCACTCCGTACACACTTCCCAGCTCCAGCTTCCTCAGAGTGACAGTCAGGGTGGGATTGTCACTCCGTACACACTTCCCAGCTCCAGCTTCCTCAGAGTGACAGTCAGGGTGGGATTGTCACTCCGTACACACTTCCCAGCTCCAGCTTCCTCAGAGTGACAGTCAGAGTGGGATTGTCACTCCGTACACACTTCCCAGCTCCAGCTTCCTCAGAGTGACAGTCAGGGTGGGATTGTCACTCCGTACACACTTCCCAGCTCCAGCTTCCTCAGAGTGACAGTCAGGGTGGGATTGTCACTCCGTACACACTTCCCAGCTCCAGCTTCCTCAGAGTGACAGTCAGAGTGGGATTGTCACTCCGTACACACTTCCCAGCTCCAGCTTCCTCAGAGTGACAGTCAGAGTGGGATTGTCACTCCGTACACACTTCCCAGCTCCAGCTTCCTCAGAGTGACAGTCAGGGTGGGATTGTCACTCCGTACACACTTCCCAGTTCCAGCTTCCTCAGAGTGACAGTCAGGGTGGGATTGTCACTCCGTACACACTTCCCAGCTCCAGCTTCCTCAGAGTGACAGTCAGAGTGGGATTGTCACTCCGTACACACTTCCCAGCTCCAGCTTCCTCAGAGTGACAGTCAGGGTGGGATTGTCACTCCGTACACACTTCCCAGCTCCAGCTTCCTCAGAGTGACAGTCAGAGTGGGATTGTCACTCCGTACACACTTCCCAGCTCCAGCTTCCTCAGAGTGACAGTCAGAGTGGGATTGCCACTCCGTACACACTTCCCAGCTCCAGCTTCCTCAGAGTGACAGTCAGAGTGGGATTGTCACTCCGTACACACTTCCCAGCTCCAGCTTCCTCAGAGTGACAGTCAGGGTGGGATTGTCACTCCGTACACACTTCCCAGCTCCAGCTTCCTCAGAGTGACAGTCAGGGTGGGATTGTCACTCCGTACACACTTCCCAGCTCCAGCTTCCTCAGAGTGACAGTCAGAGTGGGATTGTCACTCCGTACACACTTCCCAGCTCCAGCTTCCTCAGAGTGACAGTCAGGGTGGGATTGTCACTCCGTACACACTTCCCAGCTCCAGCTTCCTCAGAGTGACAGTCAGGGTGGGATTGTCACTCCGTACACACTTCCCAGCTCCAGCTTCCTCGGAGTGACAGTCAGAGTGGGATTGTCACTCCGTACACACTTCCCAGCTCCAGCTTCCTCAGAGTGACAGTCAGAGTGGGATTGTCACTCCGTACACACTTCCCAGCTCCAGCTTCCTCAGAGTGACAGTCAGGGTGGGATTGTCACTCCGTACACACTTCCCAGCTCCAGCTTCCTCAGAGTGACAGTCAGGGTGGGATTGTCACTCCGTACACACTTCCCAGCTCCAGCTTCCTCAGAGTGGCAGTCAGGGTGGGATTGTCACTCCGTACACACTTCCCAGCTCCAGCTTCCTCGGAGTGACAGTCAGAGTGGGATTGTCACTCCGTACACACTTCCCAGCTCCAGCTTCCTCAGAGTGACAGTCAGAGTGGGATTGTCACTCCGTACACACTTCCCAGCTCCAGCTTCCTCAGAGTGACAGTCAGGGTGGGATTGTCACTCCGTACACACTTCCCAGCTCCAGCTTCCTCAGAGTGACAGTCAGGGTGGGATTGTCACTCCGTACACACTTCCCAGCTCCAGCTTCCTCAGAGTGACAGTCAGAGTGGGATTGTCACTCCGTACACACTTCCCAGCTCCAGCTTCCTCAGAGTGACAGTCAGAGTGGGATTGTCACTCCGTACACACTTCCCAGCTCCAGCTTCCTCAGAGTGACAGTCAGAGTGGGATTGTCACTCCGTACACACTTCCCAGCTCCAGCTTCCTCAGAGTGACAGTCAGAGTGGGATTGTCACTCCGTACACACTTCCCAGCTCCAGCTTCCTCAGAGTGACAGTCAGAGTGGGATTGTCACTCCGTACACACTTCCCAGCTCCAGCTTCCTCAGAGTGACAGTCAGGGTGGGATTGTCACTCCGTACACACTTCCCAGCTCCAGCTTCCTCAGAGTGACAGTCAGGGTGGGATTGTCACTCCGTACACACTTCCCAGCTCCAGCTTCCTCAGAGTGACAGTCAGAGTGGGATTGTCACTCCGTACACACTTCCCAGCTCCAGCTTCCTCAGAGTGACAGTCAGAGTGGGATTGTCACTCCGTACACACTTCCCAGCTCCAGCTTCCTCAGAGTGACAGTCAGAGTGGGATTGTCACTCCGTACACACTTCCCAGCTCCAGCTTCCTCAGAGTGACAGTCAGAGTGGGATTGTCACTCCGTACACACTTCCCAGCTCCAGCTTCCTCAGAGTGACAGTCAGGGTGGGATTGCGAATCCGTACACACTTCCCAGCTCCAGCTTCCTCAGAGTGACAGTCAGAGTGGGATTGTTACTCCGTACACACTTCCCAGCTCCAGCTTCCTCAGAGTGACAGTCAGAGTGGGATTGTCACTCCGTACACACTTCCCAGCTCCAGCTTCCTCAGAGTGACAGTCAGAGTGGGATTGTCACTCCGTACACACTTCCCAGCTCCAGCTTCCTCAGAGTGACAGTCAGGGTGGGATTGTCACTCCGTACACACTTCCCAGCTCCAGCTTCCTCAGAGTGACAGTCAGGGTGGGATTGCGAATCCGTACACACTCCCCAGCTCCAGCTTCCTCAGAGTGACAGTCAGAGTGGGATTGTCACTCCGTACACACTTCCCAGCTCCAGCTTCCTCAGAGTGACAGTCAGGGTGGGATTGTCACTCCGTACACACTTCCCAGCTCCAGCTTCCTCAGAGTGACAGTCAGGGTGGGATTGTCACTCCGTACACACTTCCCAGCTCCAGCTTCCTCAGAGTGGCAGTCAGGGTGGGATTGTCACTCCGTACACACTTCCCAGCTCCAGCTTCCTCGGAGTGACAGTCAGAGTGGGATTGTCACTCCGTACACACTTCCCAGCTCCAGCTTCCTCAGAGTGACAGTCAGAGTGGGATTGTCACTCCGTACACACTTCCCAGCTCCAGCTTCCTCAGAGTGACAGTCAGGGTGGGATTGTCACTCCGTACACACTTCCCAGCTCCAGCTTCCTCAGAGTGACAGTCAGGGTGGGATTGTCACTCCGTACACACTTCCCAGCTCCAGCTTCCTCAGAGTGACAGTCAGAGTGGGATTGTCACTCCGTACACACTTCCCAGCTCCAGCTTCCTCAGAGTGACAGTCAGAGTGGGATTGTCACTCCGTACACACTTCCCAGCTCCAGCTTCCTCAGAGTGACAGTCAGAGTGGGATTGTCACTCCGTACACACTTCCCAGCTCCAGCTTCCTCAGAGTGACAGTCAGAGTGGGATTGTCACTCCGTACACACTTCCCAGCTCCAGCTTCCTCAGAGTGACAGTCAGAGTGGGATTGTCACTCCGTACACACTTCCCAGCTCCAGCTTCCTCAGAGTGACAGTCAGGGTGGGATTGTCACTCCGTACACACTTCCCAGCTCCAGCTTCCTCAGAGTGACAGTCAGGGTGGGATTGTCACTCCGTACACACTTCCCAGCTCCAGCTTCCTCAGAGTGACAGTCAGAGTGGGATTGTCACTCCGTACACACTTCCCAGCTCCAGCTTCCTCAGAGTGACAGTCAGAGTGGGATTGTCACTCCGTACACACTTCCCAGCTCCAGCTTCCTCAGAGTGACAGTCAGAGTGGGATTGTCACTCCGTACACACTTCCCAGCTCCAGCTTCCTCAGAGTGACAGTCAGAGTGGGATTGTCACTCCGTACACACTTCCCAGCTCCAGCTTCCTCAGAGTGACAGTCAGGGTGGGATTGCGAATCCGTACACACTTCCCAGCTCCAGCTTCCTCAGAGTGACAGTCAGAGTGGGATTGTTACTCCGTACACACTTCCCAGCTCCAGCTTCCTCAGAGTGACAGTCAGAGTGGGATTGTCACTCCGTACACACTTCCCAGCTCCAGCTTCCTCAGAGTGACAGTCAGAGTGGGATTGTCACTCCGTACACACTTCCCAGCTCCAGCTTCCTCAGAGTGACAGTCAGGGTGGGATTGTCACTCCGTACACACTTCCCAGCTCCAGCTTCCTCAGAGTGACAGTCAGGGTGGGATTGCGAATCCGTACACACTCCCCAGCTCCAGCTTCCTCAGAGTGACAGTCAGAGTGGGATTGTCACTCCGTACACACTTCCCAGCTCCAGCTTCCTCAGAGTGACAGTCAGAGTGGGATTGTCACTCCGTACACACTTCCCAGCTCCAGCTTCCTCAGAGTGACAGTCAGAGTGGGATTGTCACTCCGTACACACTTCCCAGCTCCAGCTTCCTCAGAGTGACAGTCAGAGTGGGATTGCGAATCCGTACACACTTCCCAGCTCCAGCTTCCTCAGAGTGACAGTCAGAGTGGGATTGTCACTCCGTACACACTTCCCAGCTCCAGCTTCCTCAGAGTGACAGTCAGAGTGGGATTGTCACTCCGTACACACTTCCCAGCTCCAGCTTCCTCAGAGTGACAGTCAGGGTGGGATTGTCACTCCGTACACACTTCCCAGCTCCAGCTTCCTCGGAGTGACAGTCAGAGTGGGATTGTCACTCCGTACACACTTCCCAGCTCCAGCTTCCTCAGAGTGACAGTCAGGGTGGGATTGTCACTCCGTACACACTTCCCAGCTCCAGCTTCCTCAGAGTGACAGTCAGGGTGGGATTGTCACTCCGTACACACTTCCCAGCTCCAGCTTCCTCAGAGTGACAGTCAGGGTGGGATTGTCACTCCGTACACACTTCCCAGCTCCAGCTTCCTCAGAGTGACAGTCAGAGTGGGATTGTCACTCCGTACACACTTCCCAGCTCCAGCTTCCTCAGAGTGACAGTCAGGGTGGGATTGTCACTCCGTACACACTTCCCAGCTCCAGCTTCCTCAGAGTGACAGTCAGAGTGGGATTGTCACTCCGTACACACTTCCCAGCTCCAGCTTCCTCAGAGTGACAGTCAGGGTGGGATTGTCACTCCGTACACACTTCCCAGCTCCAGCTTCCTCAGAGTGACAGTCAGGGTGGGATTGTCACTCCGTACACACTTCCCAGCTCCAGCTTCCTCAGAGTGACAGTCAGAGTGGGATTGTCACTCCGTACACACTTCCCAGCTCCAGCTTCCTCAGAGTGACAGTCAGAGTGGGATTGTCACTCCGTACACACTTCCCAGCTCCAGCTTCCTCAGAGTGACAGTCAGAGTGGGATTGTCACTCCGTACACACTTCCCAGCTCCAGCTTCCTCGGAGTGGCAGTCAGGGTGGGATTGTCACTCCGTACACACTTCCCAGCTCCAGCTTCCTCGGAGTGACAGTCAGAGTGGGATTGTCACTCCGTACACACTTCCCAGCTCCAGCTTCCTCAGAGTGACAGTCAGAGTGGGATTGTCACTCCGTACACACTTCCCAGCTCCAGCTTCCTCAGAGTGACAGTCAGGGTGGGATTGTCACTCCGTACACACTTCCCAGCTCCAGCTTCCTCAGAGTGACAGTCAGGGTGGGATTGTCACTCCGTACACACTTCCCAGCTCCAGCTTCCTCAGAGTGACAGTCAGAGTGGGATTGTCACTCCGTACACACTTCCCAGCTCCAGCTTCCTCAGAGTGACAGTCAGAGTGGGATTGTCACTCCGTACACACTTCCCAGCTCCAGCTTCCTCAGAGTGACAGTCAGAGTGGGATTGTCACTCCGTACACACTTCCCAGCTCCAGCTTCCTCAGAGTGACAGTCAGGGTGGGATTGCGAATCCGTACACACTTCCCAGCTCCAGCTTCCTCAGAGTGGGATTGTTACTCCGTACACACTTCCCAGCTCCAGCTTCCTCAGAGTGACAGTCAGAGTGGGATTGTCACTCCGTACACACTTCCCAGCTCCAGCTTCCTCAGAGTGACAGTCAGGGTGGGATTGCGAATCCGTACACACTCCCCAGCTCCAGCTTCCTCAGAGTGACAGTCAGAGTGGGATTGTCACTCCGGACACACTTCCCAGCTCCAGCTTCCTCAGAGTGACAGTCAGAGTGGGATTGTCACTCCGGACACACTTCCCAGCTCCAGCTTCCTCAGAGTGACAGTCAGGGTGGGATTGTCACTCCGTACACACTTCCCAGCTCCAGCTTCCTCAGAGTGACAGTCAGAGTGGGATTGTCACTCGCTCTTCCCAGCACAGGTCTCTGAGTGCCTGTCTTACCTGAATCAGCCAGGACGGTTCCAGCCAGCCCGGCGGGTCCTGGGTCCAATGCCGGAGTCTGAAAGAATGCAGAGCGACGGCGGACCCGCCCCCTTATTGTGGCCCCGGCTCCTGTGAAACGACACCCCATTGAAATTAACAAGCCAGGGAGAAGGTCGGCGCCCAGGGTAAATGGATGGGGTAAGTGCGGGAGTCAGGGGGGGGTCCGACATCGGTCGGAGATGGACATCAGGAGCAAGGTTGGAGATCGGAAGGGAGGTTGGAATTTGGGAGAGTCGTCAATTCGGGCGGTGGGGTGGTGGTCCGATTGGGTCGAGTCAGGGGTGGGGTTCCCATGCAGGTGAGGGGGATGTTGGGATGGGGAATACCATAGCGGTGGGGCAGGAGAGCTTCGTCAGGGTGGGTGGGTGAGATCCCTGTGGGATCGGGGTGTGGGGTGCGGGGATTGATATGGGCATTTAAAGACATTAAAACGCTGAAGTTAGAAGTGGATTTATTTCTCCTAACCATTAATGGAACAGTGGTAGGACATCTGCAGTTAGCAATTGAAATTGCTCTGCCGGATGGTTTCCAGTGAAGTGCAATTATCTAGGGGGGGTTAGCGCTTCTGGACAATTCCCATGTAAATCCTTACCTGGGAATTCTGAGAGGCAGTCCCCAGTGCAGCTTTGGGATACCCCCAAATCCACCGCAGGGGAGCCAGGAAATTACAAGCAGGTTGGAGGAACAGCCCATGGGCTGGAATCATAGAATTTACAGTGCAGAAGGAGGCCATTCGGCCCATCGAGTCTGCACCGACCCTTGGAACGAGCTCCCTACTGAAGCCCGCACCTCCACCCTATCCCCGTAACCCCACCTCACCTTTTGGACACTCAGGGCAATTCAGCCAATCCACCTAACCTGCACATCTTTGGACTGTGGGAGGAAACCGGAGCACCCGGAGGAAACCCACGCAGACACGGGGAGGACGTGCAGAGTCCGCACAGACAGTGACCCAAGCCGGGAATTGAACCTGGGACCCTGGAGCTGTGGGGCAGCTCCATTTGGTTCTGGAGGTTTGAATTGGGGCGAACACGGACTGTCACACTGACTCGAGCCTCCGTCTCTCCTTACTGCGACGCACTTTCTCAGATCAGTGCAGATACCAGGAGCTGGCGCTGTGTACAAGACATGAACTGCTCAGGGGCCATTTGTCTGGGTGAGGTGTCTCCTGGATCAGCAAGTTTCTCACAGATATGGTGGATTTGGCTACCCACAACCTCCAAAGTCCCAGGGTTTGCTGGAATTTGGAAACCTTCGTTCCCAATGTCCTTGGGCTTTTAAAACATTTGTTCATGGGATTATGGGGGTCACTGGCTGGGCCAACATGTCTTTGGGTTTTCTGGGATTTGGGTCTGAGAATTCCCAATCTCTTCTGGTTTGCTGGGATTTGGGTTTCAGCATTCCCAATGTCCTCGCGTTTTCTGGGATTTTTTTGTCCCAGTGGTGCTGATGTCCTGGGGTTTCTAGCAATGCAGGTTCACCTTAGAGAGGGGGGAATGATGGAGAACTGTGCTCACTCCCCAATAAGTGCAATTAGCTGGGGATAGGTTGCTAATGACGACAGTAACAGGTTTGGTAACAGGTTTGGTGTCGTGGCTGAAATATGTGACGACACCAACTGTTGGCTGATGCCTTCTAAAAGGGGTACGTGTGTATCTGCTCCAAGAATGATTCAGGTACCTTGTCAACAATTCGATCTTTTATTAGCTAGGGTTCCAGATGTTATGTCACACCTGGCGAAATGTCGAAGCTACAGAGCCAATGCACAGAGCAGAAAGGTAATAAAAGAAGACCTATCGAGTACAGAGTGGTCACTGCAGTAAGAGGTTGTGTTCAGGTCTAGCGTGAGGGGTTTACTGTACAATATTGCTGGTTAGATTCTCCACCAGGAGGGGGGGTCTGAACAGGCTGTTGCAGATGGGCCTCAGTCTGCTCTGCTCTTGCTCCTCATACTGTGGATAATGGCCACGGTTTGAATGGTTTCTGTCCTTTGCCCCATCGGGAATGAAATCTATAAATTCTGGAGAGTTGGAGACAGCACAGGAGTCATTCAGCTTCAGCCGCCGCAGTGGTCGCCCAGGCGGCCTGTCGGCGTTCGAGCCCTGAAGGCCTGCCTTCCCACCTACCAGACTTCGCTCACCCTCGCTATTCTCGGCAACCTGCTGCTGAGGCACCCTCACGTTGTACCTGGCAGGGACGAGGCTTTGAGTGAAGTTGCCACCCCGGAAGACCAAAGGTCTCAGGGCCTCCCTCAGGAGGGGTCTATGGCTCTCGGGCTCCAGCTCCACGTCAAGCAGCTGGAAAACCGGCCTAACTTGCTGCCTGGGAAATTGGCTTGGCTTCAATCTCTGCACTGCCGTCACATTCCCAAAGTCATCAAATGTCATGATGTTGTTTAATGGTCGGCGGCTGTTCTGAATCTTTAGAACGTTCTGGAAATAGGAAGTCATCCGATACACATCGCAGGGAGGCACAAGAGGCTCTTCAGCACAGGGTTCCGGGGCTTGCTGTTGGAGCAACTCCTTTTCCGTCTGATCCAAAGGCTTGGGAACGCCCTTCCGCTTGCTTGCGCCTCCCCGGTGGCACTGACACTTCAATATTCTCTTCTTGACTACAGGGAGTGATCGTGGTCCATCGTCTCCATCAACTTTAACAGCTTTCTCGCCTTCCTGCTGTCAAAACACAAGCACAAAAGGGTTCTCAAGGCGGGGGATGGTAATTCCTTTTTAAGAGATTAATTATCTTCACAATCCTGGAATACTGTGCCCAGATCTGGATGTCACAGGGATGAGGAGTTACAGATAAACTAGGGTGACCTTCCTTTGAGCACATAAGACCAAGATTTCGGACTGAGGATGTAGGTGAGTTAATAAGAGGACAGCTTCCAATTACCAAAGGGTCAATAACGAGAGGCTGGGGATGGCAGGCAAAGAGGCGATACAAGGGAAAACTTGAAGTAAGAGAGGTTAGGATTTGCAAGGCACTTCTTGGTATGTTAGTGAAAACAGATTAACTCCAAAAGGGAATGAGATAACGTTCCATGGATATGGGGAAGGAGTGGGGGAGTAGAATTAACTGGACCACTCCTGAGAAGAACCAGACTAGACTGGGTCGGCCCATCAGACTGCATTAGAACATATGAAATAGCAGTCGTCCCTTAAGTCTGTCCCCCATTGAACAAGACCATGACTTATCCTTGCCCCAATTCCACCTCCCTTTCTGATTCCCAAGTATTCCTTGAGAGTTCAAATATCCACCAATCACAGCCTTGAGTATATTCAACATCTGAGGTAGAGAATTCCAAATAGTCACAGAAAACGTCATCTCCCCTTCAGTCTGAATTGGCCGATTCCTTATTCTAGCTCTGGACTCACCAGCCTCTCAGCACCTGCCCTATCAGACCCTCCCAAAATCTCCTGTGTCAATTCTCCGAAAATACACAGAGTTGACCTCTCCCTCAGGACAACCTGCTCCCCTCAGGAAATAAATCAATTTAATGAATCTTTTGTTGTACCTTCTGGAAAGCAAGTGCAACCTTCCTTCACCAAGGTGATCAAACTTGTACACGAGTTGTAGTCTGACTGCAACCCTGTAGTATTGCAGCAAGACTTCCTTACTCTTGTAACCTTGCAATAAGGACCAAATGTCATTCATGCTCCTCATTGCCAGGCGTACCGGCTTGTTAACTTCCTATGTTCCTTGTACACATCCCTCTGAACACATCCCTAAGGGCAGCACGGTAGCATTGTGGATAGCACAATTGCTTCACAGCTCCAGGGTCCCAGGTTCGATTCCGGCTTGGGTCACTGTCTGTGCGGAGTCTGCACGTTCTCCCCGTGTGTGCGTGGGTTTCCTCCGGGTGCTCTGGTTTCCTCCCACAGTCCAAAGATGTGCAGGTTAGGTGGATTGACCATGCTAAATTGCCCTTAGTGTCCAAAATTGCCCATAGTGTTGGGTGGGGTTGCTGGGTTGTGGGGATAGGGTGGAGGTGTTGACCTTGGGTAGGGTGCTCTTTCCAAGAGCCGGTGCAGACTCGCTGGGCCGAATGGCCTCCTTCTGCACTGTAAATTCTATGAATCTGTAAATTCTATGAATCTATGAACACTAACATTTAGTTTCACATCATTGTCAAAATATTGATTTCTGTCCCACAATCCGTAGAGTGCAGAAGGAGGCCATTCGGCCCATCGCGTCTGCACCGACCCTCCAAAAGAGCACCCTACCCAGATCCATAAGACCAGAAGACAGAGGAGCAGAATTAGGCCCCTCGGCCCATCGAGTCTGCTCCGCCATCCAATCATGGCTGATATTTTATCATCCCCATTCACCTGCTTTCTCCCCATAACCCCTGATCCCCTTGTTGATCAAGAACCTATCTACCTCTGTCGTAAAGACACTCAGTGATTTGGCCTCCACAGCCTTCTGCGGCAAAGAGTTCCATAGATTCACCACCCTCTGGCTGAAGAAATTCCTCCTCATCTCAGTTTTAAAGGATCGTCCCTTTCGTCTGAGATGGTGTCCTCTGGTTCTAGTTTTTCCTACAATTGGAAACATCCTCTCCACGTCCACTCTATTCAGGCCTCGCTATATTCCGTAAGTTTCAATAAGATCCCCCCTCATCCTTCTAAACTCCAACGAGTACAGACCCAGAGTCCTCAACTGTTCCTCAAATGACAAGCTCTTCATTCCAGGGATCATTCTTGTGAATCTCCTCTGGACCCTTTCCAAGGCCAGCACATCCTTCCTTAGATACTGGGCCCAAAACTGCTCACAATCCTCCAAATGGGGTCTGACCAGAGCATTATGCAGCCTCAGAAGTACATCCCTGGTCTTGTATTCTAGCCCTCTCGACATGAATGCTAACATTGCATTTGCCTTCCTAACTGCCGACTGAACCTGCAGATTAACCTTAAGAGAATTGTGAACAAGGACTCCCAAGTCCCTTTGTGCTTCTGATTTCCTAAGCATTTCCCCATTCAGAAAATAGTCCATGCCTCCATGCCTCTTTCCAAAGTGCATAACCTCTCACCTTTCCACATTATATTCCACCTGCCACTTCATTGTCCACTCTCCTAGCTTGTCCAAATCCTTCTGCAGCCCCCTTGCTTCCTCAATACTACCTGGCCCTCTACAGATCTTTGTATCATCTGCAAACTTAGCAACAGCGCCTTCAGTTCCTTCTTCCAGATCATTAATGTATATTGTGAGTCTCTATATCCTCCGCCCTATCCCTGCAACCTAACCTGCACATCCCTGGACACTAAGGGACAATTGATCATGGCCAATCCTCTGAACCTGCACATCTTTGGACTGTGGGAGGAAACCAGAGCAACCGGAAGAAACCCACACAGACACAGTGAGAACGTGCAGACTCCACACAGACAGTGACCCAAGCCGGGAATTGAACCTGGTTCTGTGAGGGAGCAGGGCTAACCACTGTGCCACCATGCTGCCCTTGCGTGGAGACTTCAGAAAGGGGTACCCCAGCAGATGTTTGGGGTATCACCGGGTATGGTGCCCCGGAGATCGAAACTGATGGGCCAGAGTTTCTTGGTCCCTTTGCACCCACATAAACCAAATCTTATTATGAACACTTCAGCATTCAGAGATGATTTGACCATCTTCCCTGATTTTCACTATTTCATTATTAACGTCCGTTCTGTCCTGCTCTGCTTATTTCTCTGCCATTCGAGTCTTTCAACCTTCAGATTTACAACCTTCCCCTCACCTGCATGGATCTCTGGGAACACAATTGGCCAAGGCACTGAACAAGCCAGATTTAAGTGGAGCCCATCCCCTGGGAACAGTTCCCTCGATGAGTCAAAACCTGCCTCCCTCAAAACTCTCTGAGCTTAGCGTTCAATTCTCTGCTCCAATTGACCCTCTGTCCATTACACTTGGCCCTGGCAGTGGGCCACAGATCCCACTAGTTTGCATCTGGAATAGCCTCAGCTGGAACAAGCAGTTAATGAGTTCAGAGACTCCTCTAAGTGCTCCATTACCTTTTCCGAATCCAGGTGCCAGCTCATTAGCTCTTTGCACACCGAAGACATGACCTGCACTTCCTGGTGTCGCGGCTCGTCACTCCCACACTCTGGCCCAGCACCGTGCCCCGGAGCAGGGGTCGCAGTCGGCTCGTCACCTCCCTTCGCCAAACAGATGGTGCTTCCAGGAGTCTCCTCGGGCCTTTCCTGATTCAAAACATGTGGTCAGCATTAAAATAACTTCATTCTCAGTCTCATTTCCTGTTCATTATGCAAATATCATTGGTAGCCATTCTCCATCCACAGTCAGACAATCACAGGTTCAAGACTCACCTCAGAGACGTGAGCACAGGCCAGCACTCTCACTTCCAGTACTGGGGGAGTGCCGCACTGTCAGAGAGTCAGTACTGAGGGAGTGCTGCACTGTCAGAGGGTCAGTACTGAGGGAGTGCCGCACTGTCAGAGAGTCAGTACTGAGGGAGTGCTGCACTGTCAGAGGGTCAGTGCTGAGGGAATGCTGCACTGTCAGAGGGTCAGAACTGAGGGAGTGCTGCACTGTCAGAGGGTCAGTACTGAGGGAGTGCTGCACTGTCAGAGGGTCAGAACTGAGGGAGTGCTGCACTGTCAGAGGGTCAGTACTGAGGGAGTGCTGCACTGTCAGTTATACTGAGGGAGTGCTGCGCTGTCAGAGAGTCAGTACTGAGGGAGTGCTGTACTGTCAGAGGGTCAGTACTGAGGGAGTGCTGCACTGTCAGAGGGTCAGTACTGAGGGAGTGCTGCACTGTCAGAGGGTCAGTACTAAGGGAGTGCCGCACTGTCAGAGGGTCAGTACTGAGGGAGTGCTGCACTGTCAGAGGATCAGTACTGAGGGAGTGCTGCACTGTCAGAGGGTCAGTACTGAGGGAGTGCCGCACTGTCAGAGGGTCAGTACTGAGGGAGTGCTGCACTGTCAGAGGGTCAGTACTGAGGGAGTGCTGCACTTTCAGAGGGTCAGTACTATGGAAGTGTTGCACTGTCAGAGCGTCAGTACTAAGGGAGTGCTGCACTGTCAGAGGGTCAGTACTGAGGGAGTGCTGCACTGTCAGAGGGTCAGTACTGAGGGAGTGCCGCGCTGTCAGAGGGTCAGTACTGAAGGTTTGCTGCACTGTCAGAGGGTCAGTACTGAGGGAGTGCCACACTGTCAGAGGGTCAGTACTGAGGGAGTGCCGCACTGTCGGAGGGTTAGTACTGAGGGAGTGCCGCACTGTCAGAGGGTCAGTACTGAGGGAGTGCCACACTGTCAGCGGGTCAGTACTGAGGGAGTGCTGCACTGTCAGAGGGTCAGTACTGAGGGAGTGCCGCACTGTCAGAGGATTAGCACTGAGAGATTGCTACACTGTCAGAGGGTCAGTACTGAGGGAGTGCTGCATTGTCAGAGGGTCAGTACTGAGGGAGTGCCGCACTGTCAGAGGGTCAGTACTGAGGGAGTGCCGCACTGACAGAGGGTCAATACTGAGGGAGTGCTGCACTGTCAGAGGGTCAGTACTGAGGGAGTGCTGCATTGTCAGAGGGTCAGTACTGAGGGAGTGCTGCACTGTCAAAGGGTCAGTACTGAGGGAGTGCTGTCCTGTCAGAGGGTCAGTACTGAGGGAGTGCTGTCCTGTCAGAGGGTCAGTACTGAGGGAGCGCTGCACTGTCAGAGGGTCAGTACTGAGGAAGTGCTGCATTGTCAGCGGGTCAGTACTGAGGGAGTGCCGCACTGTCAGAGGGTCAGTACTGAGGGAATGCTGCACTGTCAGAGGGTCAGTACTGAGGGAGTGCTGCACTGTCGGAGGGTCAGTGCTGAGGGAGTGCTGCCCTGTCAGAGGGTCAGTACTGAGGGAGTGCTGCACTGTCAGAGGGTCAGTTCTGAGGGAGTGCTGCACTGTCAGAGGGTCAGTACCAAGGGAGTGCTGCTCTGTCAGAGGGTCAGTACTGAGGGAGTGCTGCACTGTCGGAGGGTCAGTGCTGAGGGAGTGCTGCCCTGTCAGAGGGTCAGTACTGAGGGAGTGCTGCACTGTCAGAGGGTCAGTACTGAGGGAGTGCTGCACTGTCAGAGGGTCAGTACTGAGGGAGTGCTGCACTGTCAGAGGGTCAGTACTAAGGGAGTGCCGCACTGTCAGAGGGTCAGTACTGAGGGAGTGCTGCACTGTCAGAGGGTCAGTACTAAGGGAGTGCCGCACTGTCAGAGGGTCAGTACTGAGGGAGTGCCGCACTGTCAGAGGGTCAGTACTGAGAGAGTGCTGCACTGTCAGAGGGTCAGTACTGAGGGAGCGCTGCACTGTCAGAGGGTCAGTACTGAGGAAGTGCTGCTTTGTCAGAGGGTCAGTAGTGAGGGGCTGAGTGATGGTGTTACGAGGTGTCAGTGATGGTGTTACGAGGTGTTCTCCTGCTCTACGTGGGAAGCCGGGAGCATTTCCAGTGCTCGGTGCCAGCAAGTGTAGGAAGTGTCTCCAGCTGCAGCTCCTGGAAGCTCGAGTTTCAGAGCTGAAGCTGCGGCTGAGGACACTAAGGAGCATCCGCGAGGTGGAGAGCATCGTGGATAGCACGTATAGAGAGGTGGTCACACTGCTGGCTCAGACTCCGCAGGCAGGAGGGCAATGGGTGACCACCAGGCAGAACAAGACAGCGAGGCAGGCAGTTCAGGAATCTCCTGTGGCCATTTCCCTGCAGAACAGATATCCCGCTTTGGACACTGTTGAGGGGGATGGCCTCTCAGGGGAAAACAGCAACAGCCAAACTCGTGGCACCATGGTTGGTTTTGCTGCAGAGGGGGAGTAAAAACTGTGGGATTGCAATAGTTAAAGGGGATTCAATTGTTAGGGAAAACATAGGCGTTTCTGTGACCGCAAATGAGACTCCTGGATGGTATGCTGCCTCCCTGGTGCCAGGGTCAAGGATGTCTCGGAGCAGGTACAGGACAATCTGGAGGGGGAGGGTGAACAGCCAATGGCCGTGGTACACATCGGTACCAACAACATAGATTAAAAAAAAGGGATGAGGTGCAAAAAGCAGAATATGGGAAGTTCAGAAGAACGTTGAAAAGTAGGACTTCAAAGGTATTGATGTCGGGATTACTACCAGTGCCACGCATTATGGGCGGCACGGTAACACAGTGGTTAGCACTGTTGCTTCACAGCTCCAGGGACCTGGGTTTGATTCCCGGCTTGGGTCACTGTCTGTGCGGAGTCTGCACATCCTCCCCGTGTGTGCGTGGGTTTCCTCCGGGTGCTCCGGTTTCCTCCCACAGTCCAAAGATGGGCAGGTTAGGTGGATTGGCCGTGATAAATTGCCCTTAGTGTCCAAAAAATGTTAAGTGGGGGTTACTGGGTTATGGGGATATCAAACACCAATAACTCGGCCTCTTCTACCTGTTTCTCCAAAGTTGGTGTTGATGGAGCCTTCACCAGAGGCACTGAGCCTTGGGCCCAGCTGTCAGTGATATAGGCCACAGGCTCCTCATCTTCCTGCCACGACTGGTCCACGACGGCTCCCTCTCCGGAGTCATGCGTCAGGAACTGCCACTCGATAATCTGCAGGATGGCTTCCTTGGCTTGAGCGATGGTGAAGGGCAACAACTGAGGAAAAGACGGGGAGGAATGTTTCAGTGAATGGTCAACGCAATCGAACAGCGAGACAAGAGAGCTGGACTAGGGAGGGATCCTCTTTCCTAACCGGCAAAATACCGGGAGAATCCCGCATGTTTTAAGTTCCGTCGTTCTCAAGAAGAGGTTGCGATTCCTGTACGGTTGACCATGAAGTGTTTATTGTTAACCCATATATACAGCGTGTCGCCTAAGCTATCAGCTCACTCCATGTTTGCTCTGACAGGGGTCTGTGGGAATAGGTGGGTCAGGTGTGTTACACACGGTGGGTCAGGTGTGTTACACACGGTGGGTCAGGTGTGTTACACACGGTGGGTCAGGTGTGTTACACACGGTGGGTCAGGTGTGTTACACACGGTGGGTCAGGTGTGTTACACATGTCGGTGCAGACTCGATGGGCTGAAGGGCGATTCTGTGACTGGGCACTGTGTGGGCTGTACTCTCTCCCAGTCCCACCAAGAGCCTGAAATAAATGACAAACAGGCGGTGCTGGAGGTGTGAAAATGGAAAAACAGAATGCTGGGAAAACTCAGCAAGTCCGGCTGGATCTGTGGAGAGAGGAACAGAGCGGGATTCTCCGGCTGCGTCCAACCGGAGAATCCCGCACGAGGTCAATGGATTTCCCCATTGTCCGAGTCTCACCCGGGACGTACTTGTGGCGGGCGGGGTGGAAGAATCCATCCAATTGGGCGGGATTCTCCTCTGGGAGACCCTGGGAGAGATTCTCCTCTGGGAGACCCTGGGAGGGATTCTCCTCTGGGAGACCCTGGGCGGGATTCTCCTCTGGGAGACCCTGGGCGGGATTCTCCTCTGGGAGACCCTGGGCGGGATTCTCCTCTGGGAGACCCTGGGAGGGATTATCCACTGGGAGACCCTGGGAGGGATTCTCCTCTGGGAGACCCTGGGCTGGATTCTCCTCTGGGAGACCCTGGGAGGGATTCTCCTCTGGGAGACCCTGGGCGGGATTCTCCTCTGGGAGACCCTGGGCGGGATTCTCCTCTGGGAGACCCTGGGCGGGATTATCCACTGGGAGACCCTGGGAGGGATTCTCCTCTGGGAGACCCTGGGCTGGATTCTCCTCTGGGAGAACCTGGGAGGGATTCCACTCTGGGAGGCCCTGGGAGGGATTCTCCTCTGGGAGACCCTGGGCTGGATTCTCCTCTGGGAGACCCTGGGAGGGATCCTCCTCTGGGAGACCCTGGGATGGATTCTCCTCTGGGAGACCCTGGGAGGGATTCGACCCTGGGAGGGATTCTCCTCTGGGAGACCCTGGGAGGGATTCTCCTCTGGGAGACCCTGGGAGGGATTCTCCTCTGGGAGACCCTGGGAGGGATTCTCCTTTTGGGAGACCCTGGGCGGGATTCTCCGATTTTGCGGCTATGTCCGGAGGAAGCTTCCGGTCTTACAACGATGCTCTGCCCGGTGGGGGGCTAGCATCCGCACCATGTAAAGCCCCCCTGCAGATACAGATGGAGAATGGCCAGGTCGGTAGCCGCACCTGTGCCGGTCGCGTGCAGACCTGGCCTGCCAGATAGTGTCCCGCTGCCAGACAGTGTCCCGCTGCCAGACAGTGTCCCGCTGCCAGACAGTGGCCCGCTGCCAGACAGTGGCCCGCTGCCAGACAGTGGCCCGCTGCCAGACAGTGGCCCGCTGCCAGACAGTGGCCCGCTGCCAGACAGTGGCCCGCTGCCAGACAGTGGCCCGCTGCCAGACAGTGGCCCGCTGCCAGACAGTGGCCCGCTGCCAGACAGTGGCCCGCTGCCAGACAGTGGCCCGCTGCCAGACAGTGGCCCGCTGCCAGACAGTGGCCCGCTGCCAGACAGTGGCCCGCTGCCAGATAGTGGCCCGCTGCCAGATAGTGGCCCGCTGCCAGATAGTGGCCCGCTGCCAGATAGTGGCCCACTGCCAGATAGTGGCCCGCTGCCAGATAGTGGCCCGCTGTAACTCCCCCAACAGCGCTGGAGAGCAAACCCCGTCCCCAAACACGGCATCACCCCCCCCTCGATGCAGCCTGCACCAGCTGGATGGGTCGACAGCGCTGCGTGAGAATCCTAGAATCCCTGAAGAAGGCCATTCGACCCATTGAGTCTGCACCGAACCTGCACATCTTTGGACTGTGGGAGGAAACCGGAGCACCCGGAGGAAACCCACGCACACACGGGGAGAACATGCAGACTCCGCACAGTCAACCGAGGCCGGAATTGGACCTGGGACCCTGGAGCTCTAAGGCAGCAGTGCTAACCACTGTGCCACCATGTCGCCTGTGAGGATGGACAATGCCCCAGGGCAGCCTAGGTACTCATCACCTCTGTGCCCCTGGTACCACCCCAGGCCCACTCACACCTCTCTCTGCCTTCCTTGAGGGCGAACAAATCTCAGCCGCAGGCAGCCCCCTCGAACCTCACCCTCCACCACACCTGTGGTAGTCGGTATTTGGGGTATTACGGTACCGAGTTTGGAGGTACCCGATGCTGTAAGATCATTGGTGTGGGAGGTACCTGATACTGTAAGATCATTGGTGAAGCCTGCCTGCTGTAAGGCCCAGTAAGGCGGAGTATAAGAGTCTGTGTCTCCCTAGCTGCTGCATTCTGTACCTACGCTGCTGGGGGAAACATCTAGTCCAATAAAGCCTTCAATTGTCCTACAATCTCGCTTCGGGAGTTATTGATCATGCATCAATTTATTGAACTAGATTTGAAGAATGGAGCTCCGCATCAAGCTGGAGTGTCTGCAACTTATCCCCCATGCAGCAAACTCAGCGGCGACCTTTAAACACTGGCTGGCGGGTTTCAATGGATACCTCAGGACAGCTACAACTACACCCACGGAGGACTAAAAACTGCAAGTTCTCCACTCAAGGGTGAGCCCAGAAATCTACACGCTCATCGAGGATGCGGACGATTGAGGCCGCGATGACCCTGTTGAAAGGACACTACAACCGCCCAGTAAATCTGGTTTTCGCCCAACATCTTCTAGCTACCAGACGACAAATTCCTGGGGAATCGCTAGACGAATTCTACCGCGCACTACTGGTACTAGGTAGGAACTGTGACTGTCCGCAAGTTTCAGCCAACGACAACACTGAACTTTTAATCCGGGACGCCTTCGTTGCAGGTATGCTGTCCTCTCAGATCCGCGAGCGGCTGCTGGAAAAAGAGACGTTAGGCCTCAAGGAGGCACGGGCCCTCGCAAGCTCCTTAGACGTAGCCTCCCGAGCATACGCCCCCGACCGCGCAGCAGCCCCATGGGCAGCGTGGACCCCATCCGTAGCCGATTCCGAAGCATCCCCTAACCCCCCACAAGCTTGTGCCGCACGGCTTCCAGGCAACCCCGGGGGACCCCATGTTATTTTTGCGGGCAAGCTAAGCACCCCCAGCAATTCTGCCCGGCCCGCTCCGCAACTTGCAGGGGCTGCGGTAAAAAGGGCAATTTGTGGCGGTATGCCAGGCCCAGGTGGTCGCCGCTGTCTCTGGAGGCGAACCGGGGCCGCCGCTATTACTCTCATCACAGGCCACGTGCGGACCCCGGGCACCGCCATCTTGTTCCCCAGGGGCCACGTGCGATTCGTGGGCGCCGCCATCTTGCCCACCCCGGCCATGTGCGACCCATGGGCGCCGCCATCTTGGCTGGAGTCTCAAGACCCCGATTCGAATGACCGCACACTGCCCGAGGAAACTCATCAGCTTCTGCCACGACTCGCCTCGGTGACTCTGGACCAGTCTCGGCCCCGAACTCTTTCGACCGCTACGACGACGGTACTCATCAACGGACACAAGTCCTCCTGCCTGATCGACTCCGGGAGCACAGAGAGCTTTATACACCCCAACACGGTAAGGCCCTGCTCCCTCCCTATACACCCAGTTAACCAGAAAATCTTCCTGGCCTCCGGGTCTCACTCTGTAGAGATCAAGCAGTACTGCAGAGCTAACCTCACGGTCCAGGGAAGAGAATTTAAGAATTTCCGACTCCAAGTCCTCTCTCACCTCTGCGTTGCCACGCTCCTGGGATTGGATTTCCAATGCAACCTCCAGAGCTTAACCTTTAAATTCGGCGGCCCTATCCCCCCCCCTCACTGTCTGCAGCATCGCGACCCTCAAGGTCGACCCGCTTTCCCTTTCTGCAAACCTCACCCCTGATTGCAAACCTGTCACCACCAGGAGCAGACGGTACAGTGCCCAGGACCGGACCTTCATTAGGTAGGAAGTCCAGCGGTTACTGAAGGAAGGTGTTATCGAGGCTAGCAACAGCCCCTGGAGAGCTCAAGTAGTGGTTGTAAAGACCGGGGAGAAGCACAGGATGGGCATCGATTATAGTCAGACCATCAACAGGTATACGCAGCTCGGCGCGTACCCTCTCCCTCGCATATCTGATTTGGTCAATCAGATTGCACAATACAAGGTCTTTTCCACGGTGGACCTCAAATCGCATACCACCAGCTCCCCATTCGTCCGGACGACCGCAAGTACACTGCATTCGAAGCAGATGGGCGGCTCTACCACTTCCTAAGGGTTCCCTTCGGTGTCACAAATGGAGTCTCGGTCTTCCAACGGGAGATGGACCGAATGGTTGACTGGGTACGGTTTGCAGGCCACGTTTCTGTACCTCGACGTCACCATCTGCGGCCATGACCAGCAGGACCACAACACCAACCTCCACAGGTTTCTCCATACCGCCAGTCTCCTTATAACAAGGAAAAATGCGTATTCAGCACCGATCGTCTAGCCATCCTCGGCTACGTGGTGCATGATGGAGTCCTTGGCCCCGACCCCGAACGCATGCGCCCGCTCATGGAGTTTCCCCTCCCCCACTGCTCCAAGGCCCTGAAACGTTGCCTGGGTTTTTTTTCATATTACGCCCAGTGGGTCCCCAATGATGCGGACAAGGCCCGCCCACTAATTCAATCCACGGTTTTCCCCCTGTCGGCAGAGGCCCACCAGGCCATCAGTCGCATAAAGGCGGACATCGCAAAGGCCACGATGCACGCAATCGATGAATCCCTTCCCTTCCAAGTCGAGAGCGACGCATCCGTTGTAGCTCCAGCGGCCACCCTCAACCAAGCTGGCAGACCCGTGGCCTTCTTCTCACGCACCCTCCATGCCTCAGAAATCCGTCATTCCTCCGTTGAAAAGGAAGCCCAGGCCATAGTAGAAGCTGTGCGGCATTGGAGGCATTACCTGGACGGCAGGAGATTCATGCTCCTCTCTGATAACAGGCGGTAGCTTTCACGTTCGATAATGCACAGCGGGGCAAGATAAAGAACGATAAGATCTTACGGTGGAGGGTCGAGCTCTCCCCTACAACTACGAGATCTTGTATCGTCCCGGGAAGCTAAACGAGCCTCCTGATGCCCTATCCCACGGCACATGTACCACCGCACAAGTGGACCGACTCCGAGCCCTCCACGAGGACCTCTGCCACCCGGGAGTAACTCATTTCTTCCATTTTATCAAGACCCGCAATCTGCCCGACTCCATTGAGGAGGTCAGGACCGTCACCAGGGACTGCCAAATCTGCGTGGAGTGCAAGCCGCACTTCTACAGGCCAGAGAAAGCGCACCTGGTGAAGGTTTCCCGCCCCTTTGAACGCCTCAGCATGGACCTCAAAGGGCCCCTCCCCTCCACCGACCACAACACGTACTTCCTGAACGTGATTGACGATTGACGTGAACTCCCGGTGCCCATTTGCCATCCCCTGTCTTGACATGACCGCTGCCACCGTCATTAAAGCCCTCCACAGTATCTTTACGCTGTTCGGTTTCCCCGCCTACATACACAGTGATAGGGGTCCTGCTTCATGAGCGACGAACTGCGTCAATTCCTGCTCAGCAAGGGCATTGCCTCAAGCAGGACGACCAGTTATAACCCCAGGGGAAACGGGCAGGTGGAGAGGGAGAACGGAATGGTCTGGAAGACCGTCCTACTGGCCCTACGGTCCAGGAATCTCCCAGTGTCCCGCTGGTAGGTGGTCCTCCCCGATGCACTTCACTCCATTCGATCACTGCTGTGTACCAAGACCAACGAAACACCTCATGAAGGTCTCCTTGTCTTCCCCAGGAAGTCCTCCTCCGGGACCTCGCACCCGACCTGGCTGGCAGCTCCTGGACCTATTCTGCTCCGCAAAGACGTGCGGGCGCACAAGTTGGACCCGTTGGTCGAGAGGGTCCACCTCCTTCACACTAACCCTCAGTACGCCTATGTGGCGAACCCCGACGGCCAGCAGGATACGTTCTCCCTCCGGGACCTGGCGCCTGCTGGATCCCCACCCACAGCCCCCTCACCAACCCCACCCACCCTCCCACCGGCGCACCCCACTGCTGCCCCCTTCCCAGGGGGATCGGTCCTTCCTCTGGTCCCACCCAGGGGTGATGAAGCTGAAGACGCCACGCTCCTGGAGTCATGGGTGCCCGAGCTGGCGCCTGCATCACCAGAAGGATGTGGAGGCTTTAGAGAGGGTGCAGAAGAGATTTACCAGGATGTTGCCTGGTATGGAGGGCATAAGCTATGAGGAGCGATTGAATAAACTCGGTTTGTTCTCACTGGAACGAAGGAGGTTGAGGGGCGACCTGATAGAGGTATACAAAATTATGAGGGGCATAGACAGAGTGGATAGTCAGAGGCTTTTCCCCAGGGTAGAGGGGTCAATTACTAGGGGGCATAGTTTTAAGGTGAGAGGGGCAAAGTTTAGAGTAGATGTACGAGGCAAGTTTTTTACGCAGAGGGTAGTGGGTGCCTGGAACTCACTACCGGAAGAGGTAGTGGAAGCAGGGACGATAGGGACATTTAAGGGGCATCTTGACAAATATATGAATAGGATGGGAATAGAAGGATACGGACCCAGGAAGTGTAGAAGATTGTAGTTTAGTCGGGCAGTATGGTCGGCACGGGCTTGGAGGGCCGAAGGGCCTGTTCCTGTGCTGTACATTTCTTTGTTCTTTGTTTTGTTGAAACTGCAACAATGACAGAGGAGGACCAGGGCCCCCCATCGACTAATAGCTTCAATATGAAATGTACCTGTAAATGAATACCTACAAATAGTTGTGTGATATGTAATGAGGCAAAACATTATACCACCGACGGGTACCACCATAACCTCCACCACCGTAGAATGCGAGACCACCAACCCCGCCGGACTCTTTTTTTAACAGGGGGTGAATGTGGCAGTTGGTATTAGGGGTAATACTGTACCGAGGTTGGAGGTACCCGATGCTGTAAGATCATTGGTGTTGGAGGTACCTGATACTGTGAGATCATTGGTGAAGCCTGCCTGCTGGTTCCGCCCAGTAAGGCGGAGTATAAGAGCCTGTGTCTCCCTAGCTGCTGCATTCTGTACCTGCGCTGCCGGGGGAAACATCTAGTCCAATAAAGCCTTCAATTGTCTCCAATCTCGCTTCTCGAGTTATTGATTGAGCATCAACACCACAACCTGCCATGGCCGGGTGCTCTGCGCACCACACACCACACACCAAAACCTGTACCAGCTGCCATGGCAGGCTTCCCTGCACACACAGGCCACCAACGGCGGATCTCCTACCCAGCCACACTATGTCTCCTACCAGGAGGAGACAGCCTCCAATCGCCGGGAGCGGGCAAAGACTGGAGGGCCCGCCGGACCTGGAGCTGTATTTGTCACAGATCAGAGGGTGATGGGAGCTGGTCGGGGAGGTGGGGGAGCGGGCAGGCGTCCAGGCAGAGGTCGGTACGGAACAACCAAGTAAGCCCCCAATGAATTGCGATGTCCCTATGGCACGAGTCACCCATTCTCCCTCACTCCACGCCGACACAATAAACACCGATTCACCATCTTTCTGAATGACCCCGGCCCGCGATCTGAACTATGAGGGATGGGCTGGGTGCAGGGGGACGGACTGGGTGCCAGGGGACGGGCTGGGTGCCAGGGGACGGGCTGGGTGCAGGGGGCTGGGTGCAGGGGGCTGGGCTGGGTGCAGGGGGCTGGGTGCCGGGGGACGGGCTGGGTGCCGGGGGACGGGCTGGGTGCAGGGGGCTGGGTGCAGGGGGCTGGGTGCAGGGGGCTGGGTGCAGGGGGCTGGGTGCAGGGGGACGGATGCAGGGGGACGGGCTGGGTGCAGGGGGACGGGTGCAGGGGGACGGGCTGGGTGCAGGGGGACGGGCTGGGTGCAGGGGGACGGGCTGGGTGCAGGGGGACGGGCTGGGTGCAGGGGGACGGGCTGGGTGCAGGGGGCTGGGTGCAGGGGGCTGGGTGCAGGGGGCTGGGTGCAGGGGGCTGGGTGCAGGGGGCTGGGTGCAGGGGGGCGGGTGCAGGGGGGCGGGTGCAGGGGGGCGGGTGCAGGGGGGCGGGTGCAGGGGGGCGGGTGCAGGGGGGCGGGTGCAGGGGGGCGGGTGCAGGGGGGCGGGTGCAGGGGGGCGGGTGCAGGGGGGCGGGTGCAGGGGGGCGGGTGCAGGGGGGCGGGTGCAGGGGGGCGGGTGCAGGGGGGCGGGTGCAGGGGGGCGGGTGCAGGGGGGCGGGTGCAGGGGGGCGGGTGCAGGGGGGCGGGTGCAGGGGGGCGGGTGCAGGGGGGCGGGTGCAGGGGGGCGGGTGCAGGGGGGCGGGTGCAGGGGGGCGGGTGCAGGGGGGCGGGTGCAGGGGGGCGGGTGCAGGGGGGCGGGTGCAGGGGGGCGGGTGCAGGGGGGCGGGTGCAGGGGGGCGGGTGCAGGGGGGCGGGTGCAGGGGGGCGGGTGCAGGGGGGCGGGTGCAGGGGGGCGGGTGCAGGGGGGCGGGTGCAGGGGGGCGGGTGCAGGGGGGCGGGTGCAGGGGGGCGGGTGCAGGGGGGCGGGTGCAGGGGGGCGGGTGCAGGGGGACGGGCTGGGTGCAGGGAGACGGGCTGGGTGCAGGGAGACGGGCTGGGTGCAGGGGGCTGGGTGCAGGGAGACGGGCTGGGTGCAGGGGGGCGGGTGCAGGGGGACGGGTGCAGGGGGACGGGTGCTGGGGGACGGGTGCAGGGGGCTGGGTGCAGGGGGACGGGCTGGGTGCAGGGGGGCGGGCTGGGTGCAGGGGGGCGGGCTGGGTGCAGGGGGGCGGGCTGGGTGCAGGGGGCTGGATGCAGGGGGACGGACTGGGTGCAGGGGGCTGGGTGCAGGGGGCTGGGTGCAGGGGGCTGGGTGCAGATGGCTGGGTGCAGGGGGCTGGGTGCAGGGGGCTGGGTGCAGGGGGCTGGGTGCAGGGCGCTGGGTGCAGGGGGACGGACTGGGTGCAGGGGGCTGGGTGCAGGGGACGGGCTGGATGCCGGGGGACGGGCTGGGTGCCGGGGGACGGGCTGGGTGCCGGGGGACGGGTGCAGGGGGCTGGGTGCAGGGGGCTGGGTGCAGGGGGCTGGGTGCAGGGGGCTGGGTGCAGGGGGCTGGGTGCAGGGGGACGGGCTGGGTGCAGGGGGACGAACACAGGGAGGCTGGGCTGCCGGGGGGGGGGGGGGGGGGGGGACAGGGAGGCTGCGCTGCCGGGGGTGGGGGGGGGGGGGGGGGGGGCTGCGCTGCCGGGGGTGGGGGGGGGGGGGGGGGGGTGGACAGGGAGGCTGGGCTCACCCCGTCAGACACAGGGAGCGTCCCGCTCTCCCCGCCAGACACAGGGAGTGTCCTGCACTCCCCGTCAGACACAGGGAGTGTCCTGCACTCCCCGTCAGACACAGGGAGAGTCTCGCTCTCCCCGTCAGACACAGGGAGCGTCCCGCTCTCCCCGTCAGACACAGGGAGTGTCCCGCACTCCCCGTCAGACACAGGGAGTGTCCCGCTCTCCCCGTCAGACACAGGGAGTGTCCTGCACTCCCCGTCAGACACAGGGAGCGTCCCGCTCTCCCCGTCAGACACAGGGAGAGTCTCGCTCTCCCCGTCAGACACAGGGAGGCTCTCCCCGTCAGACACAGGGAGCGTCCCGCTCTCCCCGTCAGACACAGGGAGCGTCCCGCTCTCCCCGTCAGACACAGGGAGAGTCCCGCTCTCCCCGTCAGACACAGGGAGAGTCTCGCTCTCCCCGTCAGACACAGGGAGCGTCCCGCTCTCCCCGTCAGACACAGGGAGGGTCCCGCTCTCCCCGTCAGACACAGGGAGAGTTTGGTTCTCCCCGTCAGACACAGGGAGAGTCTCGCTCTCCCCGTCAGACACAGGGAGAGTCACGCTCTCCCCGTCAGACACAGGGAGAGTCTCGCTCTCCCAGTCAGACACAGGGAGTGTCCCGCTCTCCCCGTCAGACACAGGGAGAGTCACGCTCTCCCCGTCAGACACAGGGAGAGTCTCGCTCTCCCCGTCAGACACATGGAGGGTCCTGCTCTCCCCGTCAGACACAGGGAGTGTCTCGCTCTCCCCGTCAGACACAGGGAGTGTCCCGCTCTCCCCGTCAGACACAGGGAGAGTCTCGCTCTCCCCGTCAGACACAGGGAGAGTCTCGCTCTCCCCGTCAGACACAGGGAGTGTCCCGCTCTCCCCGTCAGAAACAGCGAGGGTCCCGCACTCCCCGTCAGACACAGGGAGAGTCCCGCTCTCCCAGTCAGACACAGGGAGAGTCCCGCTCTCCCCGTCAGACACAGGGAGAGTCCTGCATTCCCCGTCAGACACAGGGAGAGTCCCGCTCTCCCGTCAGACACAGGGAGCGTCCCGCTCTCTCCGTCAGACACAGGGAGCGTCCCGCTCTCCCCGTCAGACACAGGGAGCGTCCCGCTCTCCCAGTCAGACACAGGGAGCGTCCCGCACTCCCCGTCAGACACAAGGAGAGTCCCGCTCTCCCCGTCAGACACAGGGAGAGTCCCGCTCTCCCCGTCAGACACAGGGAGAGTCCTGCACTCCCCGTCAGACACAGGGAGAGTCCCGCTCTCCCCGTCAGACACAGGGAGCGTCCCGCTCTCCCCGTCAGACACAGGGAGCGTCCCGCTCTCCCCGTCAGACACAGGGAGCGTCCCGCTCTCCCAGTCAGACACAGGGAACGTCCCGCTCTCCCCGTCAGACACAGGGAGAGTCCTGCACTCCCCGTCAGACACAGGGAGAGTTCGGTTCTCCCCGTCAGACACAGGGAGAGTCCCGCACTCCCCGTCAGACACAGGGAGCGTTCTGCACTCCCCGTCAGACACAGGGAGCGTCCCGCTCTCCCTGTCAGACACAGGGAGCATCCCGCTCTCCCCGTCAGACACAGGGAGCGTCCTGCACTCCCCGTCAGACACAGGGAGAGTCTCGCTCTCCCCGTCAGACACAGGGAGAGTCTAGCTCTCCCAGTCAGACACAGGCAGCGTCCCGCTCTCCCCGTCAGACACAGGGAGAGTCCCGCTCTCCCCGTCAGACACAGGGAGCGTCCCGCTCTCCCCTTCAGACACAGGGAGAGTCCCGCTCTCCCCGTCAGACACAGGGAGCATCCCGCTCTCCCCGTCAGACACAGGGAGCGTCCCACTCTCCCCGTCAGACACAGGGAGCGTCCCGCACTCCCCGTCAGACACAGGGAGTGTCCCGCTCTCCCCGTCAGACACAGGGAGAGTCCCGCTCTCCCCGTCAGACACAGGGAGAGTCTCGCTCTCCCCGTCAGACACAGGGAGCGTCCCGCTCTCCCCGTCAGACACAGGGAGAGTCTCGCTCTCCCCGTCAGACACAGGGAGTGTCCCGCAATCCCCGTCAGACACAGGGAGCGTCTCGCTCTCCCCGTCAGACACAGGGAGTGTCCCGCACTCCCCGTCAGACACAGGGAGCGTTCCGCACTCCCCGTCAGACACAGGGAGCGTCCCGCTCTCCCCGTCAGACACAGGGAGCGTCCCGCTCTCCCCGTCAGACACAGGGAGCGTCCCGCTCTCCCCGTCAGACACAGGGAGCGTCCCGCTCTCCCCGTCAGACACAGGGAGCGTCCCGCTCTCCCCGTCAGACACAGGGAGCGTCCTGCACTCCCCGTCAGACACAGGGAGAGTCTCGCTCTCCCCGTCAGACACAGGGAGAGTCTCGCTCTCCCAGTCAGACACAGGCAGCGTCCCGCTCTCCCCGTCAGACACAGCGAGAGTCCCGCTCTCCCCGTCAGACACAGGGAGCGTCCCGCTCTCCCCGTCAGACATAGGGAGCGTCCCGCTCTCCCCGTCAGACACAGGGAGAGTCCCGCTCTCCCCGTCAGACACAGGGAGCGTCCCGCTCTCCCCGTCAGACACAGGGACCGTCCTGCTCTCCCCGTCAGACACAGGGAGCATCCCGCTCTCCCCGTCAGACACAGGGAGGGTCCCGCTCTCCCCGTCAGACACAGGGAGTGTCCCGCTCTCCCCGTCAGACACAGGGAGCGTCCCGCTCTCCCCGTCAGACACAGGGAGCGTCCCGCTCTCCCCGTCAGACACAGGGAGCGTCCCGCTCTCCCCGTCAGAAACAGGGAGCGTCCCGCTCTCCCCGTCAGACACAGGGAGAGTCCTGCACTCCCCGTCAGACACAGGGAGAGTCTCGCTCTCCCCGTCAGACACAGGGAGGGTCCTGCTCTCCCCGTCAGATACAGGGAGTGTCTCGCTCTCCCCGTCAGACACAGGGAGTGTCCCGCAATCCCCGTCAGACACAGGGAGTGTCCCGCTCTCCCCGTCAGACACAGGGAGATTCTCGCTCTCCCCGTCAGACACAGGGAGAGTCTCGCTCTCCCCGTCAGACACAGGGAGTGTCCCGCTCTCCCCGTCAGAAACAGCGAGGGTCCCGCACTCCCCTTCAGAAACAGCGAGGGTCCCGCACTCCCCTTCAGACACAGGGAGAGTCCCGCTCTCCCCGCCAGACACAGGGAGAGTCCCGCATTCCCCGTCAGACACAGGGAGCGTCCCACTCTCCCCGTCAGACACAGGGAGCGTCCCGCTCTCCCCGTCAGACACAGGGAGCGTCCCGCTCTCCCCGTCAGACACATGGAGCGGCCGCTCTCCCCGTCAGACACAGGGAGAGTCCCGCACTCCCCGTCAGACACAGGGAGAGTCCTGCACTCCCCGTCAGACACAGGGAGTGTCCCGCTCTCCCGGTCAGACACAGGGAGCGTCCCGCTCTCCCCGTCAGACACAGGGAGTGTCCCGCTCTCCCCGTCAGACACAGGGAGTGTCCCGCTCTCCCCGTCAGACACAGGGAGTGTCCCGCTCTCCCCGTCAGACACAGGGAGCGTCCCGCTCTCCCCGTCAGACACAGGGAGCGTCCCGCTCTCCCCGTCAGACACAGGGAGTGTCCCGCTCACCCCGTCAGACACAGGGAGCGTCCCGCACTCCCCGTCAGACACAGGGAGCGTCCCGCTCTCCCCGTCAGACACAGGGAGTGTCCCGCACACCCCGTCAGACACAGGGAGCGTTCCGCACTCCCCGTCAGACACAGGGAGCGTCCCGCTCTCCCCGTCAGACACAGGGAGTGTCCCGCTCTCCCCGTCACACACAGGGAGCGACCTGCTCTCCCCGTCAGACACAGGGAGCGTTCCGCTCTCCCCGTCAGACACAGGGAGCGTCTCGCTCTCCCCGTCAGACACAGGGAGCGTCCCGGTCTTCCTGTCAGACACAGGGAGAGTCTCGCTCTCCCCGTCAGACACAGGGAGCGTCCTGCTCTCCCCGTCAGACATAGGGAGCGTCCCGCTCTCCCCGTCAGACACAGGGAGTGTCCCGCTCTCCCCGTCAGACACAGGGAGTGTCCCGCTCTCCCCGTCAGACACAGGGAGAGTTCGGTTCTCCCCGTCAGACACAGGGAGCGTCCTGCACTCCCCGTCAGACACAGGGAGAGTCCCGCTCTCCCCGTCAGACACAGGGAGAGTCCCGCACTCCCGTCAGACACAGGGAGCGTTCCGCACTACCCGTCAGACACAGGGAGCGTCCGGCTCTCCCCGTCAGACACAGGGAGTGTCCCGCTCTCCCCGTCAGACACAGGGAGCGTCCCGCACTCCACGTCAGACACAGGGAGCGTCCCGCTCTCCCCGTCAGACACAGGGAGTGTCCTGCACTCCCCGTCAGACACAGGGAGCGTTCCGCACTCCCCGTCAGACACAGGGAGCGTTCCGCACTCCCCGTCAGACACAGGGAGCGTCCCGCTCTCCCCGTCAGACACAGGGAGCGTCCCGCTCTTCCTGTCAGACACAGGGAGAGTCTCGCTCTCCCCGTCAGACACAGGGAGCGTCCTGCTCTCCCCGTCAGACATAGGGAGCGTCCCGCTCTCCCCGTCAGACACAGGGAGTGTCCCGCTCTCCCAGTCAGACACAGGGAGTGTCCCGCTCTCCCCGTCAGACACAGGGAGAGTTCGGTTCTCCCCGCCAGACACAGGGAGCGTCCTGCACTCCCCGTCAGACACAGGGAGAGTCCCGCTCTCCCCGTCAGACACAGGGAGAGTCCCGCGCTCCCGTCAGACACAGGGAGCGTTCCGCACTACCCGTCAGACACAGGGAGCGTCCCGCTCTCCCCGTCAGACACAGGGAGCGTCCCGCTCTCCCCGTCAGACACAGGGAGTGTCCCGCTCTCCCCGTCAAACACAGGGAGCGTCCCGCACTCCACGTCAGACACAGGGAGCGTGCCGCTCTCCCCGTCAGACACAGGGAGTGTCCTGCACTCCCCGTCAGACACAGGGAGCGTTCCGCACTCCCCGTCAGACACAGGGAGCGTTCCGCACTCCCCGTCAGACACACGGAGCGTCCCGCTCTCCCCGTCAGACACAGGGAGTGTCCCGCTCTCCCCGTCAGACACAGGGAGCGTCCTGCTCTCCCCGTCAGACACAGGGAGCGTTCCGCTCTCCCCGTCAGACACAGGGAGCTTCTCGCTCTCCCAGTCAGACACAGGGAGCATCTCGCTCTCCCCGTCAGACACAGGGAGCGTTCCGCCCTCCCCGTCAGACACAGGGAGCGTCCCGCTCTCCCCGTCAGACACAGGGAGCGTCCCGCTCTCCCAGTCAGACACAGGGAGTGTCCCGCTCTCCCCGTCAGACACAGGGAGCGTCCTGCTCTCCCCGTCAGACACAGGGAGCGTTCCGCTCTCCCCGTCAGACACAGGGAGCTTCTCGCTCTCCCCGTCAGACACAGGGAGCGTCTCGCTCTCCCCGTCAGACACAGGGAGCGTCTCGCTCTCCCCGTCAGACACAGGGAGCGTCCCGCTCTCCCCGTCAGACACAGGGAGCGTCTCGCTCACCCCGTCAGACACAGGGAGCGTCCCGCTCTCCCCGTCAGACACAGGGAGCGTCCCGCTCTCCCAGTCAGACACAGGGAGCGTCCCGCTCTCCCCGTCAGACACAGGGAGTGTCCCGCTCTCCCCGTCAGACACAGGGAGTGTCCCGCTTTCCCCGTCAGACACAGGGAGTGTCCCGCTCTCCCCGTCAGACACAGGGAGTGTCCCGCTCTCCCCGTCAGACACAGGAAGCGTCCCGCACTCCCCGTCAGACACAGGGAGTGTCCCGCTCTCCCCGTCAGACACAGGGAGTGTCCCGCACTCCCCGTCAGACACAGGGAGAGTCTTGCTCTCCCCGTCAGACACAGGGAGTGTCCCGCTCTCCCCGTCAGACACAGGGAGTGTCCCGCTCTCCCCGTCAGACACAGGGAGTGTCCCGCTCTCCCCGTCAGACACAGGGAGCGTCCCGCTCTCCCCGTCAGACACAGGGAGCGTTCCGCTCTCCCCGTCAGACACAGGGAGCGTTCCGCTCTCCCCGTCAGACACAGGGAGCTTCTCGCTCTCCCCGTCAGACACAGGGAGCGTCTCGCTCTCCCCGTCAGACACAGGGAGCGTCCCGCTCTCCCCGTCAGACACAGGGAGCGTCTCGCTCACCCCGTCAGACACAGGGAGCGTCCCGCTCTCCCCGTCAGACACAGGGAGCGTCCCGCTCTCCCCGTCAGACACAGGGAGCGTCCCGCTCTCCCCGCCAGACACAGGGAGTGTCCCGCTCTCCCCGTCAGACACAGGGAGTGTCCCGCTTTCCCCGTCAGACACAGGGAGTGTCCCGCTCTCCCCGTCAGACACAGGGAGTGTCCCGCTCTCCCCGTCAGACACAGGAAGCGTCCCGCACTCCCCGTCAGACACAGGGAGTGTCCCGCTCTCCCCGTCAGACACAGGGAGTGTCCCGCACTCCCCGTCAGACACAGGGAGAGTCTCGCTCTCCCCGTCAGACACAGGGAGTGTCCCGCTCTCCCCGTCAGACACAGGGAGTGTCCCGCTCTCCCCGTCAGACACAGGGAGAGTCCCGCTCTCCCCGTCAGACACAGGGAGTGTCCCGCTCTCCCCGTCAGACACAGGGAGAGTCCCGCTCTCCTCGTCAGACACAGGGAGTGTCCTGCTCTCCCCGTCAGACACAGGGAGTGTCCTGCTCTCCCCGTCAGACACAGGGAGCGTCCTGCTCTCCCCGTCAGACACAGGGGGCGTCCCGCTCTCCCCGTCAGACACAGGGAGCGTCCCGCTCTCCCCGTCAGACACAGGGAGGGTCCCGCTCTCCCCGTCAGACACAGGGAGAGTCTCGCTCTCCCCGTCAGACACAGGGAGGGTCCTGCTCTCCCCGTCAGATACAGGGAGAGTCCCGCATTCCCCGTCAGACACAGGGAGAGTCCTGCACTCCCCGTCAGACACAGGGAGCGTCCCGCTCTCCCCGTCAGACACAGGGAGCGTCCCGCTCTCCCCGTCAGACACAGGGAGCGTCCCGCTCTCCCCGTCAGACACAGGGAGCGTCCCGCTCTCCCCGTCAGACACAGGGAGAGTCCCGCACTCCCCGTCAGACACAGGGAGAGGCCCGCACTCCCAGTCAGACACAGGGGGTGTCCCGCTCTCCCAGTCAGACACAGGGAGCGTCCCGCTCTCCCCGTCAGACACAGGGAGCGTCCCGCTCTCCCCGTCAGACACAGGGAGCGTCCCGCTCTCCCCGTCAGACACAGGGAGCGTCCCGCTCTCCCCGTCAGACACAGGGAGCGTCCCGCTCACCCCGTCAGACACAGGGAGCGTCCCGCACTCCCAGTCAGACACAGGGAGCGCCCGCTCTCCCCGTCAGACACAGGGAGTGTCCCGCACACCCCGTCAGACACAGGGAGCGTTCCGTACTCCCCGTCAGACACAGGGAGCGTCCCGCTCTCCCCGTCAGACACAGGGAGTGTCCCGCTCTCCCCGTCACACAAAGGGAGCGACCAGCTCTCCCCGTCAGACACAGGGAGCGTTCCGCTCTCCCCGTCAGACACAGGGAGCGTCTCGCTCTCCCCGTCAGACACAGGGAGCGTCCCGCTCTCCCTGTCAGACACAGGGAGAGTCTCGCTCTCCCCGTCAGACACAGGGAGCATCCTGCTCTCCCCGTCAGACATAGGGAGCGTCCCGCTCTCCCCGTCAGACACAGGGAGCGTCCCGCTCTCCCCGTCAGACACAGGGAGCGTCTCGCTCACCCCGTCAGACACAGGGAGCGTCCCGCTCTCCCCGTCAGACACAGGGAGCGTCCCGCTCTCCCAGTCAGACACAGGGAGCGTCCCGCTCTCCCCGTCAGACACAGGGAGTGTCCCGCTCTCCCCGTCAGACACAGGGAGTGTCCCGCTTTCCCCGTCAGACACAGGGAGTGTCCCGCTCTCCCCGTCAGACACAGGGAGTGTCCCGCTCTCCCCGTCAGACACAGGAAGCGTCCCGCACTCCCCGTCAGACACAGGGAGTGTCCCGCTCTCCCCGTCAGACACAGGGAGTGTCCCGCACTCCCCGTCAGACACAGGGAGAGTCTCGCTCTCCCCGTCAGACACAGGGAGTGTCCCGCTCTCCCCGTCAGACACAGGGAGTGTCCCGCTCTCCCCGTCAGACACAGGGAGTGTCCCGCTCTCCCCGTCAGACACAGGGAGCGTCCCGCTCTCCCCGTCAGACACAGGGAGCGTTCCGCTCTCCCCGTCAGACACAGGGAGCGTTCCGCTCTCCCCGTCAGACACAGGGAGCTTCTCGCTCTCCCCGTCAGACACAGGGAGCGTCTCGCTCTCCCCGTCAGACACAGGGAGCGTCCCGCTCTCCCCGTCAGACACAGGGAGCGTCTCGCTCACCCCGTCAGACACAGGGAGCGTCCCGCTCTCCCCGTCAGACACAGGGAGCGTCCCGCTCTCCCCGTCAGACACAGGGAGCGTCCCGCTCTCCCCGTCAGACACAGGGAGTGTCCCGCTCTCCCCGTCAGACACAGGGAGTGTCCCGCTTTCCCCGTCAGACACAGGGAGTGTCCCGCTCACCCCGTCAGACACAGGAAGCGTCCCGCACTCCCCGTCAGACACAGGGAGTGTCCCGCTCTCCCCGTCAGACACAGGGAGTGTCCCGCACTCCCCGTCAGACACAGGGAGAGTCTCGCTCTCCCCGTCAGACACAGGGAGTGTCCCGCTCTCCCCGTCAGACACAGGGAGTGTCCCGCTCTCCCCGTCAGACACAGGGAGAGTCCCGCTCTCCCCGTCAGACACAGGGAGTGTCCCGCTCTCCCCGTCAGACACAGGGAGAGTCCCGCTCTCCTCGTCAGACACAGGGAGTGTCCCGCTCTCCCCGTCAAGACACAGGGAGTGTCCTGCTCTCCCCGTCAGACACAGGGAGCGTCCTGCTCTCCCCGTCAGACACAGGGGGCGTCCCGCTCTCCCCGTCAGACACAGGGAGCGTCCCGCTCTCCCCGTCAGACACAGGGAGGGTCCCGCTCTCCCCGTCAGACACAGGGAGTGTCCCGCTCTCCCCGTCAGACACAGGGAGCGTCCCGCTCTCCCCGTCAGACACAGGGAGCGTCCCGCTCTCCCCGTCAGACACAGGGAGCGTCCCGCTCTCCCAGTCAGACACAGGGAGCGTCCCGCTCTCTCCGTCAGACACAGGGAGAGTCCTGCACTCCCCGTCAGACACAGGGAGAGTCTCGCTCTCCCCGTCAGACACAGGGAGGGTCCCGCTCTCCCCGTCAGATACAGGGAGAGTCCCGCATTCCCCGTCAGACACAGGGAGAGTCCTGCACTCCCCGTCAGACACAGGGAGCGTCCCGCTCTCCCCGTCAGACACAGGGAGCGTCCCGCTCTCCCCGTCAGACACAGGGGGTGTCCCGCTCTCCCCGTCAGACACAGGGAGCGTCCCGCTCTCCCCGTCAGACACAGGGAGAGTCCTGCACTCCCCGTCAGACACAGGGGGTGTCCCGCTCTCCCAGTCAGACACAGGGAGCGTCCCGCTCTCCCCGTCAGACACAGGGAGCGTCCCGCTCTCCCCGTCAGACACAGGGAGCGTCCCGCTCTCCCCGTCAGACACAGGGAGCGTCCCGCTCTCCCCGTCAGACACAGGGAGCGTCCCGCTCACCCCGTCAGACACAGGGAGCGTCCCGCACTCCCAGTCAGACACAGGGAGCGCCCGCTCTCCCCGTCAGACACAGGGAGTGTCCCGCACACCCCGTCAGACACAGGGAGCGTTCCGTACTCCCCGTCAGACACAGGGAGCGTCCCGCTCTCCCCGTCAGACACAGGGAGTGTCCCGCTCTCCCCGTCACACAAAGGGAGCGACCTGCTCTCCCCGTCAGACACAGGGAGCGTTCCGCTCTCCCCGTCAGACACAGGGAGCGTCTCGCTCTCCCCGTCAGACACAGGGAGCGTCCCGCTCTCCCTGTCAGACACAGGGAGAGTCTCGCTCTCCCCGTCAGACACAGGGAGCGTCCTGCTCTCCCCGTCAGACATAGGGAGCGTCCCGCTCTCCCCGTCAGACACAGGGAGTGTCCCGCTCTCCCCGTCAGACACAGGGAGTGTCCCGCTCTCCCAGTCAGACACAGGGAGAGTTCGGTTCTCCCCGTCAGACACAGGGAGCGTCCTGCACTCCCCGTCAGACACAGGGAGAGTCCCGCTCTCCCCGTCAGACACAGGGAGAGTCCCGCACTCCCGTCAGACACAGGGAGCGTTCCGCACTACCCGTCAGACACAGGGAGAGTCCCGCTCTCCCAGTCAGACCCAGGGAGAGTCTCGCTCTCCCCGTCAGACCCAGGGAGAGTCTCGCTCTCCCCGTCAGACACAGGGAGTGTCCCGCTCTCCCCGTCAGACACAGGGAGAGTCCCGCTCTCCCCGTCAGACACAGGGAGCGTCCCGCTCTCCCCGTCAGACACAGGGAGCGTCCCGCTCTCCCCGTCAGACACAGGGAGCGTCCCGCTCTCCCCGTCAGACACAGGGAGTGTCCCGCTCTCCCCGTCAGACACAGGGAGCGTCCCGCACTCCACGTCAGACACAGGGAGCGTCCCGCTCTCCCCGTCAGACACAGGGAGTGTCCTGCACTCCCCGTCAGACACAGGGAGCGTTCCGCACTCCCCGTCAGACACAGGGAGCGTCCCGCTCTCCCCGTCAGACACAGGGAGCGTCCCGCTCTCCCCGTCAGACACAGGGAGCGTCCCGCTCTCTCCGTCAGACACAGGGAGAGTCCTGCACTCCCCGTCAGACACAGGGAGAGTCTCGCTCTCCCCGTCAGACACAGGGAACGTCCCGCTCTCCCCGTCAGACACAGGGAGTGTCCCGCTCTCCCCGTCAGACACAGGGAGCGTCCTGCTCTCCCCGTCAGACACAGGGAGCGTTCCGCTCTCCCCGTCAGACACAGGGAGCTTCTCGCTCTCCCCGTCAGACACAGGGAGCGTCTCGCTCTCCCCGTCAGACACAGGGAGCGTTCCGCTCTCCCCGTCAGACACAGGGAGCGTCTCGCTCTCCCCGTCAGACACAGGGAGCGTCCTGCTCTCCCCGTCAGACACAGGGGGCGTCCCGCTCTCCCCGTCAGACACAGGGAGCGTCCCGCTCTCCCCGTCAGACACCGGGAGGTTCCCGCTCTCCCCGTCAGACACAGGGAGCGTCCCGCTCTCCCCGTCAGACACAGGGAGCGTCCCGCTCTCCCCGTCAGACACATGGAGCGTCCCGCTCTCCCCGTCAGACACAGGGAGCGTCCCGCTCTCCCCGTCAGACACAGGGAGAGTCCCGCACTCCCCGTCAGACACAGGGAGAGTCCTGCACTCCCCGTCAGACACAGGGAGTGTCCCGCTCTCCCAGTCAGACACAGGGAGCGTCCCGCTCTCCCAGTCAGACACAGGGAGTGTCCCGCTCTCCCCGTCAGACACAGGGGGTGTCCCGCTCTCCTCGTCAGACACAGGGAGCGTCCCGCTCTCCCCGTCAGACACAGGGAGCGTCCCGCTCTCCCCGTCAGACACAGGGAGCGTCCCGCTCTCCCCGTCAGACACAGGGAGCGTCCCGCTCTCCCCGTCAGACACAGGGAGCGTCCCGCTCTCCCCGTCAGACACAGGGAGTGTCCCGCTCACCCCGTCAGACACAGGGAGCGTCCCGCACTCCCCGTCAGACACAGGGAGCGTCCCGCTCTCCCCGTCAGACACAGGGAGTGTCCCGCACACCCCGTCAGACACAGGGAGCGTTCCGCACTCCCCGTCAGACACAGGGAGCGTCCCGCTCTCCCCGTCAGACACAGGGAGTGTCCCGCTCTCCCCGTCACACACAGGGAGCGACCTGCTCTCCCCGTCAGACACAGGGAGCGTTCCGCTCTCCCCGTCAGACACAGGGAGCATCTCGCTCTCCCCGTCAGACACAGGGAGCGTCCCGCTCTCCCTGTCAGACACAGGGAGAGTCTCGCTCTCCCCGTCAGACACAGGGAGCGTCCTGCTCTCCCCGTCAGACATAGGGAGCGTCCCGCTCTCCCCGTCAGACACAGGGAGTGTCCCGCTCTCCCCGTCAGACACAGGGAGTGTCCCGCTCACCCCGTCAGACACAGGGAGAGTTCGGTTCTCCCCGTCAGACACAGGGAGCGTCCTGCACTCCCCGTCAGACACAGGGAGAGTCCCGCTCTCCCCGTCAGACACAGGGAGAGTCCCGCACTCCCGTCAGACACTGGGAGCGTTCCGCACTACCCGTCAGACACAGGGAGAGTCCCGCTCTCCCAGTCAGACCCAGGGAGCGTCCCGCTCTCCCCGTCAGACACAGGGAGCATCCCGCACTCCCCGTCAGACACAGGGAGCTTCCCGCTCTCCCAGTCAGACACAGGGAGCGTCCCGCTCTCCCCGTCAGACACAGGGAGAGTCTCGCTCTCCCCGTCAGACACAGGGAGTGTCCCGCTCTCCCCGTCAGACACAGGGAGAGTCCCGCTCTCCCCGTCAGACACAGGGAGCGTCCCGCTCTCCCCGTCAGACACAGGGAGCGTCCCGCTCTCCCCGTCAGACACAGGGAGCATCCCACTCTCCCCGTCAGACACAGGGAGCTTCTCGCTCTCCCCGTCAGACACAGGGAGCGTCTCGCTCTCCCCGTCAGACAGAGGGAGCGTTCCGCTCTCCCCGTCAGACACAGGGAGCGTCTCGCTCTCCCCGTCAGACACAGAGAGCGTCCTGCTCTCCCCGTCAGACACAGGGAGCGTCCCGCTCTCCCCGTCAGACACAGGGAGCGTCCCGCTCTCCCCGTCAGACACAGGGAGTGTCCCGCTCTCCCCGTCAGACACAGGGAGTGTCCCGCTCTCCCCGTCAGACACAGGGAGTGTCCCGCTCTCCCCGTCAGACACAGGGAGTGTCCCGCTCTCCCCGTCAGACACAGGGAGCGACCTGCTCTCCCCGTCAGACACAGGGAGCGTTCCGCTCTCCCCGTCAGACACAGGGAGCATCTCGCTCTCCCCGTCAGACACAGGGAGAGTCCCGCTCTCCCTGTCAGACACAGGGAGAGTCTCGCTCTCCCCGTCAGACACAGGGAGCGTCCTGCTTTCCCCGTCAGACATAGGGAGCGTCCCGCTCTCCCCGTCAGACACAGGGAGTGTCCCGCTCTCCCCGTCAGACACAGGGAGTGTCCCGCTCTCCCCGTCAGACACAGGGAGAGTTCGGTTCTCCCCGTCAGACACAGGGAGCGTCCTGCACTCCCCGTCAGACACAGGGAGAGTCCCGCTCTCCCCGTCAGACACAGGCAGAGTCCCGCACTCCCGTCAGACACAGGGAGCGTTCCGCACTACCCGTCAGACACAGGGAGAGTCCCGCTCTCCCAGTCAGACCCAGGGAGCGTCCCGCTCTCCCCGTCAGACACAGGGAGCATCCCGCACTCCCCGTCAGACACAGGGAGCTTCCCGCTCTCCCAGTCAGACACAGGGAGCGTCCCGCTCTCCCCGTCAGACACAGGGAGAGTCTCGCTCTCCCCGTCAGACACAGGGAGTGTCCCGCTCTCCCCGTCAGACACAGGGAGAGTCCCGCTCTCCCCGTCAGACACAGGGAGCGTCCCGCTCTCCCCGTCAGACACAGGGAGCGTCCCGCTCTCCCCGTCAGACACAGGGAGCGTCCCACTCTCCCCGTCAGACACAGGGAGCTTCTCGCTCTCCCCGTCAGACACAGGGAGCGTCTCGCTCTCCCTGTCAGACAGAGGGAGCGTTCCGCTCTCCCCGTCAGACACAGGGAGCGTCTCGCTCTCCCCGTCAGACACAGGGAGCGTCCTGCTCTCCCCGTCAGACACAGGGAGCGTCCCGCTCTCCCCGTCAGACACAGGGAGCGTCCCGCTCTCCCCGTCAGACACAGGGAGTGTCCCGCTCTCCCCGTCAGACACAGGGAGTGTCCCGCTCTCCCCGTCAGACACAGGGAGTGTCCCGCTCTCCCCGTCAGACACAGGGAGTGTCCCGCTCTCCCCGTCAGACACAGGAAGCGTCCCGCACTCCCCGTCAGACACAGGGAGTGTCCCGCTCTCCCCGTCAGACACAGGGAGTGTCCCGCACTCCCCGTCAGACACAGGGAGAGTCTCGCTCTCCCCGTCAGACACAGGGAGCGTCCCGCACTCCACGTCAGACACAGGGAGCGTGCCGCTCTCCCCGTCAGACACAGGGAGTGTCCTGCACTCCCCGTCAGACACAGGGAGCGTGCCGCACTCCCCGTCAGACACAGGGAGCGTTCCGCACTCCCCGTCAGACACACGGAGCGTCCAGCGCTCCCCGTCAGACACAGGGAGTGTCCCGCTCTCCCCGTCAGACACAGGGAGCGTCCTGCTCTCCCCGTCAGACACAGGGAGCGTTCCGCTCTCCCCGTCAGACACAGGGAGCTTCTCGCTCTCCCCGTCAGACACAGGGAGCATCTCGCTCTCCCCGTCAGACACAGGGAGCGTTCCGCCCTCCCCGTCAGACACAGGGAGCGTTCCGCACTACCCGTCAGACACAGGGAGAGTCCCGCTCTCCCAGTCAGACCCAGGGAGCGTCCCGCTCTCCCCGTCAGACACAGGGAGCATCCCGCACTCCCCGTCAGACACAGGGAGCTTCCCGCTCTCCCAGTCAGACACAGGGAGCGTCCCGCTCTCCCCGTCAGACACAGGGAGTGTCCCGCTCTCCCCGTCAGACACAGGGAGAGTCCCGCTCTCCCCGTCAGACACAGGGAGCTTCCCGCTCTCCCAGTCAGACACAGGGAGAGTCTCGCTCTCCCCGTCAGACACAGGGAGTGTCCCGCTCTCCCAGTCAGACACAGGGAGAGTCCCGCTCTCCCCGTCAGACACAGGGAGCGTCCCGCTCTCCTCGTCAGACACAGGGAGCGTCCCGCTCTCCCCGTCAGACACAGGGAGCATCCCACTCTCCCCGTCAGACACAGGGAGCGTCCCGCTCTCCCCGTCAGACACAGGGAGCGTCCCGCACTCCACGTCAGACACAGGGAGCGTCCCGCTCTCCCCGTCAGACACAGGGAGCGTCCTGCTCTCCCCGTCAGACACAGGGAGCGTTCCGCTCTCCCCGTCAGACACAGGGAGCTTCTCGCTCTCCCCGTCAGACACAGGGAGCGTCTCGCTCTCCCCGTCAGACAGAGGGAGCGTTCCGCTCTCCCCGTCAGACACAGGGAGCGTCTCGCTCTCCCCGTCAGACACAGGGAGCGTCCTGCTCTCCCCGTCAGACACAGGGAGCGTCCCGCTCTCCCCGTCAGACACAGGGAGCGTCCCGCTCTCCCCGTCAGACACAGGGAGTGTCCCGCTCTCCCCGTCAGACACAGGGAGTGTCCCGCTCTCCCCGTCAGACACAGGGAGTGTCCCGCTCTCCCCGTCAGACACAGGGAGTGTCCCGCTCTCCCCGTCAGACACAGGAAGCGTCCCGCACTCCCCGTCAGACACAGGGAGTGTCCCGCTCTCGCCGTCAGACACAGGGAGTGTCCCGCACTCCCCGTCAGACACAGGGAGAGTCTCGCTCTCCCCGTCAGACACAGGCAGTGTCCCGCTCTCCCCGTCAGACACAGGGAGTATCCCGCTCTCCTCGTCAGACACAGGGAGAGTCCCGCTCTCCCCGTCAGACACAGGGAGCGTCCTGCTCTCCCCGTCAGACACAGGGAGCGTCCTGCTCTCCCCGTCAGACACAGGGGGCGTCCCGCTCTCCCCGTCAGACACAGGGAGTGTCCCGCTCTCCCCGTCAGACACAGGGAGTGTCCCGCACTCCCCGTCAGACACAGGGAGAGTCTCGCTCTCCCCGTCAGACACAGGGAGAGTCTCGCTCTCCCCGTCAGACACAGGGAGTGTCCCGCTCTCCCCGTCAGACACAGGGAGTGTCCCGCTCTCCCCGTCAGACACAGGGAGTGTCCCGCTCTCCCCGTCAGACACAGGGAGAGTCCCGCTCTCCCCGTCAGACACAGGGAGCGTCCTGCTCTCCCCGTCAGACACAGGGAGCGTCCTGCTCTCCCCGTCAGACACAGGGGGCGTCCCGCTCACCCCGTCAGACACAGGGAGCGTCCTGCTCTCCCCGTCAGACACAGGGAGCGTCCCGCTCTCCCCGTCAGACACAGGGAGCGTCCCGCTCTCCCCGTCAGACACAGGGAGTGTCCCGCTCTCCCCGTCAGACACAGGGAGAGTCCCGCTCTCCCAGTCAGACACAGGGAGTGTCCCGCTCTCCACGTCAGACACAGGGAGTGTCCCGCTCTCCCCGTCAGACACAGGAAGGGTCCCGCACTCCCCGTCAGACACAGGGAGTGTCCCGCTCTACCCGTCAGACACAGGGAGTGTCCCGCACTCCCCGTCAGACACAGGGAGAGTCTCGCTCTCCCCGTCAGACACAGGGAGTGTCCCGCTCTCCCCGTCAGACACAGGGAGTGTCCCGCTCTCCCCGTCAGACACAGGGAGAGTCCCGCTCTCCCCGTCAGACACAGGGAGTGTCCTGCTCTCCCCGTCAGACACAGGGAGCGTCCTGCTCTCCCCGTCAGACACAGGGAGCGTCCCGCTCTCCCCGTCAGACACAGGGAGCGTCCCTCTCTCCCCGTCAGACACAGGGAGTGTCCCGCTCTCCCCGTCAGACACAGGGAGCGTCCCGCACTCCACGTCAGACACAGGGAGCGTTCCGCTCTCCCCGTCAGACACAGGGAGTGTCCTGCACTCCCCGTCAGACAGAGGGAGCGTTCCGCACTCCCCGTCAGACACAGGGAGCGTCCCGCTCTCCCCGTCAGACACAGGGAGCGTCCCGCTCTTCCTGTCAGACACAGGGAGAGTCTCGCTCTCCCCGTCAGACACAGGGAGCGTTCCGCACTCCCCGTCAGACACAGGGAGCGTCCCGCTCTCCCCGTCAGACACAGGGAGCGTCCCGCTCTTCCTGTCAGACACAGGGAGAGTCTCGCTCTCCCCGTCAGACACAGGGAGCGTCCTGCTCTCCCCGTCAGACATAGGGAGCGTCCCGCTCTCCCCGTCAGACACAGGGAGTGTCCCGCTCTCCCCGTCAGACACAGGGAGTGTCCCGCTCTCCCCGTCAGACACAGGGAGAGTTCGGTTCTCCCCGTCAGACACAGGGAGCGTCCTGCACTCCCCGTCAGACACAGGGAGAGTCCCGCTCTCCCCGTCAGACACAGGGAGAGTCCCGCACTCCCGTCAGACACAGGGAGCGTTCCGCACTACCCGTCAGACACAGGGAGCGTCCCGCTCTCCCCGTCAGACACAGGGAGCGTCCCGCTCTCCCCGTCAGACACAGGGAGTGTCCCGCTCTCTCCGTCAGACACAGGGAGCGTCCCGCACTCCACGTCAGACACAGGGAGCGTGCCGCTCTCCCCGTCAGACACAGGGAGTGTCCTGCACTCCCCGTCAGACACAGGGAGCGTTCCGCACTCCCCGTCAGACACAGGGAGCGTTCCGCACTCCCCGTCAGACACACGGAGCGTCCCGCTCTCCCCGTCAGACACAGGGAGTGTCCCGCTCTCCCCGTCAGACACAGGGAGCGTCCTGCTCTCCCCGTCAGACACAGGGAGCGTTCCGCTCTCCCCGTCAGACACAGGGAGCTTCTCGCTCTCCCCGTCAGACACAGGGAGCGTCTCGCTCTCCCCGTCAGACACAGGGAGCGTTCCGCCCTCCCCGTCAGACACAGGGAGCGTTCCGCACTACCCGTCAGACACAGGGAGAGTCCCACTCTCCCAGTCAGACCCAGGGAGCGTGCCGCTCTCCCCGTCAGACACAGGGAGCATCCCGCACTCCCCGTCAGACACAGGGAGCTTCCCGCTCTCCCAGTCAGACACAGGGAGCGTCCCGCTCTCCCCGTCAGACACAGGGAGTGTCCCGCTCTCCCCGTCAGACACAGGGAGAGTCCCGCTCTCCCCGTCAGACACAGGGAGCTTCCCGCTCTCCCAGTCAAACACAGGGAGAGTCTCACTCTCCCCGTCAGACACAGGGAGTGTCCCGCTCTCCCCGTCAGACACAGGGAGAGTCCCGCTCTCCCCGTCAGACACAGGGAGCGTCCCGCTCTCCCCGTCAGACACAGGGAGCGTCCCGCTCTCCCCGTCAGACACAGGGAGCGTCCCACTCTCCCCGTCAGACACAGGGAGCGTCCCGCTCTCCCCGTCAGACACAGGGAGCGTCCCGCACTCCACGTCAGACACAGGGAGCGTCCCGCTCTCCCCGTCAGACACAGGGAGCGTCCTGCTCTCCCCGTCAGACACAGGGAGCGTTCCGCTCTCCCCGTCAGACACAGGGAGCTTCTCGCTCTCCCCGTCAGACACAGGGAGCGTCTCGCTCTCCCCGTCAGACAGAGGGAGCGTTCCGCTCTCCCCGTCAGACACAGGGAGCGTCTCGCTCTCCCCGTCAGACACAGGGAGCGTCCTGCTCTCCCCGTCAGACACAGGGAGCGTCCCGCTCTCCCCGTCAGACACAGGGAGCGTCCCGCTCTCCCCGTCAGACACAGGGAGTGTCCCGCTCTCCCCGTCAGACACAGGGAGTGTCCCGCTCTCCCCGTCAGACACAGGAAGCGTCCCGCACTCCCCGTCAGACACAGGGAGTGTCCCGCTCTTGCCGTCAGACACAGGGAGTGTCCCGCACTCCCCGTCAGACACAGGGAGAGTCCCGCTCTCCCCGTCAGACACAGGGAGTGTCCCGCTCTCCCCGTCAGACACAGGGAGAGTCTCGCTCTCCCCGTCAGACACAGGGAGAGTCTCGCTCTCCCCGTCAGACACAGGGAGTGTCCCGCTCTCCCCGTCAGACACAGGGAGTGTCCCGCTCTCCCCGTCAGACACAGGGAGTGTCCCGCTCTCCCCGTCAGACACAGGGAGAGTCCCGCTCTCCCCGTCAGACACAGGGAGCGTCCTGCTCTCCCCGTCAGACACAGGGAGCGTCCTGCTCTCCCCGTCAGACACAGGGGGCGTCCCGCTCTCCCCGTCAGACACAGGGAGCGTCCTGCTCTCCCCGTCAGACACAGGGAGCGTCCCGCTCTCCCCGTCAGACACAGGGAGCGTCCCGCTCTCCCCGTCAGACACAGGGAGTGTCCCGCTCTCCCCGTCAGACACAGGGAGTGTCCCGCTCTCCACGTCAGACACAGGGAGTGTCCCGCTCTCCACGTCAGACACAGGGAGTGTCCCGCTCTCCCCGTCAGACACAGGAAGCGTCCCGCACTCCCCGTCAGACACAGGGAGTGTCCCGCTCTCCCCGTCAGACACAGGGAGTGTCCTGCACTCCCCGTCAGACACAGGGAGCGTTCCGCACTCCCCGTCAGACACAGGGAGCGTCCCGCTCTCCCCGTCAGACACAGGGAGAGTCTCGCTCTCCCCGTCAGACACAGGGAGCGTCCTGCTCTCCCCGTCAGACATAGGGAGCGTCCCGCTCTCCCCGTCAGACACAGGGAGAGTTCGGTTCTCCCCGTCAGACACAGGGAGCGTCCTGCACTCCCCGTCAGACACAGGGAGAGTCCCGCTCTCCCCGTCAGACACAGGGAGAGTCCCGCACTCCCGTCAGACACAGGGAGCGTTCCGCACTACCCGTCAGACACAGGGAGCGTCCCGCTCTCCCCGTCAGACACAGGGAGCGTCCCGCTCTCCCCGTCAGACACAGGGAGTGTCCCGCTCTCCCCGTCAGACACAGGGAGCGTCCCGCACTCCACATCAGACACAGGGAGCGTGCCGCTCTCCCCGTCAGACACAGGGAGTGTCCTGCACTCCCCGTCAGACACAGGGAGCGTTCCGCACTCCCCGTCAGACACAGGGAGCGTTCCGCACTCCCCGTCAGACACACGGAGCGTCCCGCTCTCCCCATCAGACACAGGGAGCGTCCCGCTCTCCCCGTCAGACACAGGGAGCGTCCTGCTCTCCCCGTCAGACACAGGGAGCGTTCCGCTCTCCCCGTCAGACACAGGGAGCTTCTCGCTCTCCCCGTCAGACACAGGGAGCATCTCGCTCTCCCCGTCAGACACAGGGAGCGTTCCGCCCTCCCCGTCAGACACAGGGAGCGTCCCGCTCTCCCCGTCAGACACAGGGAGTGTCCCGCTCTCCCCGTCAGACACAGGGAGCGTCCTGCTCTCCCCGTCAGACACAGGGAGCGTTCCGCTCTCCCCGTCAGACACAGGGAGCGTTCCGCTCTCCCCGTCAGACACAGGGAGCTTCTCGCTCTCCCCGTCAGACACAGGGAGCGTCTCGCTCTCCCCGTCAGACACAGGGAGCGTCCCGCTCTCCCCGTCAGACACAGGGAGTGTCCCGCTCTCCCCGTCAGACACAGGGAGTGTCCCGCTTTCCCCGTCAGACACAGGGAGTGTCCCGCTCTCCCCGTCAGACACAGGGAGTGTCCCGCTCTCCCCGTCAGACACAGGGAGTGTCCCGCTCTCCCCGTCAGACACAGGAAGCGTCCCGCACTCCCCGTCAGACACAGGGAGTGTCCCGCTCTCCCCGTCAGACACAGGGAGTGTCCCGCACTCCCCGTCAGACACAGGGAGAGTCTCGCTCTCCCCGTCAGACACAGGGAGTGTCCCGCTCTCCCCGTCAGACACAGGGAGTGTCCCGCTCTCCCCGTCAGACACAGGGAGTGTCCCGCTCTCCCCGTCAGACACAGGGAGCGTCCCGCTCTCCCCGTCAGACACAGGGAGCGTTCCGCTCTCCCCGTCAGACACAGGGGGCGTTCCGCTCTCCCCATCAGACACAGGGAGCTTCTCGCTCTCCCCGTCAGACACAGGGAGCGTCTCGCTCTCCCCGTCAGACACAGGGAGCGTATCGCTCTCCCCGTCAGACACAGGGAGCGTCCCGCTCTCCCCGTCAGACACAGGGAGCGTCTCGCTCACCCCGTCAGACACAGGGAGCGTCCCGCTCTCCCCGTCAGACACAGGGAGCGTCCCGCTCTCCCCGTCAGACACAGGGAGAGTCCCGCACTCCCCGTCACACACAGGGAGAGTCCTGCACTCCCCGTCAGACACAGGGGGTGTCCCGCTCTCCCCGTCAGACACAGGGAGCGTCCCGCTCTCCCCGTCAGACACAGGGGGTGTCCCGCTCTCCCCGTCAGACACAGGGAGCGTCCCGCTCTCCCCGTCAGACACAGGGAGCGTCCCGCTCTCCCCGTCAGACGCAGGGAGCGTCCCGCTCTCCCCGTCAGACGCAGGGAGAGTCTCGCTCTCCCCGTCAGACACAGGGAGAGTCTCGCTCTCCCCGTCAGACACAGGGAGCGTCCCGCTCTCCCCGTCAGACACAGGGAGTGTCCTGCTCTCCCCGTCAGACACAGGGAGTGTCCTGCTCTCCCCGTCAGACACAGGGAGCGTCCTGCTCTCCCTGTCAGACACAGGGGGCGTCCCGCTCTCCCCGTCAGACACAGGGAGCGTCCCGCTCTCCCCGTCAGACACAGGGAGGGTCCCTCTCTCCCCGTCAGACACAGGGAGTGTCTCGCTCTCCCCGTCAGACACAGGGAGCGTCCCGCTCTCCCCGTCAGACACAGGGAGCGTCCCGCTCTCCCCGTCAGACACAGGGAGCGTCCCGCTCTCCCCGTCAGACACAGGGAGCGTCCCGCTCTCTCCGTCAGACACAGGGAGAGTCCTGCACTCCCCGTCAGACACAGGAAGAGTCTCGCTCTCCCCGTCAGACACAGGGAGGGTCCTGCTCTCCCCGTCAGATACAGGGAGAGTCCCGCATTCCCCGTCAGACACAGGGAGAGTCCTGCACTCCCCGTCAGACACAGGGAGCGTCCCGCTCTCCCCGTCAGACACAGGGAGCGTCCCGCCCTCCCCGTCAGACACAGGGAGCGTCCCGCTCTCCCCGTCAGACACGGAGCGTCCCGCTCTCCCCGTCAGACACAGGGAGAGTCCCGCACTCCCCGTCACACACAGGGAGAGTCCTGCACTCCCCGTCAGACACAGGGGTGTCCCGCTCTCCCCGTCAGACACAGGGAGCGTCCCGCTCTCCCCGTCAGACACAGGGAGCGTCCCGCTCTCCCCGTCAGACGCAGGGAGCGTCCCGCTCTCCCCGTCAGACGCAGGGAGCGTCCCGCTCACCCCGTCAGACACAGGGAGCGTCCCCCTCTCCCCGTCAGACACAGGGAGCGTCCCGCTCTCCCCGTCAGACACAGGGAGCGTCCCGCTCTCCCCGTCAGACACAGGGAGCGTTCCGCTCTCCCCGTCAGACACATGGAGCGTTCCGCTCTCCCCGTCAGACACAGGGAGCTTCTCGCTCTCCCCGTCAGACAGAGGGAGTGTCCCGCTCTCCCCGTCACACACAGGGAGCGACCTGCTCTCCCCGTCAGACACAGGGAGCGTTCCGCTCTCCCCGTCAGACACAGGGAGCGTCTCGCTCTCCCCGTCAGACACAGGGAGCGTCCCGCTCTCCCTGTCAGACACAGGGAGAGTCTCGCTCTCCCCGTCAGACACAGGGAGCGTCCTGCTCTCCCCGTCAGACATAGGGAGCGTCCCGCTCTCCCCGTCAGACACAGGGAGTGTCCCGCTCTCCCCGTCAGACACAGGGAGTGTCCCGCTCTCCCCGTCAGACACAGGGAGAGTTCGGTTCTCCCAGTCAGACACAGGGAGCGTCCTGCACTCCCCGTCAGACACAGGGAGAGTCCCGCTCTCCCCGTCAGACACAGGGAGAGTCCCGCACTCCCGTCAGACACAGGGAGCGTTCCGCACTACCCGTCAGACACAGGGAGAGTCTCGCTCTCCCCGTCAGACACAGGGAGTGTCCCGCTCTCCCCGTCAGACACAGGGAGAGTCCCGCTCTCCCCGTCAGACACAGGGAGCGTCCCGCTCTCCCCGTCAGACACAAGGAGCGTCCCGCTCTCCCCGTCAGACACAGGGAGCGTCCCGCTCTCCCCGTCAGACACAGGGAGTGTCCTGCACTCCCCGTCAGACACAGGGAGCGTTCCGCACTCCCCGTCAGACACAGGGAGCGTTCCGCACTCCCCGTCAGACACAGGGAGCGTCCCGCTCTCCCCGTCAGACACAGGGAGTGTCCCGCTCTCCCCGTCAGACACAGGGAGCGTCCTGCTCTCCCCGTCAGACACAGGGAGCGTTCCGCTCTCCCCGTCAGACACAGGGAGCTTCTCGCTCTCCCCGTCAGACACAGGGAGCGTCTCGCTCTCCCCGTCAGACACAGGGAGCGTTCCGCTCTCCCCGTCAGACACAGGGAGCGTCTCGCTCTCCCCGTCAGACACAGGGAGCGTCCTGCTCTCCCCGTCAGACACAGGGGGCGTCCCGCTCTCCCCGTCAGACACAGGGAGCGTCCCGCTCTCCCCGTCAGACACAGGGAGGGTCCCGCTCTCCCCGTCAGACACAGGGAGTGTCCCGCTCTCCCCGTCAGACACAGGGAGCGTCCCGCTCTCCCAGTCAGACACAGGGAGAGTCTCGCTCTCCCCGTCAGACACAGGGAGTGTCCCGCTCTCCCCGTCAGACACAGGGAGATCCCGCTCTCCCCGTCAGACACAGGGAGCGTCCCGCTCTCCCCGTCAGACACAGGGAGCGTCCCGCTCTCCCCGTCAGACACAGGGAGCGTCCCGCTCTCCCCGTCAGACACAGGGAGTGTCCCGCTCTCCCCGTCAGACACAGGGAGCGTCCCGCACTCCACGTCAGACACAGGGAGCGTCCCGCTCTCCCCGTCAGACACAGGGAGCGTCCCGCACTCCCCGTCAGACACAGGGAGCGTTCCGCACTCCCCGTCAGACACAGGGAGCGTTCCGCACTCCCCGTCAGACACAGGGAGCGTTCCGCACTCCCCGTCAGACACAGGGAGCGTTCCGCACTCCCCGTCAGACACAGGGAGCGTTCCGCACTCCCCGTCAGACACAGGGAGCGTCCCGCTCTCCCCGTCAGACACAGGGAGTGTCCCGCTCTCCCCGTCAGACACAGGGAGCGTCCTGCTCTCCCCGTCAGACACAGGGAGCGTTCCGCTCTCCCCGTCAGACACAGGGAGCGTCTCGCTCTCCCCGTCAGACACAGGGAGCGTTCCGCTCTCCCCGTCAGACACAGGGAGCGTCTCGCTCTCCCAGTCAGACACAGGGAGCGTCCTGCTCTCCCCGTCAGACACAGGGGGCGTCCCGCTCTCCCCGTCAGACACAGGGAGCGTCCCGCTCTCCCCGTCAGACACAGGGAGGGTCCCGCTCTCCCCGTCAGACACAGGGAGTGTCCCGCTCTCCCCGTCAGACACAGGGAGCGTCCCGCTCTCCCCGTCAGACACAGGGAGCGTCCCGCTCTCCCCGTCAGACACAGGGAGCGTCCCGCTCTCCCCGTCAGACACAGGGAGCGTCCCGCTCTCTCCGTCAGACACAGGGAGTGTCCTGCACTCCCCGTCAGACACAGGGAGAGTCTCGCTCTCCCCGTCAGACACAGGGAGGGTCCTGGTCTCCCCGTCAGATACAGGGAGTGTCTCGCTCTCCCCGTCAGACACAGGGAGTGTCCCGCAATCCCCGTCAGACACAGGGAGTGTCCCGCAATCCCCGTCAGACACAGGGAGAGTCTCGCTCTCCCCGTCAGACACAGGGAGAGTCTCGCTCTCCCCGTCAGACACAGGGAGTGTCCCGCTCTCCCCGTCAGAAACAGCGAGCGTCCCGCACTCCCCTTCAGACCCAGGGAGAGTCCCGCTCTCCCCGCCAGACACAGGGAGAGTCCCGCATTCCCCGTCAGACACAGGGAGAGTCCTGCACTCCCCGTCAGACACAGGGAGCGTCCCGCTCTCCCCGTCAGACACAGGGAGCGTCCCGCTCTCCCCGTCAGGCACAGGGAGCGTCCCGCTCTCCCCGTCAGACACAGGGAGCGTCCCGCTCTCCCCGTCAGACACAGGGAGAGTCCCGCACTCCCCGTCAGACACAGGGAGAGTCCTGCACTCCCCGTCAGACACAGGGAGTGTCCAGCTCTCCCCGTCAGACACAGGGAGCGTCCCGCTCTCCCCGTCAAACACAGGGAGTGTCCCGCTCTCCCCGTCAGACACAGGGATTGTCCCGCTCTCCCCGTCAGACACAGGGAGCGTCCCGCTCTCCCCGTCAGACACAGGGAGCGTCCCGCTCTCCCCGTCAGACACAGGGAGCGTCCCGCTCTCCCCGTCAGACACAGGGAGCGTCCCGCTCTCCCCGTCAGACACAGGGAGTGTCCCGCTCACCCCGTCAGACACAGGGAGCGTCCCGCACTCCCCGTCAGACACAGGGAGCGTCCCGCTCTCCCCGTCAGACACAGAGAGTGTCCCGCACACCCCATCAGACACAGGGAGCGTTCCGCACTCCCCGTCAGACACAGGGAGCGTTCCGCTCTCCCCGTCAGACACAGGGAGCATCTCGCTCTCCCCGTCAGACACAGGGAGCGTCCCGCTCTCCCTGTCAGACACAGGGAGAGTCTCGCTCTCCCCGTCAGACACAGGGAGCGTCCTGCTCTCCCCGTCAGACATAGGGAGCGTCCCGCTCTCCCCGTCAGACACAGGGAGTGTCCCGCTCTCCCCGTCAGACACAGGGAGTGTCCCGCTCTCCCCGTCAGACACAGGGAGAGTTCGGTTCTCCCCGTCAGACACAGGGAGCGTCCTGCACTCCCCGTCAGACACAGGGAGAGTCCCGCCATCCCCGTCAGACACAGGGAGAGTCCCGCACTCCCGTCAGACACAAGGAGCGTTCCGCACTACCCGTCAGACACAGGGAGAGTCCCGCTCTCCCAGTCAGACCCAGGGAGCGTCCCGCTCTCCCCGTCAGACACAGGGAGCGTCCCGCACTCCCCGTCAGACACAGGGAGCTTCCCGCTCTCCCAGTCAGACACAGGGAGCGTCCCGCTCTCCCCGTCAGACACAGGGAGAGTCTCGCTCTCCCCGTCAGACACAGGGAGTGTCCCGCTCTCCCCGTCAGACACAGGGAGAGTCCCGCTCTCCCCGTCAGACACAGGGAGCGTCCCGCTCTCCCCGTCAGACACAGGGAGCGTCCCGCTCTCCCCGTCAGACACAGGGAGCGTCCCGCTCTCCCCGTCAGACACAGGGAGCGTCCCTCTCTCCCCGTCAGACACAGGGAGCGTCCCGCTCTCCCCGTCAGACACAGGGAGCGTTCCGCACTCCACGTCAGACACAGGGAGCGTCCCGCTCTCCCCGTCAGACACAGGGAGCGTCCTGCTCTCCCCGTCAGACACAGGGAGCGTTCCGCTCTCCCCGTCAGACACAGGGAGCTTCTCGCTCTCCCCGTCAGACACAGGGAGCGTCTCGCTCTCCCCGTCAGACAGAGGGAGCGTTCAGCTCTCCCCGTCAGACACAGGGAGCGTCTCGCTCTCCCCGTCAGACACAGGGAGCGTCCTGCTCTCCCCGTCAGACACAGGGAGCGTCCCGCTCTCCCCGTCAGACACAGGGAGCGTCCCGCTCTCCCCGTCAGACACAGGGAGTGTCCCGCTCGCCCCGTCAGACACAGGGAGTGTCCCGCTCGCCCCGTCAGACACAGGGAGTGTCCCGCTCTCCCCGTCAGACACAGGGAGTGTCCTGCTCTCCCCGTCAGACACAGGGAGCGTCCTGCTCTCCCCGTCAGACACAGGGGGCGTCCCGCTCTCCCCGTCAGACACAGGGAGCGTCCTGCTCTCCCCGTCAGACACAGGGAGTGTCCCGCACTCCCCATCAGACACAGGGAGAGTCTCGCTCTCCCCGTCAGACACAGGGAGAGTCTCGATCTCCCCGTCAGACACAGGGAGTGTCCCGCTCTCCCTGTCAGACACAGGGAGCGTCCCGCTCTCCCCGTCAGACACAGGGAGTGTCCCGCTCTCCCCGTCAGACACAGGGAGTGTCCCGCTCTCCCCGTCAGACACAGGGAGTGTCCCGCTCTCCCCGTCAGACACAGGGAGCGTCCCGCTCTCCCCGTCAGACACAGGAAGCGTCCCGCACTCCCCGTCAGACACAGGGAGTGTCCCGCTCTCCCCGTCAGACACAGGCAGTGTCCCGCACTCCCCGTCAGACACAGGGAGAGTCTCGCTCTCCCCGTCAGACACAGGGAGAGTCTCGCTCTCCCCGTCAGACACAGGGAGTGTCCCGCTCTCCCCGTCAGACACAGGGAGTGTCCCGCTCTCCCCGTCAGACACAGGGAGTGTCCCGCACTCCCCGTCAGACACAGGGAGAGTCTCGCTCTCCCCGTCAGACCACAGGGAGTGTCTCGCTCTCCCCGTCAGACACAGGGAGTGTCCCGCTCTCCTCGTCAGACACAGGGAGTGTCCCGCTCTCCCCGTCAGACACAGGGAGAGTCCCGCTCTCCCCGTCAGACACAGGGAGTGTCCTGCTCTCCCCGTCAGACACAGGGAGCGTCCTGCTCTCCCCGTCAGACACAGGGGGCGTCCCGCTCTCCCCGTCAGACACAGGGAGTGTCCCGCTCTCCCCGTCAGACACAGGGAGTGTCCCGCTCTCCCCGTCAGACACAGGGAGTGTCCCGCTCTCCCAGTCAGACACAGGGAGTGTCCCGCTCTCCCAGTCAGACACAGGGAGCGTCCCGCTCTCCCAGTCAGACACAGGAAGCGTCCCGCACTCCCCGTCAGACACAGGGAGTGTCCCGCTCTCCCCGTCAGACACAGGGAGTGTCCCGCACTCCCCGCCAGACACAGGGAGAGTCTCGCTCTCCCCGTCAGACACAGGGAGTGTCCCGCTCTCCCCGTCAGACACAGGGAGTGTCCCGCTCTCCCCGTCAGACACAGGGAGAGTCCCGCTCTCCCCGTCAGACACAGGGAGTGTCCTGCTCTCCCCGTCAGACACAGGGAGTGTCCTGCTCTCCCCGTCAGACACAGGGGGCGTCCTGCTCTCCCCGTCAGACACAGGGGGCGTCCCGCTCTCCCCGTCAGACACAGGGAGTGTCCCGCTCTCCCCGTCAGACACAGGGAGCGTCTTGCTCTCCCCGTCAGACACAGGGAGCGTCCTGCTCTCCCCGTCAGACACAGGGGGCGTCCCGCTCTCCCCGTCAGACACAGGGAGCGTCCTGCTCTCCCCGTCAGACACAGGGAGCGTCCCGCACTCCACGTCAGACACAGGGAGCTTCTCGCTCTCCCCGTCAGACACAGGGAGCGTCCCGCTCTCCCCGTCAGACACAGGGAGCTTCTCGCTCTCCCCGTCAGACACAGGGAGCGTCTCGCTCTCCCCGTCAGACAGAGGGAGCGTTCAGCTCTCCCCGTCAGACACAGGGAGCGTCTCGCTCTCCCCGTCAGACACAGGGAGCGTCCTGCTCTCCCCGTCAGACACAGGGAGCGTCCCGCTCTCCCCGTCAGACACAGGGAGCGTCCCGCTCTCCCCGTCAGACACAGGGAGTGTCCCGCTCGCCCCGTCAGACACAGGGAGTGTCCCGCTCTCCCCGTCAGACACAGGGAGTGTCCTGCTCTCCCCGTCAGACACAGGGAGTGTCCCGCTCTCCCCGTCAGACCCAGGAAGCGTCCCGCACTCCCCGTCAGACACAGGGAGTGTCCCGCTCTCCCCGTCAGACACAGGGAGTGTCCCGCACTCCCCGTCAGACACAGGGAGAGTCTCGCTCTCCCCGTCAGACACAGGGAGTGTCCCGCTCTCCCCGTCAGACACAGCGAGTGTCCCGCTCTCCCCGTCAGACACAGGGAGAGTCCCGCTCTCCCAGTCAGACACAGGGAGTGTCCTGCTCTCCCCGTCAGACACAGGAGGCGTCCTGCTCTCCCCGTCAGACACAGGGGGCGTCCCGCTCTCCCCGTCAGACACAGGGAGTGTCCCGCTCTCCCCGTCAGACACAGGGAGTGTCCCGCACTCCCCGTCAGACACAGGGAGAGTCTCGCTCTCCCCGTCAGACACAGGGAGAGTCTCGCTCTCCCCGTCAGACACAGGGAGTGTCCCGCTCTCCCCGTCAGACACAGGGAGTGTCCCGCTCTCCCCGTCAGACACAGGGAGAGTCCCGCTCTCCCCGTCAGACACAGGGAGTGTCCTGCTCTCCCCTTCAGACACAGGGAGCGTCCTGCTCTCCCCGTCAGACACAGGGGGCGTCCCGCTCTCCCCGTCAGACACAGGGAGTGTCCCGCTCTCCCCGTCAGACACAGGGAGTGTCCCGCACTCCCCGTCAGACACAGGGAGAGTCTCGCTCTCCCCGTCAGACACAGGGAGAGTCTCGCTCTCCCCGTCAGACACAGGGAGTGTCCCGCTCTCCCCGTCAGACACAGGGAGTGTCCCGCTCTCCCCGTCAGACACAGGGAGAGTCCCGCTCTCCCCGTCAGACACAGGGAGCGTCCTGCTCTCCCCGTCAGACACAGGGGGCGTCCCGCTCTCCCCGTCAGACACATGGAGCGTCCTGCTCTCCCCGTCAGACACAGGGAGTGTCCCGCACTCCCCATCAGACACAGGGAGAGTCTCGCTCTCCCCGTCAGACACAGGGAGAGTCTCGCTCTCCCCGTCAGACACAGGGAGTGTCCCGCTCTCCCTGTCAGACACAGGGAGCGTCCCGCTCTCCCCGTCAGACACAGGGAGCGTCCCGCTCTCCCCGTCAGACACAGGGAGTGTCCCGCTCTCCCCGTCAGACACAGGGAGTGTCCCGCTCTCCCCGTCAGACACAGGGAGCGTCCCGCTCACCCCGTCAGACACAGGAAGCGTCCCGCACTCCCCGTCAGACACAGGGAGTGTCCCGCTCTCCCCGTCAGACACAGGCAGTGTCCCGCACTCCCCGTCAGACACAGGGAGAGTCTCGCTCTCCCCGTCAGACACAGGGAGAGTCTCGCTCTCCCCGTCAGACACAGGGAGTGTCCCGCTCTCCCCGTCAGACACAGGGAGTGTCCCGCTCTCCCCGTCAGACACAGGGAGTGTCCCGCACTCCCCGTCAGACACAGGGAGAGTCTCGCTCTCCCCGTCAGACACAGGGAGTGTCTCGCTCTCCCCGTCAGACACAGGGAGTGTCCCGCTCTCCCCGTCAGACACAGGGAGTGTCCCGCTCTCCCCGTCAGACACAGGGAGAGTCCCGCTCTCCCCGTCAGACACAGGGAGTGTCCTGCTCTCCCCGTCAGACACAGGGAGCGTCCTGCTCTCCCCGTCAGACACAGGGGGCGTCCCGCTCTCCCCGTCAGACACAGGGAGTGTCCCGCTCTCCCCGTCAGACACAGGGAGTGTCCCGCACTCCCCGTCAGACACAGGGAGAGTCTCGCTCTCCCCGTCAGACACAGGGAGAGTCTCGCTCTCCCCGTCAGACACAGGGAGTGTCCCGCTCTCCCCGTCAGACACAGGGAGTGTCCCGCTCTCCCCGTCAGACACAGGGAGTGTCCCGCTCTCCCCGTCAGACACAGGGAGAGTCCCGCTCTCCCCGTCAGACACAGGGAGCGTCCCGCTCTCCCCGTCAGACACAGGGAGCGTCCTGCTCTCCCCGTCAGACACAGGGGGCGTCCCGCTCTCCCCGTCAGACACAGGGAGCGTCCTGCTCTCGCCGTCAGACACAGGGAGTGTCCCGCTCTCCCCGTCAGACACAGGGAGTGTCCCGCTCTCCCAGTCAGACACAGGGAGTGTCCCGCTCTCCCAGTCAGACACAGGGAGTGTCCCGCTCTCCACGTCAGACACAGGGAGTGTCCCGCTCTCCCAGTCAGACACAGGAAGCGTCCCGCACTCCCCGTCAGACACAGGGAGTGTCCCGCTCTCCCCGTCAGACACAGGGAGCGTCCTGCTCTCCCAGTCAGACACAGGAAGCGTCCCGCACTCCCCGTCAGACACAGGGAGAGTCTCGCTCTCCCCGTCAGACACAGGGAGTGTCCCGCTCTCCCCGTCAGACACAGGGAGTGTCCCGCTCTCCCCGTCAGACACAGGGAGAGTCCCGCTCTCCCCGTCAGACACAGGGAGTGTCCTGCTCTCCCCGTCAGACACAGGGGGCGTCCTGCTCTCCCCGTCAGACACAGGGGGCGTCCCGCTCTCCCCGTCAGACACAGGGAGTGTCCCGCTCCACCCGTCAGACACAGGGAGCGTCTTGCTCTCCCCGTCAGACACAGGGAGCGTCCTGCTCTCCCCGTCAGACACAGGGGGCGTCCCGCTCTCCCCGTCAGACACAGGGAGCGTCCTGCTCTCCCCGTCAGACACAGGGAGTGTCCCGCACTCCCCGTCAGACACAGGGAGAGTCTCGCTCTCCCCGTCAGACACAGGGAGTGTCCCGCTCTCCCCGTCAGACACAGGGAGTGTCCCGCTCTCCCAGTCAGACACAGGGAGCATCCCGCTCTCCCCGTCAGACACAGGGAGTGTCCCGCTCTCCCCGTCAGACACAGGGAGTGTCCCGCTCTCCCCGTCAGACACAGGGAGCGTCCCGCTCTCCCCGTCAGACACAGGAAGCGTCCCGCACTCCCCGTCAGACACAGGGAGTGTCCCGCTCTCCCCGTCAGACACAGGGAGTGTCCCGCACTCCCCGTCAGACACAGGGAGAGTCTCGCTCTCCCCGTCAGACACAGGGAGAGTCTCGCTCTCCCCGTCAGACACAGGGAGTGTCCCGCTCTCCCCGTCAGACACAGGGAGTGTCCCGCTCTCCCCGTCAGACACAGGGAGAGTCCCGCTCTCCCCGTCAGACACAGGGAGTGTCCTGCTCTCCCCGTCAGACACAGGGAGCGTCCTGCTCTCCCCGTCAGACACAGGGGGCGTCCCGCTCTCCCCGTCAGACACAGGGAGCGTCTCGCACTCCCCGTCAGACACAGGGAGTGTCCCGGTGTCCCCGTCAGACACAGGGAGCGTCCTGCACTCAGCGTCAGACACAGGGAGAGTCTCGCTCTCCCCGTCAGACACAGGGAGCGTCCCGCACTCCCCGTCAGACACAGGGAGAGTCCCGATCTCCCCGTCAGACACAGGGAGCGTCCCGCAGTCCCCGTCAGACACAGGGAGCGTCCCGCACTCCCCGTCAGACACAGTGAGTGTCCCGCACTCCCCGTCAGACACAGGGAGAGTCTCGCTCTCCCCGTCAGACACAGGGAGCGTCCCGCACTCCCCGTCAGACACAGGGAGAGGCCCGCTCTCCCCGTCAGACACAGGGAGAGTCCCGCTCTCCCCGTCAGACACAGGGAGAGTCCCGCTCTCCCCGTCAGACACAGGGAGAGTCCCGCTCTCCCCGTCAGACACAGGGAGAGTCCCGCTCTCCCCGTCAGACACAGGGAGAGTCCCGCTCTCCCCGTCAGACACAGGGAGAGTCCCGCTCTCCCCGTCAGACACAGGGAGAGTCCCGCTCTCCCCGTCAGACACAGGGAGAGTCCCGCACTCCCCGTCAGACACAGGGAGCGTCCCGCTCTACCCGTCAGACACAGGGAGAGTCCCGCACTCCCCGTCAGGCACAGGGAGAGTCTCGCTCTCCCCGTCAGACACAGCGAGAGTCCCGCTCTCCCCGTCAGACACAGGGAGTGTCCCGCTCTCCCCGTCAGACACAGGGAGCGTCCTGCACTCCCCGTCAGACACAGGGAGTGTCCCGCTCTCCCCGTCAGACACAGGGAGTGTCCCGCTCTCCCCGTCAGACACAGGGAGCGTCCCGCACTCCCCGTCAGACACAGTGAGTGTCCCGCACTCCCCGTCAGACACAGGGAGAGTCTCGCTCTCCCCGTCAGACACAGGGAGCGTCCCGCACTCCCCGTCAGACACAGGGAGAGGCCCGCTCTCCCCGTCAGACACAGGGAGAGTCCCGCTCTCCCCGTCAGACACAGGGAGAGTCCCGCTCTCCCCGTCAGACACAGGGAGAGTCCCGCTCTCCCCGTCAGACACAGGGAGAGTCCCGCTCTCCCCGTCAGACACAGGGAGAGTCCCGCTCTCCCCGTCAGACACAGGGAGAGTCCCGCTCTCCCCGTCAGACACAGGGAGAGTCCCGCACTCCCCGTCAGACACAGGGAGCGTCCCGCTCTACCCGTCAGACACAGGGAGAGTCCCGCACTCCCCGTCAGGCACAGGGAGAGTCTCGCTCTCCCCGTCAGACACAGCGAGAGTCCCGCTCTCCCCGTCAGACACAGGGAGCGTCCCGCACTCCCCGTCAGACACAGGGAGCGTCCTGCACTCCCCGTCAGACACAGGGAGTGTCCCGCTCTCCCCGTCAGACACAGGGAGTGTCCCGCTCTCCCCGTCAGACACAGGGAGTGTCCCACTATCCCCGTCAGACACAGGGAGAGTCTCGCTCTCCCCGTCAGACAGAGGGAGAGTCTCGCTCTCCCCGTCAGACACAGGGAGTGTCCCGCTCTCCCCGTCAGACACAGGGAGAGTCTCGCTCTCCCAGTCAGACACAGGGGGAGTCTCGCTCTCCCCGTCAGACACAGGGAGAGTCTCGCTCTCCCCGTCAGACACAGGGAGCGTCCCGCTCTCCACGTCAGACACAGGGAGAGACTCGCTCTCCCCGTCAGACACAGGGAGAGTCTCGCTCTCCACGTCAGACACAGGGAGCGTCCCGCACTCTCCGTCAGACAGTGTGATAATACCAGGTATTGCGGTACCAGAGAGAGGAATGACCATTGGCTAGACCGCGGGGTCTACCATTGGGCAATGTACATAGCCCCGCCCTGAGAGGCAGGGTATAAGAACCAATGCCGTCCCAGCAGCCTTCACTTCGGTAACTTCGCTGCTGGGCACAGTTCTATCTGATTAAAGCTGAATCGATATGACTCCACGTGGACTCAAGAGTATTGATTGTGCATCAATTTAATCAGTTAAGTAATTTGAAGGATGAATCTCCGCATCAAGCCGGCGTGCCTTCAGCTCAGCCCTCACGCAGAAAACTCCACCGAGATTTTTAAGCATTGGCTGGCGTGTTTTCTGAGCTACCTCCATACGGCTGCCGACACCCCCACGGAAAGGCAGAAAATGCACCGCCTACGCTCGCGGGTCAGCCCGGCGATCTACCCCCTGATCGAAGGGGTGGCGAACTATGATAAAGCCATGGAACTGCTGGAAGGACACTACATTCGTCCACTGAACCAGGTCTACGCCCGTCACCTGCTGGCAACGAGACGGCAGAGCCCAGATGAGATGCTAGAAGATTTCTACCTTTATGAGTGATGAGCTGCGCCAGTTCCTGCTTAGCAAAGGCATCGCCTCGAGCAGGACGACCAGCTATAACCCCCGGGGAAACGGGCAGGTAGAAAGGGAGAACGGAACCGTCTGGAAGACCGTCCTGCTGGCCCTTCGGTCCAGGAATCTCCCAGTCTCCCGCAGGCAAGAAGTCCTCCCAGTGGCCCTTCACTCCATTCGGTCACTGCTATGTACTACCACGAACCAGACACCTCACGAACGTCTCCTTGTTTGCCCCAGGAAGTCCTCCTCTGGGACCTCGCTCCCAACCTGGCTAGCGACACCCGGAACCGTCCTGCTGCGGAAACATGTGAGGGCGCACAAGTCGGACCCGTTGGTCGAGAGGGTCCACCTGCTGCACGCCAACCCCCAGTACACCTACGTAGCGTTCCCCGACGGACGCCAAGATACGGTCTCCCTTCGGGACCTGGCGCCCGCCGGAGCCCCACGCGCGCCCGAGCCACTGCCCCCCCCTCCCCCCCCACCGTACCTGACCGGAGGGTCAGTACTGCCGCCAGAACCCCGACCCAGAGCTGAGCAGGCACCAACGCCCCCTACAGGCACCCCTTCCTTCTGCCCATCCTTCGACCTTACAGCGCCGCCTAGGGGTGACGAAACTGCCTGGGAGGAAGACACCACGTTCCCGGAGTCACTACCGCCGGGGCCCTCACCAGGATCGCCGCCGAAACTTCGACGCTCGAGTAGGACGACCAGGCCGCCCGATCGTCTGATTGCAGCACCATGAAAAAAATAAACAACACAAGAACTTTCTCCGCAACCCTCGACAGCATGGTACCTGCAACCTGGTCCTACCATGAAAAGGCGACAGTCATACTGGCCATCACCCCGCTGGCTCTTTTTTAACAGGGGGTGAATGTGGTAATACCAGGCATTGCGGTACCAGAGAGAGGAATGACCATTGGCTAGACCGCGGGGTCTACCATTGGGCAATGTACATATACCCCGCCTCTCAGGGCGGGGCTAAGAACCAATGTTGTCCCAGCAGCCTTCTCTTCTGTAACTTCGCTGCTGGGTACAGTTCTATCTGATTAAAGCTGAATCGATATGACTCCACGTGGACTCAAGAGTATTGATTGCGTATCACACAGGGAGCGTCCCGCTCTCCCCGTCAGACACAGGGAGCGTCACGCACTCCCCGTCAGACACAGGGAGCGTCGCGCTCTCCCCGTCAGACACAGGGAGCGTCGCGCTCTCCCCGTCAGACACAGGGAGCGTCGCGCTCTCCCCGTCAGACACAGGGAGCGTCGCGCACTCCCCGTCAGACACAGGGAGAGTCCTGCACTTCCCGTCAGACACAGGGAGCGTCCCGCTCTCCCCGTCAGACACAGGGAGCGTCCCGCTCTCCCCGTCAGACACAGGGAGCATCACGCACTCCACGTCAGACACAGGGAGCGTCCCGCTCTCCCCGTCAGACACAGGGACCGTCCCGCTCTCCCCGTCAGACACAGGGACCGTCCCGCTCTCCCCGTCAGACACAGGGACCGTCCCGCTCTCCCCGTCAGACACAGGGAGAGTCCCGCACTCCCCGTCAGACACAGGGAGAGTCCCGCACTTCCCGTCAGACACAGGGAGTGTCCAAACCATAATATGACTCTCACTCGCTCTATCTCTCATGGTGCTGTTGAACAGTTCCTCGCCGTTACCTGTTTTTCGATGTAAACTCTGTAACAAGCATCCAACGCTTGGTTGACAATGTCATCGATGATGTCCCCAATGTGGATCTCGTTGTCTTCGTTGGCCACCATCACCTGCCAGTCATTTTCTGAGAATCGACCGGGTACAATATCCACCTGCGGGCTGCTCACCGCTGCCGAAATATTGCGGGGTTTTTCTTGCCGAGACCTTTGTGCTGCAGAGCGTGACATGGTTCCCTGTGTTCAAAAGATACAAATCACAGAGATCAGATCTACAAACTCTTCATCCTCCACACACACACTCACAGACACACACTCACAGACACACACTCACAGACACACACTCACAGATTCACACTCACAGACACACACTCACAGACACATACTCACAGACACACACTCACAGACACACACTCACAGACACACACACTCACAGACACACACACTCACAGAGACACACACACTCACAGACACACACTCACAGAGACACACTCACAGAGACACACTCACAGAGACACACACACTCACAGACACACACACTCACAGACACACACACTCACAGACACCCTCACACACATACTCACAGACACACACTCACAGAGACACACATACTCACAGACACCCTCACAGACACCCTCACACACATACTCACAGACACACACTCACAGAGACGCACTCACAGAGACACACTCACAGAGACACACTCACAGAGACACACTCACAGAGACACACACACTCACAGACACCCTCACGCACACACTCACAGAGACACACTCACAGAGACACACTCACAGAGACACACTCACAGAGACACACACACTCACAGACACCCTCACAGACACACACTCGGAGACACACACACTCACAGGCACCCTCACAGACACCCACACAGACACCCTCACAGACATACTCACAGACATACTCACAGACATACTCACAGACACACACTCACAGAGACACACACACAGAGACACACTCACAGAGACACACTCACAGAGACACACTCACAGAGACACACACTCAGGCACCCTCACAGACACTCACACACACTCACAGAGACACACACTCACAGACACCCTCACAGACACCCTCACAGACACCCTCACAGACACCCTCACAGACACCCTCACAGGCACTCACAGACACTCACAGACACTCACAGAGACACACACTCACAGACACAATCACAGACACACATTCACAGACACACACTCACAGACACCCTCACACACATACTCACAGACACACACTCACAGAGACACACACACTCACAGACACACACAGACACACACACTCACAGTCACCCTCACAGACACTCACACACCCTCACAGACACTGACACACTCAGACACACACACTCACAGACACCCTCACAGCCACCCTCACACACATACTCACAGACACACACTCACAGACACCCTCACAGCCCCTCACAGAGACACACACACTCACAGGCACCCTCACAGACACCCTCACACACATACTCACAGACACACACTCACAGAGACACACACACTCAGGCACCCTCACAGACACTCACACACACTCACACACACTCACAGAGACACACACTCACAGACACACACACTCACAGACACACACACTCACAGACACTCACAAACACTCACAGAGACACACACTCACAGACACAATCACAGACACACATTCACAGATACAAACACTCACAGACACCCTCACACACATACTCACAGACACACACTCACAGACATACACTCACAGACACACACACTCACAGTCACCCTCACAGACACTGACACACTCAGACACACACACTCACAGACACCCTCACAGCCACCCTCACACACATACTCACAGACACACACTCACAGACACCCTCACAGCCCCTCACAGAGACACACACTCACAGACACACCCACTCACAGACACCCTCACAGACACCCTCACACACATACTCACAGACACACCCTCACAGACACACCCTCACAGACACCCTCACACATACTCAGACACACCCTCACAGACCCTCACAGAGACTCACACTCACAGAGACACACACTCACAGAGACACACTCACAGACACACACTCACAGACACACACTCACAGACACACACTCAGAGAGACACACACTCACAGACACCCTCACAGACACCCTCACAGACACACACACTCACAGACACTCACAGACACACACAGATACTCACAGACACACACTCACACACACACTCACACACACACTCACAGACACTCACACACACACTCACAGACACACTCACAGACACTCACACACACACTCACAGACACACACACTCACAGACACACACACTCACAGACACACACACACACTCACAGACACACACACACTCACAGACACACACACACACTCACAGACACACACACACACACTCACAGACACACACTCACACACACTCACAGACACACTGACAGACACACTGACAGACACACACACTCACAGACACACACACACATTCACAGACACTCACAGACACACACTCACAGACACACACTCACACATTGCTCAGCTAATGGAACTTGTGGTTTTGAACAAAGAACAAAGAAATGTACAGCACAGGAACAGGCCCTTCGGCCCTCCAAGCCCGTGCCCATCATGCTGCCCGACTAAACTACAATCTTCTACACTTCCTGGGTCCGTATCCCTCTATTCCCATCCTATTCATGTATTTGTCAAGATGCCCCTTAAATGTCCCTATCGTCCCTGCTTCCACCACCTCCTCCGGTAGCGGGTTCCAGGCACCCACTGCCCTCTGTGTAAAAAACTTGCCTCGTACATCTACTCTAAACCTTGCCCCTCTCACCTTAAACCTATGCCGCCTAGTAATTGACCCCTCTCCCCCGGGCAAAAGCCTCTGACTATCCACTCTGTCTATGCCCCTCATAATTTTGTCGACCTCTATCAGGTCGCCCCTCAACCTCCTTCGTTCCAGTGAGAACAAACCGAGTTTATTCAACCGCTCCTCATAGCTAATGCCCTCCATACCAGGCAACATTCTGGTAAATCTCTTCTGCACCCTCTCTAAAGTCTCCACATCCTTCTGGTAGTGTGGCGACCAGAATTGAACACTATACTCCAAGTGTGGCCTAACTAAGGTTCTGTACAGCTGCAACATGACTTGCCAATTCTTATACTCAATGCCCCGGCCAATGAAGGCAAGCATGCCGTATGCCTTCTTGACTACCTTCTCCACCTGTGTTGCCCCTTTCAATGACCTGTGGACCTGTACTCCTCGATCTCTTTGACTGTCAATACTCTTGAGATTTATCATTTTACAGGATGTGAGCCTCGCTGGTCAGGCCCAGCATTTATTGCCCATCCCTAGTTGCCCTTCAGAAGGTGGGGGTGAGCTGCCTTCTTGAGCCGCTGCAGTCCCTGTGGTGTAGGCACATCCCCTGTGCTGTTAGGGAGGGAGTTGCAGGATTTTGACCCAGCGACAGTGGGCGGGATTCTCCCTCCCCGGGTCCGGGCCGGAGAATCACCGGCACCGGTGCGAATCGCGCCACGCCGCCGCAGAGAGGAGAATCAGCGCCATTGGCGCCAGCGCGGTCAGCGTGGCGCAGGTCGGGGGGCCGCTCTCCGGCCCCCCCCCCCCCCCCCCCGGCGCTTCTCGGACCCGGGTGGGCCGAGCAGCCACGCTAAAATATCCGAGTCCCGCCGGCGGGATGCACACCTGCTCTTACCCGGCGGGACCCCACTGAGCATGCGGGGGTTGGCAATGGCCCCACTGTGCATGCGGGGGTTGGCAATGGCCCCACTGAGCATGCGCGGGTTGGCAATGGCCCCACTGAGCATGCGCGGGTTGGCAATGGCCCCACTGTGCATGCGCGGGTTGGCAATGGCCCCACTGTGCATGCGGGGGTTGGCAATGGCCCCACTGAGCATGCGGGGGTTGGCAATGACCCCACTGAGCATGCGGGGGTTGGCAATGGCCCCACTGAGCATGCGGGGGTTGGCAATGACCCCACTGAGCATGCGGGGGTTGGCAATGGCCCCACTGCGCATGCGGGGGTTGGCAATGGCCCCACTGAGCATGCGGGGGTTGGCAATGGCCCCACTGCGCATGCGGGGGTTGGCAATGGCCCCACTGCGCATGCGGGGGTTGGCAATGGCCCCACTGCACATGCGCAGGTTGGCAATGGCCCCACTGCACATGCGCGGGTTGGCAATGACCCCACTGCGCATGCGCGGGTTGGCAATGACCCCACTGCGCATGCGCAGGTTGGCAATGGCCCCACTGAGCATGCGCGGGTTGGCAATGGCCCCACTGCACATGCGCGGGTTGGCAATGACCCCACTGAGCATGCGGGGGTTGGCAATGGCCCCACTGAGCATGCGGGGGTTGGCAATGGCCCCACTGTGCATGCGCGGGTTGGCAATGGCCCCACTGAGCATGCGGGGGTTGGCAATGGCCCCACTGCACATGCGCGGGTTGGCAATGACCCCACTGAGCATGCGGGGGTTGGCAATGGCCCCACTGAGCATGCGGGGGTTGGCAATGGCCCCACTGTGCATGCGGGGGTTGGCAATGGCCCCACTGAGCATGCGGGGGTTGGCAATGGCCCCACTGCACATGCGCGGGTTGGCAATGACCCCACTGAGCATGCGGGGGTTGGCAATGGCCCCACTGAGCATGCGGGGGTTGGCAATGGCCCCACTGTGCATGCGGGGGTTGGCAATGGCCCCACTGAGCATGCGCGGGTTGGCAATGGCCCCACTGAGCATGCGGGGGTTGGCAATGGCCCCACTGAGCATGCGGGGGTTGGCAATGGCCCCACTGTGCATGCGGGGGTTGGCAATGGCCCCACTGAGCATGCGGGGGTTGGCAATGGCCCCACTGCGCATGCGGGGGTTGGCAATGGCCCCACTGAGCATGCGGGGGTTGGCAATGGCCCCACTGAGCATGCGGGGGTTGGCAATGGCCCCACTGTGCATGCGGGGGTTGGCAATGGCCCCACTGAGCATGCGCGGGTTGGCAATGGCCCCACTGAGCATGCGGGGGTTGGCAATGGCCCCACTGTGCATGCGGGGGTTGGCAATGGCCCCACTGCGCATGCGGGGGTTGGCAATGGCCCCCCTGAGCATGCGGGGGTTGGCAATGGCCCCACTGCGCATGCGCGGGTTGGCAATGGCCCCACTGTGCATGCGGGGGTTGGCAATGGCCCCCCTGAGCATGCGGGGGTTGGCAATGGCCCCACTGCGCATGCGCGGGTTGGCAATGGCCCCACTGTGCATGCGGGGGTTGGCAATGGCCCCACTGTGCATGCGGAGGTTGGCAATGGCCCCACTGTGCATGCGGGGGTTGGCAATGGCCCCACTGAGCATGCGGGGGTTGGCAATGGCCCCACTGAGCATGCGGGGGTTGGCAATGGCCCCACTGAGCATGCGCGGGTTGGCAATGGCCCCACTGTGCATGCGCAGGTTGGCAATGGCCCCACTGTGCATGCGGGGGTTGGCAATGGCCCCACTGCGCATGCGGGGGTTGGCAATGGCCCCACTGCACATGCGCAGGTTGGCAATGGCCCCACTGTGCATGCGGGGGTTGGCAATGGCCCCACTGTGCATGCGGGGGTTGGCAATGGCCCCACTGTGCATGCGGGGGTTGGCAATGGCCCCACTGCACATGCGGGGGTTGGCAATGGCCCCACTGTGCATGCGCGGGTTGGCAATGGCCCCACTGAGCATGCGGGGGTTCGCAATGGCCCCACTGCGCATGCGGGGGTTGGCAATGGCCCCACTGCGCATGCGGGGGTTGGCAATGGCCCCACTGTGCATGCGCAGGTTGGCAATGGCCCCACTGCGCATGCGGGGGTTGGCAATGGCCCCACTGTGCATGCGGGGGTTGGCAATGGCCCCACTGCGCATGCGGGGGTTGGCAATGGCCCCACTGAGCATGCGGGGGTTGGCAATGGCCCCACTGCGCATGCGGGGGTTGGCAATGGCCCCACTGCGCATGCGGGGGTTGGCAATGGCCCCACTGAGCATGCGGGGGTTGGCAATGGCCCCACTGCGCATGCGGGGGTTGGCAATGGCCCCACTGAGCATGCGCGGGTTGGCAATGGCCCCACTGCGCATGCGGGGGTTGGCAATGGCCCCACTGTGCATGCGCGGGTTGGCAATGGCCCCACTGAGCATGCGGGGGTTGGCAATGGCCCCACTGCGCATGCGCGGGTTGGCAATGGCCCCACTGAGCATGCGGGGGTTGGCAATGGCCCCACTGCGCATGCGGGGGTTGGCAATGGCCCCACTGTGCATGCGCGGGTTGGCAATGGCCCCACTGCGCATGCGGGGGTTGGCAATGGCCCCACTGCGCATGCGGGGGTTGGCAATGGCCCCACTGTGCATGCGCGGGTTGGCAATGGCCCCACTGTGCATGCGGGGGTTGGCAATGGCCCCACTGAGCATGCGCGGGTTGGCAATGGCCCCACTGCGCATGCGGGGGTTGGCAATGGCCCCACTGTGCATGCGCGGGTTGGCAATGGCCCCACTGCGCATGCGGGGGTTGGCAATGGCCCCACTGCGCATGCGCGGGTTGGCAATGGCCCCACTGTGCATGCGGGGGTTGGCAATGGCCCCACTGCGCATGCGCAGACCTGCAGCGCCCATCTGACGCCGGGAATCGGCAGCTGGAGCAGCATTGGTCACTCCAGTGCCATGTTGCCCCCCCTGTAGGGGTCAGAATTGTTGCTCCTGAGGCCATGTTGACGCCGTCGAGAAATGCGACGCCGTTTACGACGACGTCCACACTTTGCCTCAGGATCCGAGAATCCCACCCAGTGTTTGGCCCAGAGAGTAACTCGCAGGGGTGGACTTCCCATGCATCTGCTGTCCTTATCCTTTGAGGTAGCAGAGATGAGATGTTGGGAAGGTGCTGCTGAAGAGGAGACAGAGAGCACAGAGTCTCGCTCCGTGTGGATGACCTGCTCCTCTACATCTCGGATCCGCAAAGCAGCATGGAAGAGAACATGGAGCTTCTGAAATTGCTTGGAGCCTTCGCCGGCCACAAACTCAACCTGAGCACGCGTGGAGTCTTCCCGGTGAAACCGCGAGGGGGAGGGGCGGAGCTGGAGGGACTACCATTCAAACCAGCCCAATACAAATTCCGATTTCTGGGAATCCAGATTGCCCACGACTGGACACGGATCCACAGTGGAACCTGGCCAGTCTGGCGGAGGAAGTCAAAAAGGACGTGTAGAGGTTGATTTACACTCCCGTTCTCCCGAGCGGGGAGGGTGCAGACGATCAAGATGAACGTTTTGCCCTCGTTTCTCTTCAGAACCATACCCATCTCCATCCCCCAGGTCTTCTTCAACACGGTCAGCAACATGATTGTGCCGTCTGTGTGTGTGGGGGGTGGGGGGGTAAAGAACCCAAGGATCCCCAAACAAATCCTGCAGAGAAGAAGAAACACGGGGACCAGGCCCTAAAACCGACCACTGGGCAGCCACGGTGGAAAGAGTGATGGGATGGCTGAAATAAGCAGACATGGAATGGATGAGGATGGAGGAGAGTTCCTGTACGGCGACTGGGAATCCCTTACAGCCAGGGGCTCGGATGGAGAACAATTTGTTAATGTGTCCAGGAGGGCTTTTTGATTGAGTACGTTGACAATCCTACCAGGGAGGGGGGGCCATACTAGACTTGGTATTGGGGAATGGGCCAGGCCAGGTGATTGATGTGGGGGAGAATTTTAGGCTTAGTGACCATAATTCGATAAGGTTTTGAATAGTCATGGATAAGGACAAGAGTGGCCCGTGAGTGAGGGTGCTTTATTGGGCCAGGGCCAATTACATCCAAATTTGACAGGAACTGGGGAATGTAAGATGAATGAAAATGAAATGAAAATCGCTGATTGTCACAAGTAGGCTTCAATGAAATTACTGTGAAAAGCCCCTAGTCGCCACATTCCGGCGCCTGTTCGGGGAGGCTGGTACGGGAATTGAACCGTGCTGCTGGCCTGCCTTGGTCTGCTTTAAAAGCCAGCGATTTAGCCCAGTGTGCTAAAACAGTGTGCTAGCCCAGTGTGCTATCACATACCAGGCAAGGACAGCAGATTTCCCTCCCTAAAGGACATGAGTATATTGCTATGTATATTGGCTGGGATGTAAAGAGTTAACAAGTTAATGATAATGCTTCTTACCACTAGAGGGAACCACAGAACAGTCATATTGATAGGGAATGTGGATTGGGAGCGGCTATTTGAGGGTAAATCCACTTCTGACATGTGGGAGGCTTTTAAAGGCCGGTTGATTGAAGTGCAGGACAGACAAAATCCCGCAAAAATGAAGGATTCGGGATCCATGGATGACGAGGGAAATTGTCAGCTTAGTCAAAAGGAAACAGGAAGCATGCAACAGGTCTCGGCATCTAAAAACTGACGAAGCCCTTGAAGGGTTCAGTGAAAGTAGGAAGGAACTTATTTGTTCATGGGATTTATTTGTGCCAGCATTTAGTGCCCATCCCTAATTGGCCTCGATGGGCAGCTCAGAGTTAACCACTGTGGGTCTGGAGTCACATGTAGGCCAGACCGGGTAAGGACGGCAGATTTCCTTCTCTAAAGGACAGTAGTGAACCAGATGGGTTTTTACAACAATCGACGATGGTTTCAGGGTCATCGTTAGACTTTTCATTCCAGATTCTTACTGAATTCAAATTTCACCATCTGCGGTGGTGGGATTCGAACCTGGGAGGCAGAGTACTCTGGGTCTGTGGATTGCTAGTCCAGTGACAATACCACTACAAAGAACAAAGAAATGTACAGCACAGGGACAGGCCCTTCGGCCCTCCAAGCCCGTGCCGACCATGCTGACCGACTAAACTACAATCTTCGACACTTCCTGGATCCGTATCCCTCTATTCCCATCCTATTCATGTATTTGTCAAGATGCCCCTTAAATGTCCCTATCGTCCCTGCTTCCACCACCTCCTCCGGTAGCGAGTTCCAGGCACCCACTACCCTCTGTGTAAAAAACTTGCCTCGTACATCTCCTCTAAACATTGCCCCTCGCACCTTAAACCTGTGCCCCCTAGTAATTGACCCCTCTACCCCGGGGAAAAGCCTCTGACTATCCACTCTGTCTATGCCCCTCATAATTTTGTAGACCTCTATCAGGTCGCCCCTCAACCTCCGTCGTTCTAGTGAGAACAAACAGAGTTTATTCAACCGCTCCTCATAGCTAATGCCCTCCATACCAGGTAACATTCTGGTAAATCTCTTCTGCACCCTCTCTAAAGCCTCCACATCCTTCTGGTAGTGTGACGACCAGAATTGAACACTATACTCCAAGTGTGGCCTAACTAAGGTTCTATACAGCTGCAACATGACTTGCCAATTCTTATACTCAATGCCCCGGCCAATGAAGGCAAGCATGCCGTATGCCTTCTTGACTACCTTCTCCACCTGTGTTGCCCCTTTCAGTGACCTGTGGACCTGTACTCCTAGATCTCTCTGACTTTCAACACTCTTGAGGGTTCTACCATTCACTGTATATTCCCTACCTGTATTAGACCTTCCAAAATGCATTACCTCACATTTGTCCGGATTAAACTCCATCTGCCATCTCTCTGCCCAAGTCTCCAAACAATCTAAATCCTGCTGTATCCTCCGACAGTCCTCATCGCTATCCGCAATTCCACCAACCTTTGTGTCGTCTGCAAACTTACTAATCAGTAAATTTGCAGACGACTACGGCAGCACCTCCCCAAACGTGGAATTAGGAGGGCTAAAAGGGGCCATGAAATGTCTTTAGAAAGCATGGTCAAGGCGAATCCCAAAGCTTTTATGCATATATTAGGAGCAAGAGAAAGAGTAGGCCCACTCAAGGACAATGGGGAGACGTTGTGCGTGGAACCACAGGAAGAGGGTGAAATCCTTAATGAGTACTTTGTATCGGTATTCACCAGGGAGAAGGACATGGCGGATGTTGAGGTCAGGGGTGGGTGTGTGAATTCTCTTGAGAACGTCAAGATATCAAAGAAGGAAGTGTTGAATATCTTAAATTGCATTAAGGTAGACAAGCACGGTCACACAGTCGTTAGAACTGTTGCTTCACAGCGTCAGGGACCCGAGTTCGATTCCCACTTGGGTCACTGTCTGCGGAGTCTGCACGCTCTCCCCGTGTCTGCGTGGGTTTCCTCCGGGTGCTCCGGTTTCCTCCCACAAGTCCCGAAAGACGTGCTGTTAGGTGAATTGGACATTCTGAATTCCCCCTCCGTGTACACAGTAACTTCATTGCAGTGTTAATGTAAATCTACTTGTGACAATAATTTTTTTAAAGTCCCCGGGGCCGGATGGGATCTATCCCAGGTTACTGCAGGAGGCAAGGGGAGAAATAGCTGGGGCCTTAACAGATATCTTCACTTTGACCACAGGCGAGTTTCCAGAGGACTGGAGAATAGCCAATGTTATTCCCTTGTTTAAGAAACGAAGCAGGGATAATCCAACAAATTATAGCTGGTGAGCCTGACATCAGTAGTGGGGAAGCTTTTGGAAAAGAAACTGAGGGACAGGATGTGTGCATATTTGGAGGAAAATGGACTAGTTAGTGACAGGCAGATTGGTTTTGTACAGGGAAGGTCATGTCTCACCAACTTGATTGAGTTTTTTGAATAAGTGACAAAGAAAGTTGATTAGGGAATGGATGTGGATGTAGTTTATATGGACTTTAGTAAGGTGTTGGACAAGGTCCCACATGGCAGACTGGTACAAAAACTAAAATCACATGGGATTCAGGGTGGGCTGACTTGATGGATAAAGAACTGGCTTGGTTATAGAATAGAGAGAGTAGCAGTGGAAGGGTGTTTTTCAGAATGGAGATCTGTAGCTAGTGGTGTTCCGCAGGGATCAGTGCTGGGACCTCTGTTGATTGTAGTATATATAAATGATTTGGAAGAAAATGTGGGTGCTCTGATTATTAAGTTTACAGGTGACATGAAGATTGGCGGAGTTGCTGATAGTGCCGAGGATTGTCAGAGGACACAACAGGAGATAGATAGATTGGAGACTTGGGCACAGAAATGGCAGATGGAGTTTAATCCGGACAAATGCGAGGTGATGCATTTTTGAGGATCAAATCTAGATATGAATTATACTGTGAATGGCAGAACCCTTCGGAACATTAACATACAGAGGGATCTGGGCGTGCAGGTCCACAGTTCCCTAAAAGTGGCAACACAGGTGGCCAAGGTGATTAAGAAGACATATGGCATTCTTGCCTTCATCAGCCGGGGCATTGAGTCCAGGCGTTGGGAGATCATGTTGCAGCTGTATAAATTGTAGTATTGCGTGCAGTTCTGGTCACCACATCATCAGAAGGACGTGGAGAGATTGCAAAGAAGGTTCACCAGGATGTTGCCTGGCCTCGAGGGTGTTGGCTATGAGGAGAAGTTGAATAAACCAGGATTGTTTTCACTGGAAAGACGGATTCTGAGGGGAGTCCTGATAGAGGTCTACAAAATTATGAGAGGCATAGACAGGA